>NC_134573.1:64739689-65045001 GCF_050947875.1 Dermacentor variabilis
CTGACTCGCAGCTTCAGTAAGCTTGAGGCCACTGTCGTCGCAGCTAGGCTGTCGCGGCAGCGACGGAAATAACACTTGTCGTGTGAAGTGAATAAATACTGCATGTTTTTTTTACGCTTTCATCGCCCTCTCTCTGAGTTCCGTTTCTGACGGGTAATGGGCGATCTCATGCTATTTCAGGCAGCACTACCGTTTAGTACATACTTTTTCCGAGCTCCAGCCAACTACGGTTTAACGAGGTTTCACGGTAGTAGCGGTGCGTACGCATATCGACAGCTGTTGCTAGCTGGGCTTTCCGCGTTGCTGCTTTGTAGTGGATCCAATCCAAAGTGGTCGGCCACGTCAAATACGGCAGTGACTCCTGCCTGCATGAAATAGTCACCGCTGGACGGCAAAGACAAAGACCACGATGATGGCGAGGACATCACAAAGCATGTGCAGGCTAGCAGACGAACTAGCAACATGAAGCTCGTGCGCCGGCGAGTGCGGGTGTGTGCATATCAGCTTTGTGCGATCATGTGCCCAGCTTTGTTTATTTACGTTCCTTCTTTGGCCCATCTTGCTGCTCTCTGAAACTGAAACATGGACTGGTCGGTGCAAACAATATCCCAAATAATTATGTATCGCGATCTGAAGCCAATGGTGTTTCATGCCGTGAGTAGTGGTTCATTAGCTACTTACTGCATGAAAAAAACAAAACAAGAACAAATATTTTTGTGTCAGTACTTCTTTAAAAAATAAAAGTTATAATGGGAGTGAGTGCCGGCAAGTTTCAGTAGGCCAAGTCTGAACAGGAATGAGTGGCGGTTAATGTGAGTAGTAAGCTACTCACATTACTCACGTTTCACCAGCAGACCTACGCCAGTGACCTACACCACATTCCTCCACCGACACTGAATAGCACACATTTCTTTTCAATTCTGCACCCTCACTGCTAACGCACCCTCGGTCGTTGCCTCCCCCCTCTGGCTTACCCCCTCTCCACTTTAGAAGAACCCTACCTATATGTACTTTACGAAGGAAAGCATGTCATCTTGAAAAAGACAAGTCCACTTGTCGAAACACTAGCCACCGCTTTTACCTTGTTCTCATTTTGCTCAATGACAATTTCAGGATTTCAAGAATGCTTCGGCATTCTTAAACACCAAGATTCAAGTAGCAGGACACCAACCTTATTCATACATACACACCAAAAATAGTGAAATAACCTCCTTTTATGTTGCAAGAGTTGGACACATGCTTCAAGATCTTCAGGTCGCTTTTCCAAGTTGACTTTCCCATTGTAATTGTGTCAATTGCCTTTTGGCACGATGGTAAGTGGTGTCCGACTTAATTCAGCCAGATACTTCTGTTAACGCCAAACACCTGAAACTTGCTTTCCACCATGCATTTCCAAAGATTAGGGCATGGAAATGAAGCCATGATGGCTGCAGTGTGAAACAAATAGAAGAAGCAAAAATTGTGGCTTGGCTTGGTCGCTTGATCTGGTTCTGTCTAGCTCTATGGTGGAAACTGCAATTTGAAGAAGCCTGTTGTTGGTGGCTGCAGACACGCCATATTGTGTTGCATTGCGCAAATCGGTTAGCCGCACTCTAAAAACAAAACAATCTGGGATTGTATCCCGATAGGCAGTGCCCATGACATAGCCCCTATGTGGAGTTTGTTACTTTAAATGATCAAAAGTCACCTCAACCGCAATTTTCATGGAATACAAGGAGCACGATGAGTTTCAAGATGATTTAGGGCCCTTGAATTTATTTTTCTGAATTCAAGAGTTTTCAAGGCAGGGCTCATGCTGGTGCACATGACAAAAATTCAAGTGTTTCCAATTACTTTCAAGGTCCTGTGTGGATTTTCAAGGACCACATTGTCTGCTAGAAATCCGAATGAGACATGTTCAAGGGTAGACAGAGGCTTGAAATCAGAAGTCACTGAAAAAGGGTAATGTTGCTGGAGCCAAAGTTTCAACAAGGGGACTTGTTTTCGGACAAAATGATGGCTCCAGCGATATTACCTTTTTCGACCATTTTTCATCATTGTTCGTTACACGGAGTTACACGGATTACCACTTTCAGTGTTACAAAATGCAAACATTTATTCGCTAAAGAAGCTCAACCAAGCAACAAACACTCCCTCAGTCCTTAGGTGGCCTCATGTTGCTTCTGAATTTTTATGTCAATGTCCAAGATCTCCTGCTGCTTGCAGTCTTCCTTAGACTGTTTGACTTCCATGATAAAAGTCAGGTCACTGGTTGCCTCCGCTTTTTCTGCATACGAGTCTGCTGAAATGGTCATTTCTGAAACAGGGGCTTCTAGTTTCTTTTTCTACCTCCTAAGAGTTTCAACCCCTCCATCAATGCACTGTTTCTTCCTCTGTTTTGCATCTTTATGCTCCTGCTTTTTCTGTGTCTCCAAAAAGGCACAGTATTGGCTCCTTGCAGAAGCCACTGATGCTCTCAATTTCTTTATGATGGGCCCATTGAAATTGCTCCCTGCTATGTGTACAGCATCACAGATAATGCGCTGTGAAATGTGAGACACATCTTTCATGTTTTCTACTGAAACCTGGCGATTCAAGCTGAATCCTTTCTCTACGCTTGCTTGGCCATGACTAAATGTAAGCAGGAGTTTTAAAACACTCCAAAGCTCAACATATCCTGAGCCAACATTTAGAAATTCATAGAAAAGCTTGTCAAATGTATGCAAGCTGCTTTCAAATAGGTGCAACTCATGTTCGCACTCCTGAAACAGCTCAATGAACTGTGCAAGCACAGTATTCCTTGAATGCTCATGGATTCTCTCTGCTGAAATGAGTGCATCCAGACCTTTCTTTAAGCCTTCCAGACACTCATCTGGCTTCGACGACATCTGCCTGGAGTCTAATGAAGAGAGGCTTCTCACGACGGGATATTGCAGCGGCTCTTCTCCAGGATCTTTTTTGTGACACTTAGAAGAAACTGCTTGCACTGCAAGCAAAATGCAAATGCAGCTATCACACTGACTTTGTGGCTTTTAAGAAGCTTCTCGGCTGTGTGACCAACATCTATTTTCTCAAGTGGCACATGGTTCTTTAAAATTTTCAAAGTCGATCTTCAGGAGGCCAGTGATTCCCAGTGAAGAACAGAGTACTTGAGAAACTTTGTCAGCAGTTTTCTGACAATATTCTCAAGGCCCTTTGCCAAAAAGAACATAAATGGCTTATCTGTCTGAAAGTGTTTCAGAAATGGCTGGAGGGCCATTGCAATAGCAAGTGCAAGCTCAGCTTGAGGTCACAGCAGAAGTCAAAAAGATTCTGGAAAGAAGCACACCTGAAAAGGTTCACTTCCTTGCTTCTTGCCGCTTCCATGTACTCTGACATCAGGCCTGAGAAGCAGAACCTGCTCTATCACCGGGACGTTCTCAATCCACCGATGTGCACAGAACTTGAAAGGAAACAGAGTTTGTCCAGTGACAGCTGCAGTCTTCTATCCAGGCAGGTGCATCAAGAAACAACCTGCTCACACTTGAGAGCGAAATGTCCAACCTCCATTTGCTTATTGTAAAGGCTGCCTTGTAGGCATTAGGCAGAGTGTGCAAGCTACAGCAGCCCAAGTCTAAGCACCTCACCTGATAATTACGTAGGTGCTCTGGCAGGCCTTTGTATGTCTTCAGAGTCACATTGGGCCCATTGACTGATATCTGCACAATATTATGTAATGAAAGTGGTTCTAAGGCATCAAGTAGTTTGTCTTGCAGGTCTTCAGCCGTGGCATGGCACCATAGACACAGATGTGAAGTAGCGTACAGTGACAGACTGTGATACATCCCAGTACCTGAAATGAACGTCCATTTGCTTTTGCTGGCAGTTCTCATTTGGAGACTCGTCGAAAAAGACGACGTACTAGTTGCTGCTCTCCATCTCCTGCTCCAGAGAGGACAGAAAGAATGACCTAAAACCGTGGCACATGATACATGCGGACTTCTGCTCTCCACATGTGAAAGCTTGTGCCACCTGACTGTCTGTAAACATCCTGTTAAACAATTTATTCACCCGTGATGACAAATGATATGAATAGTGCGATGTTAAACCTTCAATGTCCACAAAATTTCTGCGTCCATCATAAGTTCTTGCTTCTTGCATGCCTCCATCAAGTTTGACGACTGTGACGGAGCTGGGTGTGATTCATTTGGTTGACATTCCAAGATTGTCAGGAAGCTCCTTATCATGCAGCTACTCCTGGCAGCTTGCGTGTGCTCTCTGTGCTTTTAACTTTTTAGGTGGCTTTTTAGTGCTGGCTCCCCCCATGACAGTGATGCCAAGCACTTACAGCAAACTTTGCATTTTGCCTTGTGTGGATTTGACATGTCCGGTGCAAGCCACTCTTGCTAGTTGTCATTCAGCCACGACTGCTGAAATTCGCATTTTCCAGGCATTGTTGGCACGCACGTTTATTGGCACACACTTTGCTGCACGTGCACAAAATGTCACGATACCGCCATACACATAAGCACTACATGTGCACTAAATGTTGCAATACAACTGCGCATGCACATGAGCGCTACACGCACACAAAATGTGACGATACAACCGCACACGCAAGCGCTAAACACGCACAAAATGGCCCGATTCAACCACGCAAACTGCACACAAAGCAACCACCATTTCTCTGCTCAACTGGAAAGCAAACAGAAAATGGTGGACAAGCCAATGTCATCATGGCCAGACGTTCACAAGCGTCCGATAGGCACATGCTTACTTTTTAGATACTTGCACCATATTTTAAAGAAAATTGCAGCGGAAATTCAGGAGGGTTAAAATTTTTGCATACACAATCGCTAGAAGGTTAAGAATTAAAATTTAAGAAATTCAAGAATTTTCAAGGATTTCAGAAAATTCTAGGACTTTCAAGGCATTGAAAACTACCTTTTCAAATTCAAGGGTTTTCAAGGGGTTCAAGGACCCGCACAAACCCTGTCAAGGACTTCAAGGTGTACAAACCCTGCAATAATTACCACATCAATGCTGAACGAACACGGCGCATTTTCGGGGACAGAAGCAAAGAAATGGCCAAGCAGCCACCACTCACCTTGGCGACCAGGCTCTGCAAGGTGTGGCTGCTGTGGCCAAGCACCCGGAATGCCGACCGCCGAACAACCAGCGCCAGCCCGGTGCCCCGCAGCAGCTCGCATCCCTCGGGCAGCTGGGCTACCAAGGGTCCCCAGTGGACCGCGTCCACTCCCTGCAGGGCTAGGACGTCCACGTCCTGCGCTGCACGCAGGGCGCGCTCCACATTCGGCTCCGCCATTAGGTCCAGCCAAGACACCGAAAACACCCCACGCTGCGATCCCACATCCCCGTTCTCTCTAGGCACAGCTAGTCCCAATGTGGGCATTGTGACGGCCGGTGCAGGAGCCGGGGGTAGAGGATGCGCTGGCTTTGGCGCAGGAGTAGTCTGGGATGGTGGAACCGTCACGGACGACGAAGGGGCCATCGCAGCTGGCTTCGCTGGTTCCACAGGCGTCATAGTTACGTCCACACTTCTCGCTGGCGCACTACTTGGTTTCTCCGGGCTGGATGCCGGCCTTGCAGGAGCCACCTTCTCGGGACCTGCTGCATGAACATTGCTCAAATTTGTAGCGCTCGGCTTGTTTTCAACGCTTGGCTGCTTTTCAGGGCTAGGCTTCTCGAAGCTCGGCTTTTCGGGACTTGGTTTCGGAAGGGGGGCCCTGTCGGGAACCGGCCTGACGGGACTCGACTTCTCGGCATCCGGCTTGGCAGGGGTCGCTGCCTTTACAGCACTCAGGTTCTCAGGGCCAGGCTTTTCTGGTGTTGGCTTTTGGACGCTTGCCTTCTCAGGGCTTGGTTTCTCAGCACTTGGTCTCTCGGCACTTGGTCTCTCAGCACTTGGTCTCTCGGTGCTAGGCTTTGCAGCACTTGGCTTCTCAGAACTTGGTTTTTCAGGGCTCGGCCTTTCAGCGCTCGGCTTTTCAACGCTGGGCTTTGCGGGACTTGGCACTGCAGCCGCGGGCTTTTCAGTGCTTGGCTTTGCGGGACTCGGCACTGTAGCTGCAGGCTTTTCAGCGGTTGGCTTTGAGGGACTCGGCGCTGCAGCCAGAGGCTTTTCAGTGGTTGCCTTCTCTGGACTCGCCTTCTCTACAGCTGGCTTTCCCAGACTTGGCTGGGTCGGCTTTTCGGTGCTCTGCTTTTCGGGACTTGGCTTTTCAGGAGTCGGCTTTACAGGACTTGGCTTTACAGGACTTGGCTTTACAGGACTTGGCTTTACAGAGATGACCTTTTCTGGGCTTGCCTTTTCAACGCTTGGCTTTTCCAAGACTTCCTTTTCTGGACTTTGTTTCTCGGGAGATGGCTTTTCAGATGCTACCTTTTCGGGGCTGCGCGCGTCAGTGGTGGCTTTCTCAGAGCTCTTCTTTTCAGGACTGCTGGATGCAGCTTCTGCAAGTGTGAAATCCGACAAAAAGGCGTGTGAACTGACTGTTAGGTTTAGTTCCCTATTTTTGCAACCCTCCGCTACATCAACTGTGTGCTCTTTGCCTAAAAACAAAGAACCTCACAAACACGGGAAATGACCATAGAGACAGCACATGAGTCGTCGTCGTGCCCAGTTTGTGCCACATTGCTGGGCTTAAACTCATGCACCATGCCGCCCCACAACACACTCTACCAGGCTCACCCTTTTCTTTTTCCACCGGCTTTGCGCCGTCCTGGGACTTGGGTGCCACGGCAGCAGGTGGCTTGGCCTCCTTGTTTTTCGCCTCCTTGTTTTTTGCCTCCTCCGCGTCCTCCGCCTCCTCGCCTTGCTCCATCGACTCAGCAGCTCCGTCTTCTTCCTTTGCTGCCTCTGCATGGCACATTGACATTGGTTCACGACAGACGACACCAAGGCCTGCTTAACTGTGTACATTCAAGAGGAGAAAGCCTTAGCTCTGAGCCAACTCCAATTTCCCAAACTCCAAATAAACATGAAATGCCCACATGCTCCGATTACTGTAGAACTCTGTTGACACGGTCCCACTTCACACGATTTCCCGGAGTCAACGTTCAGGACTGAGAACACAAAAAATGGCCCAATACAGTTGCACTTCATTTGGTCTTTCAGCACAACAGCTCAGTGTGCAGCCAAACTGTGTGATACGTGCCCTGGGCACTGGATCCTATGTGAAGAAAAGGCATGAGGTACTCACGATCAAGTGCAGCAGGGGCCTGCCATAGCAGCGTCCCTCCCGCACTCAAGTGTCAATCTCATGTGAAAATGCTATTGTGCAGTTAGTTTCCTCTTCCAGTACCAGCAAATCTCCACGCATGTTGTCGCATATCGCCATTCACAGCTATTTATTGTAATTACAATTTATTGTAATACAATAATTTACAATATTACAATTTTATTGTAATAAGCATCCTCACATACCCTTTTCATAGTGAGTGGCATGGTGCCATTGGAAGCCTACTGCATATTTTTAACAGGCAATAATCAAAACTCATTGCTGCGATGTTTCGCTCGGGCGGCACCGTATTCTGGCTCTCACCCACCACCTCGATTTCGTTCTGGTTCCCTGTCACTGTTTTTAAACACTACACAACACGAAAATGACAAAGCATGTCTTCTAGTGACATTGTGTCCCGGTGTTGCCCACCAGCTTGATTTCGATTTCCCATTGCAGTGTTTAAACAAGGAAAATCACAAAATGCGCTTCATCCCACCAAAATTCTCTGCCCATGATATCCGCTGACACAAGCAAAGTTCGAAGAGCGCAAACGTAATCTTGTTGAATCCGCAAAAACGACAACACGGGTCTTAGGTCATTCAGGCCCCACCAGTATGGCATGTGATGGCACCTCTTGCTGCAATAATTTGCGCAACACGTCGCATTGCGTAGATGTCGGCTACAGTTGAGCCCGCCAAATTTTTTAGTGCCATCGGATCATAAATTTTACAGGTTAGTATGTTTCCATCTCATTTTCTCTCCCTAAACAAATGAACAAGGTTCTACTGTACATAGAATGTATTGTATGTTAAATTTATGACACCAGGTGGAGCATGTGTCTCAGTGTTTGGTCAATTTGTGATGAATCAGTGCGGCAGATCTGTCTGCATTTTGAAAGGCAGAGATAGACAGTTATAGCTGGACAGAACGAAGTTGGTGAAATCGGAAATTTGCTTTGTTATATCAAAATTTTGTTCCATTGAAATTTGGCATTTCATGCAAATAAGTACAGCAACCGATGGGTTTTCCTTACACACATAACGCAGGGCATGATAGGATCTTATTGCGCTCAGACTTTCTATGAAACATGATGCTCCTCCGCTTAAGCGGACGCTCTTCATTGCACAGCACACGTTTGCAAGCAGCCACTTGTAATTCAGCCATTCGATCATATGCATCTGCGAAGTTTCCATTTAGTATCTCGATATTCCTCCGTGGCGCTAATGTAAATTAGTTATTTGAAATCGTGCAGAAATACAGTTCCATTATATTGCGGCTTAAATACATGCTATGCTATGGAAAAGAAGTTAAATACTCCGCTTAGTGAAATTATTTATATTGAGGTTTCATAAACTTGATGTATTCCGACTTGAATGAAAGCTACAAGGAACCAGGTAAACAATTCATCTATGTAGCATGCCTGCTGAACTTACACATAAAGAAAAACCGGCAGAGGTTGAAAGCAGGTGGAAGTTGGAAAAAAAAGAAAGAAAGAAAGAAAACAGCTGACAGAGGATTAAAAGACCGGTGCACACTCACCAGAGGTTGACTCCTTTTCAGCCTTGTCCTCTTCAGCGGTCTCCATGGGCTCTTCATCCTGTTCACCCTCACCCTCATCCTCCTCTTCCTCCTCTTCCTTGTCGGCTCCCTTCTGGGTCTTGCGCCGTTTGGACTGCGGCTCCGACTGCTGGGCACCCCGCTTGGCGCCCCTCCGTCGGCTCGGGGCAGGCGCCTTCTCCTCCTCCTCTTCCTCCTCCTCCTCGGCGGCGGCTGTTGCAGAGGCACGGCTGCCCCGTGTGCTCCGAGCGCTGCGCTTGGGGCGCTCCTCAGCGGCAGGTGCCTTGCGCAGCTCGGCTGCCGGCTTGCGGCCTCTCCGCCGGGGTGTCACAACTTCCTCTTCCTCCTCCTCCTGCAAGTCCATCACCACAGCATGAAAACCCCTGCTCCATCCCCCAAATCACAGGACCATCACTCATCATCATGCAAATAATCTGCGATGAGGCGATACTTTGCCATTTTATGTACATCTAATATTATTAGGAAAGTAGACATAGAAAGGTATGCTTTATTAAACGAATCGTTATCTTGAGGATGAATATTTGTTGCAATGAGGATATTTAGGTATGATTTGTTTCCTCACCGAGTAGCTCCATAAATAACATGGCGGGCAGCCTGGACTCCTGTAAGGGTAGTGAAGATGGTGTTGATTGGAAGTGTCTGGCGGTCAAACTCAGTCGGCATGTATGGGTGACAGCTGTCCAGGCACTTGCTTGAAGGTAATCTACCAGCGCAACCGTTCGTTGGTGCCGCAGTGGCTCACACCATTTTTGCGTGTCTGCTCACCTTTGAACATGAGCATGGGCCCTTGCGCGCAATGCTGCCGGAGCTCTAAAAAGAGTTTTTGACACCTATGCACTCCCCATTGTGTCAGACATACTCATGTGGTCTGGCAGCCTGCGGGTACCGCTTACGCTGTGCAGCAGCACAGGTCTCGCTTGCTTGCCGTCGCTGACACTGCTTCGCCCCTTGAGCAAAACTGTAATAAACAAAGGACTGTGCCTATTCATTGACTTGTAGTTGCAGATGTGCCAACAAATGGCTACAAAGCACCCTGCTCACAAATTTGGGAGTTCTTGCGAGGTCTGTCATGGCATCAAGCCCAATGAAGAGCCTGGCAACAACTTTATAATGATTTGTGGTGCTTTAATGGCGCAAGGGCCAACTGTGACCAAAGGGCGCCTGAACAATGTTATGCTGTGAGATGGTGCTATGCAATATGGTGTATGTAGCATGGCTGTATATTGGCACAAAACTACCACAAAATGCCTAAAAACTAAGCAATAAAAGTGCGAGCATGTACACAGTGAGGCGTTAAATGTTTAAGAGTCGACAGTGTTCAGAGAAGATGAGAAGAGGGCCTGTAAATGATCATGCAACAGTCTGAGTTGCTGTCTATTTATGCAAGGCTGGAGGATATCACTTGGCCTCCCCAATAGTCACACACCCGCTGAAGCAGGTGCAGTGAGACCTGCAACAACTGAGAGACCATAGCAATCCCTCCCTTCCATGTAAAAGAGAGAGCTGCAAGCATGTCATATTAGTTAGTAGTCCTGTGTAGATATAATATGCAGAGTGCCAACATCTCTAAGGAATGCCATCACTATGCTTGTTTAAAGAGTGGTTCTCTTCCGAGGAATAACAAGGATGTAGTGGAGTACACTTGTAAATTTTGGGAAATTATTTCTTTCTGCGAGTTTCTAAGTGCATAAATTTTATTAGGACATGTATGTACTACAGTGAGCCTTTCCCCCACAACTGCTGCAGGTGGGGGGTTCATTACCTGTGAGAAGGTAAGAATGCGTCCCAAATGTGTGCCCTATTCTCAGTTAAATGGATGCCACATCCGTTTGCCTTGCTTTCTTTCCACTGACCCAGTTACCTATTTGGGGGTTTACCAAGCACAGTTCATACTGCGTTTCTTTATCCCAGTCTTGTTGCCAGTATTCTTTCAACTTCATATGCAGGAAAGGTTTTAGATCGAGCACTGGAACTGCTACGTTGCTGCCCGTCGCTTCAGGTATGAAGCTGCAAATCGTCTATGTTGCTCCTCTCAACGAGCCCATATTCTGAAACATCCGCCTTCTGTTAAACTATTGCCTCGGCCACGCCTCTGTCAACAGCACACGCGAATTGGCAGTTTTAGCAAAACCAGAAAATAAACAGTGCCATCTAGTAAGTAGTTCCAGCCTACGTCATTTTAACGTCAAGATGCCGATGGGTGCTCTCGACATGTATTGAACAGACGAACCAGTCTTTTGACATTCGGTTGGTGGTGGAGTGTAGTAGAGAGGAGAGGTGGCAGTTTATAGTAGTAGTTTTGATGGGATCTCACACCCATTGTTTTGCAGCGATATTTGTTGATTCATCTAAAATAAAACATTTCACACTACCTTTTTCAATTTATTTTACCTAAAGCGGCCGTAGCCAACCATAGTCAATGTGCAGAACCCGTACTTCGGCCCCTACACTTGAAAACAACAAACCCGTACCACTCTACACTCGCACGGTGCGTTCTCTCATGCGATGTAAAGCATTCGAGAGCGCGTGTTGATAGTGCATGCTGACGTCACGGGTAAGCAGCCGCTTGATTCATTGAATGTGACTATCGCGGCAGCGAAACTATTGCGGAAGGCGAACGTTTCAGAATACGGCCCCAGAAGCACAGAAACCTTGGTTTTCCAGCCCTTAATGGGGCACTAAAGGTAAATATTAAGTGAACGTGGACTGCTAAAATACCATTCGAGAAACCTCACAGCACTTGTTTTGTGCCATGAAAAGACTTCGAAAAAATCACGTCTAAAGGGTGCAGATACCATTAGTGCAATTCAAATCACCTGCCCCTGAGCGGGGGTGCGGTGATGCTGCACACGCTTCCTCTGCCCTTAACAGCCGTCTGGGTGTCAAACGGCACCCTAAAGACAGGCAAACGCAAACGCGTGGCCATGGAGAAACTGAGCCAAGATAGAGCACTGGATTTGCCACTGCAGTTGCTTTTGCTCGAGTGGCGTAGACCGTTTGGGCGTCCCGCAACATCACAGAGACGTGGGAATCTCTGCTAATGGCATTTTGTGGGAGCTTCGCGAGCCAGCAAAACCAGCGCAGCACTGATAACGAACTACTGGGACACAAAGCGTGGGCGATGCAGAGTCGAGCGAAAACGAAACCTTTCAACCACTTGCACCGTTGTCAAGGGTAAAGTCAACGAGTTGATTTTTCTAAACATCAAATAGAACTGGACAAATAGCATTTTCTTCTATCCTATATTGCAATGCAATTATCTTTTTATTACCGGAAGTTGAGTACTAGTAACAGAAATGACACAAGTGCCTTCGTCATCGTGCTAGTACTCGAATGTCTCTGGTGAGTTGCAAATTGTGTCCTGCATTTACCTCAATTTCTTTATTACTAAAGCTTTGTTCGCAATAATATTGAGGTCTTAGGTGTCGTCATGCATTGATATGCCACTTTAGCTTGATTTAATACTTGCCTTTAGTGTCACTTTAAACAACTGCAAGGCACCGTTGAGCCTGTTTTTGCCTTCATTCTTTCAAGGCATTAACATAAGCAGCAAAGGCACGCTTATGTTACTACAGGAATTGCAGGCACACTGACAGGTTGTTCCTAATGCAGGCGATATTCTGATAAGAGGCTAGCTACAATAAAACCTCGTTAAACCGTACCCGCTTAAACAGTAGTTTCGTTTTAAAAGTAGTAAAGTAAAATCCCCAACTCAGCGGCCATTAAGTATAATGTGTTTTGTATCCGCATAAACCGTACCAGCTTATTGCGTATGCGTCGGTTAACACATAGTGTTCCCACTTTTTGTCGTGCAATCACGGCGGTGAGTCATCTCCATCAGGCGGCCCAGCAGAGCAACAAGCCTTAGAGATCAGAACAACGGCCTCCAAGTGCCCTGTGTGTTTGAGCGCGAAGCCACATCAACATCAACATCATTTCGGTGCCGTGCCGTGCCAGAAAGCGCTGTAGCGTCATGCTAGCAAGGGCTCGCGCCATGCTGAAGCTCGGATAAAAAAAGACACCGGGTGCTCAGCACAGAAGAAAAATTAGACATCATTCGTGCTATCGAACGTAACACGATGAGGTTGGTGCTGGCATGCGACAGGGATCTAGTGGTGACTACGGCATGTGGCATTTGGAATGCGAAGAAGTTGCTCGGCAGCGCTGCTGCAACCGCGAAGAGATGCCGGCTACAAAGTTTGACTTTTTTCCATCGTTGCCTCTGTTGTTGTCGAAGCGTCGCCTAACGACAGTGATGAGGACAACATGGAAAGTGACAGCACAGGCAATTCAGGCCCGACAGCGGCAGAAGCTGCGCATTACGTCAGCCTCATTAATGCAATTGTCTCGACGAGAACAGCACCCCACAATGAAAAAGGCGCCCAGCGACTTCTGCAGCGTTCCCGTGCACGTGCACGGAGAATATGTAACGCCAAGGAGGAATTTGCCATGCGAGTGTTTGCCGAGAAGAGGGGGCTGGCTGAAAAGTTGGCTCCGAGCTTCAGTAAGTTTGAGGCCACTGTCGTCGCTGCTAGGCCGCCGCAGCATCAAACAATAATAACACTTTTGTCGCGTGAAGTGAATAATTACTGCATGTCTTTTCCCCTTTCAACGCACTCTCTGAGTTCCGTTTTTGACAGGTAAGTAGGTGGTCTCATGCTATTTCGGTTAAGCAGCCCTACCGTTTAGTACATACTTTTTCTGAGCTCCAGCCAACTATGGTTTAACGAGGTTTCACTGTATTTCTGAGGTGAGGCCAGGAGTTGACAAGTGGACAGGATGTAACATTACAATCAGCTTTAGAAACTTCCCATATGCTTACTAGCAAGCTAAACAACAAAGCCCTCACGCAGCTGTGGGAAGTGTGGCAAACCGTGCCACAGTTTCTGACTGTATCGCACAAGGCCATGAATCACCACACCATTGCACTGTTATCATCAGCGGCCAGTCCGCTGCAAATTCTCAATGCTATGGAACTGTCTCAACCAATCCCACTGCTCCAGCCAATCCGTGGTGCATAAATGGAAGACTACGCTGATACTGAAGGCCCAAAGGCAAGCCTGTACCTTGGAGTGCTATGAACAGAGCAGATAGATGTTCAGTCCCAACAGTATTTGAATTCAAACCACGTACCCTTACTGCTTTCTCTTTGCATCCATGGCCAGAGACATTAGCATACACATTTGTGGACATGACACTTTAAACTTGCTCTCACTGAGCCACTTTGCTTGTTGAGATAGGGCAATCTTTCACCCCGACGTAATCGAAGCATCAAGTTTTCCCAAGCATTTCAATATAGTGAGCTGAATGAGGACCACTTGATGACGAAACTGCTGAACCAATCTGTGAAAGCGTACGAAACAACCAGATTTCTGACCCAGATCGCTCCAACAGTTATGCTACTGGTCTATGACATCTTGGAGCAGCTTCTGGAACAGCCATAATTCATTTCAGAGCAGTAAAATGGACTTTTGGAGCAGGTTTATCAAAGTGATTACAAATTATGGGCAGCTTTTCCAATGGCAAGCCATGTGAAGGCAATAAGAGGTCGCAGATACATAAACTCAATGCAAACCCAAACAATGACCCCTCTTCCCCTCCCCCTTCATTGAAGTCTTTACTACGCCCTGTGACAAATTGGTGGTGTCCTAAGATGCACTTAAAAAGGCCACTTCAGTGGCTTAGAAAAGCACAGAAGTACTAAGTGCTACATGCAGACTTTGGATGCATTTTGATAACCTTCATTGTGATCACACTGCTATAAATGTATCCTTTAAGAGGGAGCACTGTATAAAGAAAAGGGACGTTGATAATACAGCCGAGCCTAATGTACCGCATTTACACGATTGTAAGTCGACCCCTTTTATTAAATTTGAAAGTCTGAAGTTGGGGGGGTCGACTTACAATCGAAACCAAAACATGGCCCTGCCAAAAAAAGCGATTCTAACAAGAGCTACAACGTAGTTACAATTTTATGTTTGCTCTATGGCACTACCCGTAGCTTTTCGCTATCCCGCGTGTTTGTTCGCTTTTCCGAAGGGTTTTTCAACATTTTTGAGAGTCTTACAGTGCATCCAACACTCATGGGGGTGTCAATAGTTGATGGAAGTGCCGCTGTTCCCATTTGCTGCGGCACCCTCAGAACGGCGGCGCTTGCGGGGAGTATCGGTAGTTCATGGAAGAGCAGACATCGCTCGCGGGTCTCTCTTTCTCTGTTTAAAGGCATTGGTATTGGTTTGACTAACTTTTTGACGCGTTGCACTTGACTGCCGCCTACGTGCCACTTCTATGCTTCCCCAGTCATCACGAGTGCTGTAGGCCCACTAATCGTTCGGCACTCGTTCACAGCAGTGTTCAAGAGGGCTGCCATCCTTTACGCTGAAGAAACAAATCACTGCGCAGCGGGCCGCAGTTTCGATGTTTCTAAACGGGTGGTGCGAGAGTGGCCACTGCAGCGAAGCGAAATTTTCACCCTGTGACGGCAAGTGAGAAATTTCCCACGTGCAGAAGTCTGGACGCTTTCCAGAACTGTAGCCTAAGCTTGCGGCGTACGTCGCTGAAATGCGTGATCGGTCCCTGCCATTGAAGTGCGACGTGGTCATGAAACAAGCCCGGACCTTCGCCTTAATTTTAAGGTTCTGCTCCGCCGTGAGTACGAGTGGCTGGCGGCAGAAGAATGCGAAATTACGCCAACTGGACCTGTCAAAAGAGCCTCCCTGACGGCTGCGTGTGGTTGGGTGCATTTGGCGTGGGCTGCTGTTCTGCAAGATGTCCTGGTGCGGTCGTTTGCCAAATTTGAAATTTTGCTGGACCACGACGGGCTGCGGGACCGCAGCAACAATGATGATGGCAGCACTACCGAAGACAAGTAGTCCAGTGACCATGTCAGCTACTAATAAATTTTCGTTATCGAATGCGCCCTCGGGTATGCTCTCTTAATATTATTTTTTCCGGTCAAGCGATATGGGGGGTCAACTTACATTCGAGTCGACTTACAATCGTGTAAATACGGTAATAGGCACACTCTCCTTCGTTACCTTTCTAAATGGAACTGACAATTTTAATTTTTTCACATGTTTGCATTGATGCAACACCGTTATTGCCAGATCATATAAGTCCTCCAAACACAGATAATCTTTACAAAATTAATGCTATCTGCGAAAATAGTTGTGTGCATAAGTAGTTCGTCTGCTTTGGTATACAGAACTTTTTCGAACGAGTAGAGCCGGCTAATACGTTTTTTTATTATTATTATATTGAGATTTGGTTTATAGGTGTATATTAAAAACTTGAGTGATCAATTCGAGGTCAACTTGATTTTGTTTTATTCTTCAAGAACGCTTCCGTTCCGAGATGTTCATCATCACATTTCATGCTCAGTAGGTTAATATAGCGTTCATACAAATACGCGATTCTAGACAGACCTCTCCCCCCCTGAAATCCCCAATTGACGCAGCCTATTGTGGGGAAACGTCAGCCGAGAGGGCAGTAGCGCATGTGCTATCAGCTCTGCCAGGCTTGCAGGCTGGCATACTATACAATGACCTAGGTTACAAGATGGGTTTGTCTTTGCGTCGGGACTTTTTCTGAATGTGAAATTACCAAGTGACAAACTTGATGAAATAGTCGCCAACACATTTTTACAGGTGAGCGCTTTTCACCGTCTAACAAATGTTATCGCTCAGCGCGGGGCGCGCCCGCACGTATCGGAACATTCTCTAATGTTATCGATGGCTTTGTTATCACCAAAGCTTGTGTAATCTGATTGCATGTGTGATGCAAAATGTGTAGAACTTTCTGGAAGACACATGGGCACCATCGATTACACTGGAACCTTTGATGACTCATGTATAAAAGCCAGCGCACTTCACCATCGATTACACTGGAACCTCTGATGACTCGTGTATAAAAGCCAACGCACTTAACCAGCAGATCAGATTTTTTGACCATTGCCGACTGTGTTCGCCACTATCGCTGTTCTCTGAGTGTAGCCTTTTTGAGGGCATAGCTTAGCCCAATAAAATGCTAGTTTAGTCATTCCCAGTTTTACGGCTTTCTTCACCATCACTACTACGGGACAATATGATAGCGCAGGCAGTCCAAAAATGATTTTAATGCTTTTTGCAATGCCGGCGGTATGAAATATTTACGTACTTTTGCCCTGTGCCGTGCTTCATTGATACACCGCCTACCTGAAATACCGCGATGGCCAGTGCATCACAGGTGCGGTGCTCTCGCTCGCTGTATAGCTCGATGGGCGTCGCCTGACCTTTGTGCGACTGTATCAGATTAGGCTGTGATGCGCGAATTCAGTTTGGAGCTTTCTGCCTACACACGAGCTTTTGCCATTCTGGCCAGAAGGTGCAAAAGCAAACTTTGCAAAAGCGTTCGTAGTAGTTGCCAACTTGTCGCCAATCTCGGCTTCCGGCCACCAGTCTAGCCCGTGATCTCATGTGCCCAACCACTAAAGAGGTTTACTGGTCTAAACACATTGGAGGCCACCTTGCCGCGACAACCTGTCACCCGCCACCACATCCGCTCTTACCGAATGTTACCGAAGCCAGGCAGTGCGAGGCGGAGGCAGCATTCTTCAAAGAGTGTCGCTACTTTACAAACTTTCAGGGTCTTTAGGGGTGGAAACACGCTGTCTTCTTTCGCGTGCGAGGTGGGAGGGCACGAGAGAGGGGCATTCTACTCTGGCAGCTGCTGCATGGCCGCCTTATCTTGAAAGCGACCTGCGATGTGAACAAAGTGCGCCCCTGCGCGAGCTCATCTTCAAAGCAATCTAATATATGGACAAAGTGCACCCAGTGCCGGTAGCTTCGCATGCGCTGTGCTTTCGATGCATAGTTCGCGTTGAAGCGGGAGACACCATGAAGGTCAGTTCGCCCGTTGCTGCTGCCGCGCTTATCTTGTTCAATTTGCCACCGCAATCGATGCTTCGCCTTTCGGGCAAAACTGCGACTTTTGTTTTTTACTTTGGACGTTCGTCACTCATTTTTGCAATAAGGTTTCTAGACATCGCAACGAATGTTTCGGAAGTTAGGAGTTTCAGATATTACATACTTCAGATAGAACAGACATTTTTTGACGTATTATCAGGGTCCATTATAACGATAGTCGACTGTATTTCCCCAAAGAAGTCTGTCAAGAGTTTGCAGTACTACTAGAAATATTGAAGGAACGAATTCAATATCGCCTCGTAGCATTTATTTTTTCAGACTACCCGATTCTTTTGTACACTTTTGCAGTCCATTCTATGTCCAAGAACTCTGTCAGTAACTGTAGATATATAAACAAAATAAATCAACACCATAGGTCGGTATACTCACTCACGAGTACACCGGCTTCTACTACTCGATACACATTTCACTGGCGTGACATAGAATGTTCATGAGTGACGAAGGATGTAAGCGGACATGATTATCGATGGGAGCGAGCCCATGGGATCGCTATGCAAAGGGTCTATACGTGAGTACGCATGCGAGCAAGCACCAGTGAGTGTGTGCCAGTAAGTGTGAGCAGAACCAACTGAGCACATGCGAGTGGTGGTGAGCATGAATAGGAACACGAGTGATTGCCGACAAGTGCGAGTGCACGAGTGAGTACACGGCCTACGAAAATATTGGTGCGCGAATGAGTATCCTCTTATTCTGCCGGCTTATGAGCAGAGCAGCAACGTCATGCTCTGGCCTGCAGCAACGGTGCCCACCTCGTCTTCGTCCTTCTTGGCAGCCCGCCGACCCCTGCGGCCCGTCGTGGGTGCAGCCTGGCCCCGTGCCGGCCGTCCTGCGCCCCGTCCTCCTCCTCCTGCGCGGCTGCCACCGGAGCGCTGCTTGCGGGTGCCGTCGCCAGAGTTGGACTCGTTCTCGCTCTCCTCCTCCGCGCGGTACTCGTCCTCTTCCTCACCCTCCGCACCATCACTCTCCTCGTAGTTCACCTGTGCCCCCACACCAGCAGGCAACCCCCCCGGACGACTTGTGTTGGTCCACGTTCCAGTACAATGCAACCACCGTTCCATCATCAGCAGCTGACTGTCATTTCCCTAGTTAAAAGCGGGACTTTCCGAGACACTGTCGGCAACTGCTGCAACGATTTCACAGAAGAGGCAGCATTCCAGTTCTATGTTTTACTTTGCTTTAAAAATGCCTATGCTCACAAGACTGACGTTGACTCTATTGACAGCAATCGTAGCCCATCATTCTTTAAAAATGCCATCTCTGCTGTATGTTATATCCATTCCTCTTTGTAATGCCCCACGTGGCACTGAGAGTACGGAAATAAATACTGAGCATTACATAGCCCTAGTCTTGCCATGTAAGCTTCACTAATGTTGCCTTTTGTGTTTCTTGATTCTTTTAATGTGCCGATTTTCTATAAAGCATGGCCTAGTAGGCCTTCGTGATTTTCCGTTGATTCCCACAACAACAAAATTCACCAGCAGTAATATCGCCCACAGTAGCTGCAAATACTGGAACTAACTACAAACTAGGCAAATTATGATCTCAAGAAGGTGTCAGCGTCATGAACCATAAGATGACTTGGTCACCGAGAAAATCACAATGAAAGGCAGGACCACCTTCAAGCACAGCTGGCATATGCATCCTCAACATAGTGTGTCAACTCAGTACAGTGACTGCGTGCTACATCAGCCACCTCGGATTCGTGATCTGCCAGGTATCACTACCTCCTGTATGCGCCAGCAAGCTGTTCGAAAAAAAAAGAAAAAAGTGCCAAGCTTCCACAAATAGAGCCGCCACAGTAAGCACACACAAGTTGCATTTGTTCCAGGTCGCGAGAAAGATGTATATACATATATTGAAAATGACAGGTTCTTTTCCAAGAAACTTTTAAAGCGTGGGGAGCCCATAACGGCCTTTCAAAACTTGCATGGGCTCTGTCGCGATACTCGGCATGTACATCAGCATGATCAGCATGTAACTCAGCATGATTTTCGCTGTCGATTTAGGCTGTCACAGCATCACAAGCACGGCCTTCTTTAGAAATTCACGCCAGCATGCAATTCCATCACAGGATGGGAACATTATATATCCAGCCGAACAGATTATGAGGTCAAGGTGAGGGAATATAATAACAGAACAAACCTTTTCAGAAGTACTTTTTTCTCCCCAAGACTATTTGTGAATAGAATCGGCTGCCTGCTACAGTTGTTAGCATAGTTGATAACAAAACTTTTGAAGCTGCTCTTTAAAATAAATTTTCTTTATTTCTAACTTCGTCTGCAGCTGATACTTTTCTTGTAATGTGTATAGATCCCTACGTATATTCGAATAGTGCACTTGTATTGTGCATGATGCCATTTTTGCTTTACCACAGGCACGCCCTTAAACTTTTTTAAATTGGAAATGAGCATTGCCTATTCCGATGTATTACATTTGTTTGTTCGTTTTTTGTTTTGTTTTTTACAAAGTGGTTAAGACACAGTGTTCTAGTTTGTTTCACTTTGCCACATGTGTTTGTAATGCCTAAATGGCACTGTGGGTAAGAGATGGTAATTAAATGAGAGCCCAGGCAGCACCTGTCAGCTCCCACAGTACTATCCTGTAGAAGGTTTGTGGAACATTTCCAGAATGAACAAACACTTGCTAGTACTAGCTAGCTAAACTGAACACTAGACTGTTCAGTTTCAAAGGATGGTACCTGCAAATAACGGCATGGTTAAAGGCCATCTGCAATAAAATCTTGGGAGACGTAAGGAGAGCCTTACTTTCAGACAGTGCAGGTAAACAGCAGCCTCCATGCAAAATTTAACATTTGAAATACGAGTAGGTGCATCCTGAAAGGCTCACAATTATAGACGTTTTTGATAACAAAACTGAAAATTTTAAAAAATATTTTGAAGTAGCCATTACCACTCACCGGAAGTGACGCACAGCTCAAAACGTGCAACTTCTCGGCACGACTTCCAAGATTAGATGGCACCCACAGCAGGATAGAAAATCTGAGGCGACACGCTGGGACTTCTTGCACCATGTCTGCCAACTACCAGGTACACATGTAGTCTGCTTAGGTGTTATTTAAAGGCTGCTAATTACGAAAATTAGGAATGTTACCAGCCCTGCAGTTTTGCCAAGGTTGCTTGTAGTATGCACTGCTCCTTTATAACCAATTTAGCCAAAGCGAAATCTCGTTTGCAGTCGGCCTTTAAAGCCCATTAAAATCTACGGCACACTCACCGGCCCCGACGTACGGCGGGCGCTCTTGACACGTGTGGCAGGCGACTCGACTGGCGAGCTGCGGTGGCCCTCGGCCGTAGACGCTGCCGTCTGGGCAGCCGTGGAGCTGCGACGTGTGCGCCCTCCGGTGGCAGCGGCTGCATATTCGGCAGGCCTTGCAGCTGCACGTCGGCTAGATCGTCGTGGGGCCCCTTCCTGCACACAGGCCAACATGTCGCAGCTGCTAAAACAGAGTTCCAGTATTGTGCTATTTTTTTGCAATAGATAGTACAGCCACTGGCTTAAAAACCATGATGCCATTAATTCCATGGTGTTACAAATAATAAATCACGAAGCCACGTACTTTGTCCGGTTTTCGTTTCCCTTGGTGGGTGTAGAGCAGCGGCATGCCACAGACCTACTGCACACATATCTCCAATTCTTTCCATTTCCCATTATCTTTCCCTACATCACTGGCCTGTTAAAGGGAAAACGAGACATCCACCCAATCATAGCAATTGCTGTGAAAGAAACCCGTACGGCTTCCTCTAAAGAAAAGCCTCACAGTTGAAGAAAAATTTGTTCTGGTGCAGGACTCGAACCCCGGACAACTGCCTTCCTGGGGTAGCCGCTCTACCATCTGAGCTAACCAGGGGCCTAGCAGATGGCAGGGCAAAGTCTTGTCAACAAATCTAAGCAAAGGCAAGAGTTTGAAGTAATAGTTCTGCAGAAAGCCACAAGGTGAAGAGAAGTAATCAGTAAAGGGAAAATGAGATATCCACACCGGAGCACGAAGGTGCACGCCTCAATATCGGAGTGCCGATCAATGAATAGAATCGTTCGAAAGTAGGCCTCCCAGAATACAGCCCCTATGGTCAACTTGTACTTATGTTCCACACGTTCCTCTAAGTCAAGACAGTGGACAGAAGCCAACCCATTTGATTGATCCAATCCCTGTTCTTCAAATGACGCTCCACAGCGATTCCCAAGCAAATATTAAGAAACCAGACAATCTAGCAGCTGCGCAGGTGCACAGTGGGTCTGGAGGTTTACTTCTCAAGCCACTGGAATCGCCCGGGGACGTCCACCCTGTAATACCTTTGTCACACAAGCATGCAAAAACTCGTTTACGTAAGCGGTCTTTTACCAACCTGAAAGAATGTTTAATGAAGAGGCATTGCACAGCAGATACACGGCACCGACAATCTCTTTTTAGTGTTTCCTTCTGGACACGCTACCGAAAGCGTCGCGCTGGGGTTCGAAAGAAAAAAAATCAGCCATATTAAAGTGATCTATCTCAAAATATAAGTGAAAAGTTGTTCTATTACACATTTTTACAACAGTTTAACGACAGATTAAGGAAAGTGATAGCAAAGATTTATTCTCGTCCTTCAAAGAGCATTTGCAGGACTAGTAAAGTGCCCCAGTTTGTCTGGCAACATTGGGCTTTCATCGCATTGGCTGCAGCGTTCCCACCATAGGGTGCTTTCTGCGTGTGCCCAGGGCTGTTTCGTCAGCGTTGGCCACCAATACTCACAATGCCACGCACAATTTTTCTCGTCCACGCAGCGTGCCTCCATAAGCATCATCACATGACATCCGCGACCCGTTCGACCTGCTTATGAGAGTACAGAAGATAATTAGCATTGCTGGGTTTACTGCACCTTCTGCGAGACATAAAATAATTTTTTACAATGGACCTAGGTAACAGAGAAATATGCATTTGCTTATTTTTTTAAATATATAATTGCTGGTGCCCACTGGTTCCAAGGCTACTCGTTTTCGGCCGTAAAAGAGATTGACAAACTCGGTTTCCAGAATAGACCACTTTTGAAAAAGAGATCACTCTCTGTCGTGTGTCTGCGGGCAAAACTCCTTATCGGGAGTTTTTGTTCAAGACTTCAGAGAGCCCGTGTGAGAGGGGTATAACGGATATCCCAAACTATCTCCCATCTGCTGCTCTAGTGCTCCTACTTTAAGTCCCTCACATGACCTGCTTATCTTCACTTCCAAAGCTTTACTACAAATAGGCAAACCTTATTAGAACAAGGCCATTACCTTTTTCGAACATCCTTAACACATGTCAATCTTGTTTGCTTCTCCATTGCTATGAAGCTTGACTTAAAACTTTATTTGGTTTTTGCATGTGCGTGCGGTATGAAATCTGCAAATTGGTACAAAACTATTGCTTAAGGTTTCCATGTTGCCACGTTTCAGCCCCAACGGTCAACAACACTGACTACGCTCACTTCTTTACCCGTGTAGAATAATATATATACCGCAGAACCACTGACATCCCGATCCGCACAGTCAAAATGAAACCACTACCACCACCTGACAATTTCAAATTCGCGCGCGTGCGCGCACGCAGGCGACGCCAGCGCCGCATGGCGGAGGCGACACTCCCAACGCCGCCAGGGTTGCCGGAAGCTCCCTCACTCACCGTAGCAGCGGGGGTCTCGTCCGACTTGCCGTCCTCGGCTGCCGGCGCCTCGGCGTCCTGCTTTGCGGCGGCGGTTCGCGCTGTCCTGCGAGGCATCCTGCTGCTGCTGCTGGCTTCCTCCTCCGATTTTGGCCCTCAGGCGCAAATCCTCATAGGTTGGGGCACCGCGCCTGTCGGAACAACACACACACATGTCGCGACGCTTATCACGCAGCTGCCACCGCATCACGCCAGGGGCGCGAAACAAGCACAAAACAAAACGCACCGTAAACAAACCGACGCGGCGGCGCACCAACGTTCGGAACGCTAGAGCCCGACGAGCCATCAACATCGCCGAATCCGCACCAGTGCGAAATCGACGTACACGTTTTGTGCTCAAAACACTGCATCACAAGCGACCTCGATGGCGCAACGTTTTTCGACGGAGCCGCGTGATTGCGCTTGGCAAGCACGGAAATGGCGGCAAAATTCGCGCAAAACAGACTCTACGCTCGGAACGGTGCTGTCGGCGACGGCACGCAAGCGCTGCGCCCGCTGAACGGTCTCGGATCACTCTGACCGCTAACCGACGTCGTGGCGCCGGATGAGAGCGCGGACTAACGCCGCCGGTAGGTTACGCGACGGGACCCTTCCCAAGTTCGGCGATCAACCGAACGCGTAAGCCTAACTATGCACAACTTAGGCTTAACGTGCTACGAACCGAACGAGACGGTACCGTTACCGCGCACGCCAAGCGCGCTCGTGTCATCCGACTCACTTGAAAGACCAGGGGACACTCTTTTGCGAGACGATAAATCCGGTGGTCGAAGAAACGTCCGCCGGCGGCCCTGTGTTTCGGAAACGCTTTCGGCCACTTAATCCACTTTTGAATCCAACGCCATGAAGAAACCTCCTCGACGCCCCAGAACACAAACAGCGGCCACCTTCCGCACACGCTCTTGCTGTCCACTTCCGTGCACAGCGCAACGTGTTACGTGCGCGCTCCTGCTGGCGGCAGCTTCCGCGGCTTGCGTCCTTTTCACGCACGCTGAATGCGCTCCTAAAAAGTAGAGCTCTAGCTAGCCATGGTCTGAGCCAATAGAAGCCGTAATACTGGAAGCAGACGAGTGAGCTTGCAATCGGTATTTAGCGTTGTACATTTCGAGAACAAAACGCGTGTTTTGAGGACCCAGTCGGGCGCTTTGAGAAGCTGATATGCTTAATGTAGCAACGAAGTGAAGCGAAAATTCTCGTCAGGCTATTTAACGTTACAAGCGCGTAAACATATCTGCCATGCATACAACATTTGACAGCTTTAGCACGTGCCCGCATCGCGCCCCAATTAAAGAAAGAAGCGGTCGGCACGGTTTCAATGTTATGTGAGGTGCATAGACGATGGGGCTCATATGATTCAATCAATCATTGCCACTTGCAAGGAACTGCGCGGATCATGGTGCCATCATCATCATTGTACACTAGAAATGGCGTACGTTGAAAGCAGCCGCGGTGACAGTGTACCGCGGTCAGCGGAATTTTTTTGCGATTTCGTGTGGTAGATAGTTCTCGTGATGAGCCAACGCTTGAGTGCCAAGATCGCGCCTTGTGCAGCCGCAGTGCACAAAATCAAGACGGTGAATTTTAATTTACGGCTGTTTCGCGGCCGGTTACCTTAAGTTTGCCAAGATTGCATGTGAGCTACATGTAAACGTTTTTTGAACGCCGCTGCTGTTTTGTCGCCGGAAACGAAATGCGGACTTTGCCTCGTTCAAAGGTCGTCGTTCCCAACTCGTCGCGAGTGAAAAGCAAGGATGCAACTTTCCTCTGCATTGCAGATAAGAACACCGTGCAAGAAGCGGGAGGGGGAGGCAATTTACGAGACGAAAAAAGAAAGTCACTTTCTTTCTTATTCGGTTTAAGCTCACAAGCAGCTGCCTGCGATGGCGTGCTTGAATACGCACGGCAGCTGGTGACCATTAGGGCCCGTTGGTTCAGTTTCAAACTGGGCGTGGGTGCGTATGTCAACCGGTACGTTTCGTGCTAGCGTTGCTTAAAACGGACAAAAAAAAAAAAAGGGAGATTCCGAGGAACAAAAAGATTACAGTAGTGTTCGTGTTCACATTCAACACGGCACGTAGTAAAGTCATAGTGATGCCACCGCAGAATAATGTATACTGTCGCTGCAACAGCCGCAATGCTGGGTTAAATTCGGTTCGCTGTTTGTTTACTTCAGAACCTTGGCGCATCTGCCGAGATCTTTGAGTTTCTGCGGAGGTGCAGCTGAACAACACAAAATTATGTCCTTGTCTCTGTGACAAGTGCCACCAGCAGCTGTCCCAGTATCATCACAGCACTCTGTGTTGACAGACAATGACAACTTGGGTGTGCCACTCTCCAGAAAGGAAATCATGTGACTTTACAAAACTAAACACTGCATAGAAAGCAGAGGCACAGATAGACACACACAGCTCCGTGGATGTCTGTTTTTATTTTTGTAACCTTATTCCTTTGCACTGTGCTTAGTTTGGCCTTGAGTTACCACCTTGCACTACCTTCCACCTTTGTCATGTGACTATAAGTGCTGCTTGACCACAAAATACAGCTCACATCCCCACAACACTGTTAAGAGCATAGCTGCCAACTCCAGAAACCTATTGTATGGTTCTCGACTTGGGGGCTGCCTGTCATGTTCCTGAGATTTTCACAAATTTTTAAATTTCGAAGGTTGGCATGCTTCGCTAAAGGCACTGCATCACCCCTACAGCACGAAAACAACAGTGTCACAGTAGTCCAAGTGCCGTAGATGCGAGAGGTACTGTGGTCGTCGGAGGGCTCCCACTATTCCAATTTGATCACTTCAGTGGTGCTGCGTCACGGTACCCGTTCGGGAAGGCGTTCGTTGTCACCACGGTCAATAAGCAAGGTCAAGTCGCAAATGCTCTCACAATCAAGACCTACAAGTCTGAGATAGCAGACCAGGTCGCCATCGCACTTGCGCTCACAGACCCGACCACCACCCACGTCTACAGCGATTCACGCTCGGCCGTCAAAGCCTTTCAGAAAGGAGCCGTTGCAATACAAGCACTACAAATAGTCAATACATCCGCACTGCTGCAGCATCACACCATCTGCTGGTTCCCAGCACACCTCGGAGAAATCGAGGATGCCCCTCTCAATCTCAATGAGATGGCTCACAGGAGTGCACGAGACCTAACCCTCCGCGATGCCACCTATTTTAGTCGTGACCATCCGAACAAGAATCGGGACCCTCCCCCCACATACAACAAGATCACAAAGCACTTTTATCTAGACCGCAGAATGTACAGCACACCTCACAATAAGCTCACCAGGCCTCAAGTCCTCACGTTCAGAACGCTTCAAACCAACACGTACCCCACGCAGAACAGACTACATCACTACATGCCTGAGCTATACACAACATCGTATTGCGAAAATTGCCTTAGCACACTAGACGTACATACTTGCTCTGGCCGTGCGGTCGGACCCACGCAAACAAGAGTCAAGACTCCGCCAGGCTACAAGAAGCATTACGCAGCACAGACCTGGCAGAGCAGCTCTGGGCCATCCAGCGAGCCCACGATGCGGCCAAGGAGTTAAAACTCCCGCTCCCAACATGGGAGTAGCCCGCTCTATGGGGCCTTGCGCCCCGTAGCTCGCAGGACCTTTCAGTAAAGTTATTCCATCCATACATCCACTTCAGTGGTCCGACACCATTGTCATTTGATGTTAGTGGCATAGTCACTGTAGAAGAAATGCAATGGTGTCTGCATTTAGTGTCCGCTTCACTTTGTCCGGCCTCCTCAATCTGAATGGTCAAGGGTATACAGGAAACAGCGTTTCGTGTATTTGCATGAATAGCCGAAGCCTTTGTTTCAGTCAAAAAAATATTTTGTGCCTTCAATGCTTCCATCAGCTGCCGTTATCATGTCTTTGGCCTGTATGCGTTGCAGCAAGTCAGAAACTTGCCCAGATGGGCAAAGGTGTCACTGTACAAGGGGTTTCTGTGAACACTATTTGAGGTTTGTCTTTTTATACAATAAAAAATGCAACATTCATGACCCCTTTCCAAATGCTAGTAGTCATTTGAAGTGCTTTGTTGCGCCTAATTTTTATTGCTGTAAGCTTTGAATGACACTGTTCTGCCACGCATAACTCAGCCACACAAAATGGCACTTGGTGAAACAAAAGCACACTCACTGAAAGGAATGTAGCATTTGCCTATCTGACAAAGATGTGAGGTCATCTGTCACGTTGACTGTTCACTGCAACATGACCGTCTGCATAAACAACAAATGGGTTACTTGCCATTGTATACGAGCTTGGTGGCAACTAGCGGATGTAGCTATATTTGTGGACAGTTAACCATCCTGCTGATTCTGTAGCATGCCATTACATAAGGGGCTTGCACACAAGGAATTAAAAGGCACTGTCAACATTTGCAGCTTCTGCCTCGCAACACTGTGAAACAGAGCATGGCTAAAAATAGTGAACAGATGATGGCATATTCCTAACCACGTTGCTGCAACCCTACATCGACGGCCACTTGCGTACAGCTTTCAACTGCCGCCTGCTGGTCTCTTGCAAGGCACACCTTTATTGATGCGAAAGCATATGCCCCATTATGCAAAAATCCGTCGGCGTCACCACCGAGCGCTGGTACCAAAAATGGCTGATGGTGCAAAGAGTAAAAAAATGACAAAATACTCGGAATGATGCCAAATTTCCCAGGGGGTTCTTGTAAACAAGGTAAATCAATGACTTTGAAAATAAAATTTGGAAAATTATGGTCTGGGTGGGAATAGCACCTGGTCCTCCATGGTGCGAGACGAGCATGCTTCCCCAATGCCATGGCAGCTACGTGGCTCTGGTTGACTAAAGGTGTGCGTAGTGCATGTGTCATTTGGCACGGGACAGTGCAGCCAATGTGCAGGAGGTGGTGCCACGTGCGAGTGTATAAAATAAAAAGCATTAATGTCCAATTGAACGCTGCAAAGTGGTCCTTCAAATTATAAACTCCTCATGAGCAAGCAGGCGTCTTGAGATGCTTGGCCCGTTTTGATTTGGCCTTACCAAGACGCAGTTGGAAAGCAGGCGAGAGCTTTATCATTATTATTATTTTAATTATAGGGCTTTACGTGCCAAAACCATGATCTAATTTTGAGGCTTTACGTGTCAAAACCATGATCTGATTGTGAGGCACACAGTAGTTCGGGACTCCAGAAATTTTGACCACCTGAAGACCTTTAACGTGCACCCAATGCAAAGCACACAGGCGTTTTTGCATTTCGCCCCCATCGAAATGCTGCCACCCTGGCTGAGATTTGAATCTGTGACCTCCTGCTTAACACCGCAACGCCATAGCCGTTAAGTAACCACGCTAAGCAACCACAACTTGACTTTGTTGCTCTTGGCTGGCTGTCATGTTTACAAAAACCTACAGTTTTTCTATTTGTGTGATTGACAGCGTGTCGTGTCACTTTTGTGGCGGTGACGAGACCATCAAACACCTCCTCTGTTGCTGCTCTTTCTTTGATGATCAGAAAGTTCCAGCAGAAACCACCTTGCAACGAATGTTGACATTAATGCAATTAACATTGACGTAATGTAATGACGTGCCTTATTGTCACTGCCGAAGCACGTCGTGCATAAGTCCTCTCTTGCACATCCCTCCAGACACACTGCGCCATCTGGCAGCCCTGCCATGAAGTTCGTGCATGATGCACGTCCGAATGCACATTCCTACAAGATTGTCTTAATAAATATGGCACAAGGCAAATTGCACTGTGCACTGGAGGAATTGGGAAGGATTTTTTTGTTATTGAAAAGTCCCAATGACCCAAGTTGGCATACATGTGGTTCGTAGGAGAGCAGTAAATACTTGGTGACCCACACCCAGTTACCAAAATTGGTGGGAAAGGGGCTCGTTGAAGAGCGGAACACAACCAGTCACGTACCCAATGACCCAAGTTAGTCCAACGGTTGGTTTCGAACATGGTTCTCGCAGCGCAGCAGGCCAACACACTACCAACTGGACTGTGGGCTGTCCAGTGACCCTAGTTGGCGAGAAGACAGACACGGGAACATGAAAACATCCCGAAAAGTGTGTGAAGTATTTTAATGATACTAATCACATCAAAACAGTCTGCATGCTGCCCTAATTTGATTTGGTGACAGAGCACTCACGGAAGAAGGGTTATTGGAACCTTGGGACTTGACTGCCATCCACACAGAAAGTCACTGGAGCCCAGACTTGCACACTTTACAGAAAAAAAAAACGTAATTGATAACAATTACTTTGAAAAATGTAATCAGTTATGGTTACCAATTACCATCCCATAAAAGTAATTGAGCAATTACGAAAAAGTAACTTTCCTTGCCACTTTTGTTAACATTTCACAAATACAGTAAGTAGAATGACCTGCACCGGCTTTTTAATTGTGCCCTCTGCAGCCCTTCATAGGTTTATGTTCACTAAGAATTGCTTTTATAAATTTTCTCCCGTAATCTTCCCTTGTTTTCTTGCGAAGACATCTGCAGTGGCAATGTAGACTCTCTCTATATGCGCGCTGCAGAGAAAGGCTGTGCTGTAACATAAGACCACCTTGCCCACAAGACTGTGTATAATTACTCAAGCCACGGCGCCAGGATCTATGTCCTTTGTGAAACTTGGCGCTTCATTATCGCTGGGAAGGTGCTTACAATAAGGCAAAAAAAGAAACTTAAAGATTGTTCATAGTTGATTTCCTAGCATCAGCGTTCAAAGTGGCCATCGCTGTCAATCCATATTAGTACTGTTTGAACCTAATTGCAAAGGACACCAGCAAACGTTCACGTTCCTTCGCAAGGTGGCCAAATCTGTAATGTAAATTGATATAAAGCTGCATGTTATTCAGCCCTAATAATACTATTCATGTGTTACAATAAAAAAAATATGTGTATATGAGTCACATATAGTATGTCAAATAGAATGAAACATATGCATTTAACAGCAAAAAGCATCTCTCTACATCAGCAAAGTCATAGACTGCACTAACCAAAGAAGTAAGCAGCCGCTCTGGGTGCCTATGAAGGCCACTTAAAAATGCTTCCATGAGAGAAAGAGATAAATTTATTAACAACAGAAAAGCTGAGAGGTGGGGCATCCCAGACAAGTGTGCATGTTCCATGTTCAAGTGATGAAGGCATAGCTGCAGTTCGCTGATTTGTGGGAAGCAGGTAGCCAGTAGCCCATGTACATGTTTTCATCCTTCTGGACACTGTAGTTCCCACCAAATTTCAGTGCCCAAAGCTGTGTTGCCTGTTATAGTCTGTTTCGTCAAAAATATAACTGCTACGAGTAAATTAGGGCCCTATAACATGAAACTATTCCAATCTGCTTTTATTCCAGTCTCCTGATGTCACATTCACGTAACCACCAACGCAAGCATCGGGTGGTAACCTGCAGCATTGTTTCAAAAGCCCAATGAAACGTAGTCCTTGTTTATAGGAGGACACTTATTTTGCTTTCAGAGTGAATAGCATTGTCTTCATCGAGCAGTTTTTCTTATCTAATTGGCTGCCACGAGGCGAGGAGCACACTCAAATGGAGCGGGTTTGATGGGGCTGAGCCAGCACAGTGAAAGCAGTTAACCGGATGAGAAGGGCGGTGCCACCGTCTGTGATTGGTCCGTTTTCCCTTGCTTAGCTTGCGGTGGCTGGTGAAACACTGCGGCGGCTAACCGGAAGGTTAAAAACTCCACTAAAATGGATCCTAAGAGTTGGCAAAGCAATGCCGTATATGTTCCAAAAGCGCTCGATAACGTTATACAGCCACGCAAAAAGCTTTGTTACATGCAACTAAATCCATGTACCCCGGCAGCTCCGACTTACCAGTGCCAGAGCGATTGGCGAGTAGCCATCTTGTATTCCTTTTAGAACGGGGCATTGCCCGGCTATTCAGAAAAAAAATCAGTTTTGTTTGGCATATTATTGCACCTTGAACTTGTACACGTCACTTTGACGCGGTGAGTTTTCGCGGCTTTATGATGTCGCATGACAGCCAGGTGAAGTGAGTGCAGTCCAAGAACACTTGACCAACAGCAGAGGGTTATGGGAAAAAAGGCATCAAATCAGAAATAATTGTGTTTCTTTCGTTTGGTCTAACCATGCATAATCAGCGTGCAGATATCATATCAAATGGGGCGTTTTCGCCGTTTTTGTGACGTCGCTTGATAGACAGGCGAAGTGGGGGTGGTCCGAACATTTTTTTATCAATCGTGGAGGGTTTATTACAGAATTGGAATAGAAAAGTTCGGTATAGCTTTACGTTATAGCGCCCTTAATTACTGAAAAAGCTATTGAATTGCACTGAGTGTTAACGAGTAAACGAAGTAATTGTTAAATTACCAAACTGCCAGAAAGCATAACTAATTAGTAATTTGCACATACAAATGTGCTAGGGCCCTGCTACACTTTTTAAAGAGAACGGCTCTGCACGCGCTGAAAGGCCGCAAGGAACACTTGTGTGTGCTTATACATATCATATCTTACTCGTTTTGTTCTTGTTCCGTCCTGAAGTGCATCCCAGGCCTGTGATTCTCTCATGCTTGGTGCAACAACCTGTGCCATATTGAATGTTCAGCATCTTTCATCACTCATCCATGTCTTGATTTGCTGGTACACTGCGCTTAGCCTCAATCTGTATCTGCTGCTCCTCAGTGCATGGTACCCTGTCTTGACTTCAAGGTTAAAATAACAACAGCATGAGAGACGGGTACAAACGAAGAAAGGCTCACAGTGCTGTGTGTGTCTTTCTTCGTTTGTCTCGATCTGTCTCTTGCGCTGTTCTTATTTTAACATTAACAACCAAAATTCCTAATTAAGTCTCTACTCTTCATAACATCAAGAGCTGTGTCAGCATGCATTCTCTGTTCTTTTTACTGCATAGAGCAGCAACGTCCCAAGAAACTGAGTTTGCATATCTTTAACATTGTGCTATAGTGCTACGCTCAAAGTGTACTCTAATTGTTCTCATTAGCAGGCTGATGGAGGTAAGATATGGCATATAGAAAGTCAGTGAACTGAAAATTATATTTGCACAATTTGCCTGCCACCTTTCACTCAGTTGCAGGCTTGCAATTGCTCACATGCGAGGCTCTTAAATCTGCTTTGCCTAGCACGCCACCGAGCACAGAGTCACTCTTGCATAAATTACAACAGCTTCAGGAGACCATATAGGGTTACCGCTATAGTCACACGCGGTCACAAAACAAAAGGCTAATTAAAGCCAAGGGATGCACTGCCATATTTGCAGCACAGCAGTCATTCTCAGCATTTTTCTCGTAAAAAGAGCACATTGCTGTATTAGATGTCAATTAGCAAGCTGCCGTAATTGAGCTGTTGTCATGTACATTGCACCCATGACATGTGGATATGTCTTCTTTTTACTTGCATTTGAATAAAATTAGTAAAGGCTGTTATACCTAGTTGACTGCTTCGTGCAATAACTAACTCAAGGATGACAGTGGTGTCTGCATACGTTGGCACCTTTTTTTATTTTACATCTACATTTATTTACATTTATCTGACATTTATTTTTGTTTTACATTTTACATTTCTTTTTACATTTTACAATTATCCTACATAATGTCCATGGTTCCTTTAGACGTGCACATGAGGATTGTCTAAATGTTACTTTGTCGGGAGTCGTGAAAGGGTTGGTTTACAACAGTTGAGGGGAACCAGGCAAACAACTATTCAAAGTCTTGAATTGAACAATACAGGCCAAGTAATGGTATTCTTTATGAAATTTGAGTAAGAACAGTGCAGCTTACAACATCATTAAAGTTCTGAAACTGTAAGTGACTGATGTATAACAAAGATGATATGTATCCTTCCCTAGTACACGTGCAGCTGAAAGTGCAGCTATCATGCACGAACCTTTAAAAGAAGAAATTGTGAGTGTTTTAGTCCCGGACGTTCAATTAGTGAATAATTGAGTTGTTCTGACTACGCGCACTGCTCACAGAACCCCCTTTTATTCTATTATGTTAATCAAGAGGTCTCTAGGGAAGTGCCAGCGCAGACCATCTTTTCTTCTTCTTCTTTTTTTTTTTGATTTCACACTCCATTTATACATAAACACAGCATGATTATACCGCCTGTGGAATTTGGCAAGTAACTAAAGTGTAACCGGACTCGGCAGGCCGCCGCTCTGGGTGGGACTTCGGAAGTTAGTGGATTTCAAAACTCCCGCGCGATGGCTACGAGTGATTCGGTACCTTAGATGGTACCCAAAGATGGGAATAAATATGTACGCAGAAAGTATGCGCAAAACGATTAAAATACTGTTATGTGTGAAACGAGAACTTGCATTAGCATATGACGTGGATAACGGTGATAACAGCACAAAGCGCGCCACGACTCTTCTTGTTTGAAAATGGCGGCGGACGAAGACATGGAGCTTCGAGACTTGCTGCTCGAAACACTTGAAAATAAAGGGGTCATCAACCGAATAAAGGTAATATGATCACTTTTAGTGTCACTTCATTATGTTCACAGTAGAACAGACGGTGGCTGTTGTCACTTGGTTCATGTGTGTGCGTGTGTGTGTGTGTGTTACGGTAGTTTAGCTTTACGTAACCTAGCAGCGTCTCAAACTTTTCAGTTGCAATCGAATAAGGTGTGGAAGTGATTGCTTTGTTTGGAAGAACTTGCTTGCAGCTAAGCGTCATACTTCAGTGACGGGACTCGCCGTGGACTGTGAGAGTCGTCGTTGTCTGAGGCTTTGGATTTATGTTGACCATCTAGGCCTGCTTTGAGCGTTCATGCATTCCGCGCGCCGCTGGCCGGAATCTGGCTATCGACCTCGTGCTGGATAACAGAGTGTCATAGCCACTGAGCCACCTCGGCGGGTTAGATCGGGTGGCTTCATACGTGTGTTTAGCTTTCATACATGTGTTGCGTTCCTTTTGCTATTCGGTTCTCGTCTAACGTCATTGTGTGTGCGTGCGTGCTGTGGGGACTGAACGTGGAGCGTGCGAGAACGAGAGACGGACAAGCGCCATTAGATTCTATCTTGTCCTGCTGTGCAATTGGTCATTTGTGCCCTGTCATCATCTTACTTATTTCCCGTTTCCTTCTTCCTATCATCAACGTCTGTTTCTGTTCCCTCCTTCCTAAAGAGTAGGCAGGTGTTGTGCCCATTATTTTCCATTATATATGGGTGTTCATATCGAATAATAATAATTGTGGCTGTGCCTCAATCTAGCCATTGTAGATTGCTAATCCAACCTGTTCCTATGTTGTCCTGTGATTTCGTTGTTGTCCCACAAACGTGGTCGTGCAGTCAAATGTTGCTGCTTCATGGTCAGTTGGTAAAGCATGCAACCGCCTAGTTTCAGTGTCGTGGGGTTGGGCCCCACGTTAATTGCCATTAGTAGTCTGGCTTCTATATTCAAGCCTCTGATCCTTGCCCGGGGTCCTGGGCCCTCACCCGACATGGACTGACTTCGGCAGCACGAAGGCAAATGCAGCAAACGGAACAAAAAAACACTTTTTCCAAAACAGCATTTACTGCACAACGGTAAAATTCAGGCTGAAGAAAGCTAGTAATGAAGCTAAATGTTTGGCTGAGATGCATGGTGAGGAGAAAACGTCAATAAAGAGAATCAGAGACCTATAATCTAGTCACGGCTGGCAGTTGTCGCTCTCCTGATGCCTTTCAGGCCCTGTGAACTCGGCACCCAATCTACAAAAAACTAGGATATAAGGGCAGTGTGCTAACCGATGCATCCTGCGCCTTATCACGCATGGCGCGTGAAGTGCTGCTCGTAGCGACCCCATTGCCATTGCTAACTATTGAACGCATCTAGCAAACCGTACCTCTACACACGGCAGATCTTTACCATGCGCCTGGCCAGGCGCCAGCCGCTCGTTTCAGACAAGTGCGCGACGTGCTTCACCGGTGGAATAATCTTCAGTAGTTATCGGCTGTTGTGCTGCCGCTACAGGTTGTTATAAGGCTACAGGCACAGAGGCACAGTCGCGCCATTCAAGAAAGCTTCTAGTATTCTATCCGTGCCATGTTCTCTTGCTCAGGGCAGGGCTCAGAAACCACGTAATGGTCTATATTTGCGACCTGTTTGCCAGAGGTCACTCCTCCAGCAGGAAGTGGTCTGGCTCCCTGCACAGAAAAAAAAGATGCTTGCCCTCTTTGTCTTTTACAGCATGTATCAGAAAACGCAGTGTTCCATAATCCCCACATGTCTCACGACTTGTTCTGGTTACTTTGGAAGTTTATTTTCAGACGTGGCACAAAGTTCGCAGTGAGGGCCATGATAGCTAGTGAACCACAAGATGTAAAACTGCATACATGTGAGGCTTTTAGCCCTTCTGTGGTTCTGTCATTTTCAGCTGAGTTACAGCATCATGCACATTGTCACATACTCCATGTATGCACACAAGCTGTGTGATTGTGATCTCGGTTATTGATTTTCATGAAAGCTGGCACCGTTTTGCTCTAGAAATGCTCAGAATGTGTGTTTCAGAAGGACTAGCCTAGCCCTTTTAAGTGCACAGTGGTCCGAAAAAAAGGAAAAGCTTCTGCACACTTTTCAGAAACCATACACTTACGTAAAGGTGTTTTCAATCTTTTGTTAATAGCTTCAGAGCAGCAATGGTTGATGTCCAGAACAGGGCATATATAACATGTTTCTGGCTTCACAATTGCTTCCAGCACATGCAGTTGGCAAAAGTAGTCTTTGAGATCTGTTTTTGTTACTCGGAGGCAACCATCACTGGGGTGTGGATTTGGATGGCACCTATTCACAGTTCAATGTAACTTGGAAACAAATAAAATTCATGGAAAAATTCGACAACAGTAGTCAATTGGAAGCCAACACACATCACTCATTCATCAAATAGGTGTGAGTGGCGCAGGCTGAGAGAGCCGTAATGTGCAAACGCCTACGTCAGCAAAATCAAATAATACGCAAATTTTGTAGGCAGAGGCGAGAGCCAGCATTTTGTGCACCAGTAAGCAGGAGCTTGAGATGGTGAGACAATAAAAGAATGTGTCGTTCGTGTCACCGTATGTGTGACAAAGGCTTTTATGAATGTGGTTGGCAAGGTCGCCTCATGCCACATCACGGCTAAGAATAGTGCCTGCGATCTAAAGCCACGTCATCCAAGAACCACTTACACTTTGTATTGTAGTTAAAACCCTCAGTACATGATGTCTTTCCGTTTTGCTCTTGATAATGGTTTGGTAAGCTGTTGGCTTGAGTTAGGTGTTTAGTTTACATAATGAAAATGGTATAGACACGTACAGGCCAGAAAATACAAATGCTGACTGGCACCTTTAAGTCTTCATTCTGCACATGGCAAAATATTAAAGAACTTGATGCCTAGTGCAAGGAACAAACGCTTAATAAAGCTGAAAAAGGTCTAGCTCAACAAAGCTAAGAAGGGTCTAGCTTGATTGATGGGTGGTTTCATCCAAGATGGTACACCGCCTGCTTGCTGTCGACCTCTTTGTCTCAAAAGCTTCAACAAAATAAGCAAGTGGGACAAAAGCTGAGTTGGAAACCCTGAAAGTGCCAACATGGTACACACCCTGGGAAAGAAGTATGTATCAGGTTGACGTGCTTGCTGATCATCCCCCACTCCCCCTCGAAACCAGCAGCAAAAAAAAATGTGAAAGCTGTTACTTTCGGGCTTAGCAGAACAGGCCTCTTTATTCTGACAAAACACCTGGAGGAAACAATAATCAGAAATATTTTTTAGCCTCATTGCAATGGGAAGTGCCCATGTTACAAGCCTCCCATCCCTTAACAAGCAGCTCTATCAGAGTAATGGAAACTCGCGGTACAATGCTTTAAAAAGCGCGAAAAATCGATGTAGGGACAACTGCATTGTACCATGGATTTCTCGTAGTAGTAAATGAATTGGGATGTGCTTTGCAATTATTAGATATTTATTAAGCATTGTCCAGCTTTGTAACGCTGCAAAAAAGCTCTGTGTGAGCTTTGCATGGCCTCTCAGATTGTGGCTTTGCACTGTTGCAACAGGGCATTGTGCCATGGTCTCAGGGGCCATACTTTTGGTGGATTGCAATGTTGCAGCTGGTTTTAGACCAAGGTGTAACTTGCCGAGTATAAGTTGAAATGCACAGAAAAAGCCAAGGTTTTTCCACTGAATTGAATCTTGAGCATCGGAGGCATGGATATTTGAGGGCCAACTCCGAGCGAGTCATTGGCATTGGTATGAGATAGTTGATGCTGGAAGCAATGGCCAGTGAAGTGTTCGGTGTTTTTTGGACACTGCACGACCCCATAACATGCTGTTGTTGTTATTCACGAAAACTATGTGCTTTTGTAACTTTGCACAGCATACTGTCAGTTTCTTGTTTTTCAAGAGGCGCTAAAGAAAAACACCGAACATAAGATATTATTTCAATACACTATTTACATTAAATTTGCGGTAATATGTTGATTATTAGAAGAGAAAGTAAAAGGCAGAGTTCAATTTTTTTTATTTTTGTGCCACCTGCCTAGCGCTGAATGTCAGTGTGACGTCACAGATCCCAAAGTATTTTTATGTCCAGGCCCTTGTGGGGCTCAGTAAAAGTGATCAAAAGTTGCTAATTTCATTCTTTAGCTTTTTTAGAATACAATGTTGTCCCTCCTTACTGATGAAAAAATATAACTAGGTCTGAGCAGACACCATCTATGACGTCATAGCGAGCTGGGGCGAAAATTTTTGAGAGGCGTTGCCACCCATCTTTTGTTTTTGCATCCTTTTTCTCCTCTCACAGTAAGAGTGGCGTTTATTCATTTGTAGGAGTTAATTTACTAATACAGATCACACTACTTTTCTCTCTAAGTGGCCCCTTTAAGTAATCCTCGGGAATCCTTGAACCAGCACTCCGTGAGCTGAACAGGCCAATAGTCGAAGGCAAACTCTGTGCGGCGTACCATTGCAGGCTGAGCTGCGGGCCAGCGTGTATCTGGCCCTCGACGAACAGGAAGGCATCAAGCCTTTCGAGAAATCGGCCGACGAGTCGAGTGTCCTTGCCACTGATGAGGGTCGGCTGGCGGCCTCACTCGTGCACGACTTCCTGCACTCTTGCAACCTCAAGTTCACCCTCAGTGTCCTGGAACCTGAGGCACCGCTGGTAAGTACTCATTGCGGTGACACTGGCATGGGAAGTCACTGTGGCAGCTGCCCGCAGTGACTGAAGCATGAGGGACACCTGCTGCTTGGTCCTAAAGCCTTTTATCATCACATGTTATGGGGCCATTATTTGAAAGTGCGTTATGGTGTCATTCACTGGCATTCTACCAATCAACCTCGCCAATGAAAGAAGAAATATCGGCCACATGCAGTGTATTTTTGTTCTTTCTTTTTCTTGTTCTCGCAGATGTTTTATGTCATCTGTGCTTCCAGGCTTTCACTTCTCCATAAGGCAGCCTCTGTATATCAAAATATTTCGTCACACCAGTCATAGCGAGCGTGACAAGCTGGCTCATGTGCTGTCAGCATAAATTCAAATGCTGAGAATGAGAATGCTTTCATGTGTTTCCAGCTTTGCCTGCACTTGTGGAACAATAGTTATTTTTCCACTTTCATTTCCATTTTCCTTATTATTCTTACATTTTAATATTGAAAAATTATTTTCCCTTATGGTTTACTTGGCTTCATTGCCTGCTCTCCTCATATGGTTTTATCTAACAAAGTCTAGCCCCTTGGTTTCCCTTATTTAGCGAGGGCCTCGCCTTCGTCCGCCTTGATGCCATAAGGCATCACACGAAGGTTTATTGGCGAGTTGCGTGCTCCCAAGTCAGCATACTATGCGACGCCTGTGACAGAAAGGGCGTTCCACATATGTTGTCATAGCCATGAGTGGTGCTAGCTAAGACGCGCAGGCCTAATCTTGTACAAAAATATCCAGAAAAGTTGATTGGAGAATAGCCGTCGCGGCACTGTATAAACCGGAATATAGACCTTTCCATCGAGTGAGAAGGAAAGGGCGTGCCGCGAGCCTTTTCTACTCTCTGGCTTGTACAAACCGGTGTAGTGCTGCTTAAATGTGTTGCCGTCGCATGCTGCGAAACAATTTGGAGGAGTTTTAGCTTGTTCTCCAAGAAATTTGCATGATGTGAGCTCATACAAAGTCCTCTGGGAACCACTTTGTAGCCTTTCGGTACAGCAGTGACTACAGTATGTGGAAATATTTCTCGGCTGCGCAAACATGCAAAGTGAATCATTAGCTGCAGCGTGTGCACATGCTGTGAACTATGTTTTATGTGTCAATTTCACTCAACGAGGGGCAGTGGCGTCTGTGAACTGCCAGTGGGAATTAGAAAGTCATCTCACTGTCTGATTGCTTGGTGTGGGAACTAAAACATGCAACCATGAAGTGCCAATCGTCATAAAATATTTGCATAAGCAACTGGCATTGTTAGGTTTGAAATCATAGTAGACTTGAAATCACTATGCTATGTATATGTTAGTCTCATGTATGAGGCTGATGGCGTTGCTCAAGACTGCGATCGCTGCCATTAGTAAACTAGCGTGATACATATAAGCTTAGCATTTTGGCATTAGCATTTCGTTTTACAGGGCAAAAAAGCTGTGTAAAACAGTGGTATCCAAAAAGGATTGCATAAGAAGAATGTGACAGCTATTTGTGAGGACACAATTTCTCTAAAACAAGTGAGTGCGTCATAGACGATGGGGCAAACAAGACCAAACAAAAAGAAATCGGTTTTCATTCTTTTATGGCTTCTATAAAGTCTGAATCGGTACGCTTGTCTTGCCAATCAATCAATTTGGTCGCAATTTCTCGCTGAAGAAAAGAAAATGCTGGGCTAATGCTGCAATAACACCATGCGGTATAAAACAAGCATATAAACTATAACCCAGCATCTACCATTGCTTTGGATGCTAGAGTGTATGTTTCTTAACTACTCATTCCTGCTAAAACATAGATTAGAATTAGAGTGACAATGTTGCAGTAAGGTCACACTCGTGAAACGAACTTTCAGAAATACACGACTGATCTCAGAGGCTGAGTGTAGGCTCAAACATGTGCGCGCACATCGTGCTGGGTGCTCCATCCGCCTCAACGCCCACAGAAACTACGGCTATGCCGACTTAAAACCCTTTTGTAGATCTCACCAAACCATTCTCCACGAACCATTCTCCACGAACCATTCTCCACGCAAAAGACTCCTTGTCATACTAAAACGACCATGCAGGTGTGAAAAGAACCATCAGAAACTGCCACCAAGTGTATACTTGGCATACAATGCGAAGCGTTCGCCTAAGTCAGCAGGCCGACGACATCAATGGCACCACTTCCTATGCAATATGGTGGCACCCATGAAAAGAAGGTCTATAGGTCGATTGGGAGTAACAGGTCAACCCCTCCCCTTAAAAAAAAAAGAGAGAGAGAGAGAGAGAGAAATAAGAAAGCAACAACAACAAAAAAATTGCTGGAATGCGTTTACTTTCACAACAGTGGTGCACTTTTGCAGCGGATCGACTGCTCTGCCACCAGCAGCGAGTGCACGCAAAATCTGCATTTGCGTCCGCGAGCTGTGAATTCAATGTACGACACCCATGAAATGGTTATATTTTTGTGGGTTTCATGCCTTTTTAGGTGCCTGCCAATATTGCACTCTTTTTATCAGAAATGCCAATCTGGCGCTGAGTGGCTGTGTTGCCGTTCGCTTCAGCAAAGCATACAACTTCAGTCTTGAACACTGCTGAAAACACCAGTGAGAACTGTCTTTGTGTGCCACTACTCATCGCACACCAGACAACAACAACAAAAAAAAAAAGAAAAGAAAACTACACAAAGGTCACTCGGAAGAGTGCGCACAAGAGGCACAGTGACAAGTAAGAAAAAGAATGCCAGCAATTGCATTTGGATATGGATATGGCATTGGCTACGCATTCGCCAGCATGCACGCCATATGTTACCAGGCTACTCGCATTCTGCTGAAAACGAGGGTGACTTTAATCTACCTTTTTAACAAACTATCTCTACTTATATTCCTGTTTATGTGGTGGTTAAAAGGTTAAAAGAGTAATGACAGAATAATTTTTTTAATATAGTATCTTTTATTGGGTAGCTGTTGACCCAGTAATTGTGCTTTGGAGCCCCTGTTCTTTGAGAGCACAACGAATACTCAATTATGTTACTTTTTAATGAGACCAGTTCAAAATGCGTGACCTGTGAAGCAAAGCTTCAACTGTGAGAAAAAGGAGACTGTTAACCCCCGTATTCAAGAACACAGCTTAAGTTGAAGCCCATGCTTGATTTGATTTAAATGACGCCTGTCGTGAACACACCAGAAGAAACGCAATGAACGTCCTGAGCATGTTCACGGCAGGCATCACTCAGATCAAGTCAAGCATGGGCTTCAGCTTAAGTTGCGTTCTTGAATACGGCAGTTAGGATCTGAAACCTGATGTGGTTATGTGGCACCAGACACCACCAATGTTTGTGCAAACACCACGACCATGCTGCTGAAAGCCGAGTCCGTGGAGCACTCAATTTGGCAAGAAAGGAGAGTAGGTTCCCCTGCATTTCGAAGACAAGTGCACAACTTTAAGGGTCAGTTTGGCAGCTTTCAGTGACATGGTCATTCTATGGCCTTCAGCTACCGCACCATGCTGACTGGTGTGCTCTTAGGTTGTCTATTATAATACGTGACAGCCACCTCCTTTTTCAATGATGTGAACAGTTTCCTTTATTTTTTCACAGCTCATGCCACACTGCATGTGGTGCAGTTTTTGAATGAGTCATATAGACGATTCTGTAGGTAAATAATTATTTGTTGTGCTCTCAAGGAATTCGGGCATCTTGCCATAATTCTGGAGCCATCAGCGACGTAAAGAAGAAAAGAAAGAAATGCAGGGCACAAGCTTTTTGTGCCCATGCTCCTTTAATGGTAAAACACCACACATGTAATGCGGAAGATGTGAGTTTGGCTCAAACCTGTGGTAAGTTGTCTTTTCCTCCGTTTTCAATAGCTTTTTCCTTGTTACTTATACATTAAAATTTTTTTGAAAAGCTAACAGTTCTTTCTAAGGTTTCCCTGGCTGCATTGTCCATTTGCTTCATATGGCTGCGGCTAATGAAAAAATTCAAGCGTCTTGGTTCCCTTTATTCTTCTTGCTTAATTCATGTTCCAAAGTTTACATTTAAGATTTAGGAACACAGCTGTGGAGAGATTTCATGTCGTATTCAAGTGTACTCATGCATAACTGGTGCTTTGTTTAGTTTTTGCTGTTGTTCACATTTCACCTTACGCTGGTCGTACAGCAGTGCTTATATAGCGTTCTGGAAGTGTAAAAAAAAAACAGAAGTGTGTTCAGAATCTAAGATGATGCCTTGTGAATAATAGACCAATATCTAGCAGCATTAGAATACCGCTTGTGCATGTTGAGAGGACACATGCCTAACAGCCACTTTGAGAGACTGCAAAGATGAACTACGACCTGCTGTCACTAAGGCATTGTACATCTGTGCAGCTAGCCTCCTGCCTCCAACAGTGCTCTTTTTGCAATGGCTAAGTGTTTTTTCGTCCACAATTCCATACCATCTTCTTATGACCAGAAATTTTGGGAGAGGAACGCTTACAGTGGGGCCCAACACTTTTGGATCCCATTACTGGAGGCCAACCAACATGGCAACATCCACGTTGGCAGCTGCTCCTCGATCACCTTGGAGGAAGAGAAACAGCATAGCAAGGTGCCACAGAAGACGCAGAATTTGAACTCACTGACGCTACCCCCAAACTACGCAAACTGCAAACAGTGGTAATTCACCTTGGAATTCAGATAGACCTCAGCAAGTTTTCCATCTTCAATATCTCCACTAAACTTGGCATGACTGCTAAGCTCACCCCTTTAAAAGCTAGTGGTGTTAGCTTTCAAGTACAACTCACAACCAACTTAACAACTGCATCGAGCTGCCAAGAAATGACTGTAAAGAAGCTTGTAAGCCTCACAACGTTCATGCTTGACAGCCATCAGCACGAAGTGATTGCATATGTGGCAGCCGATTCTCGCAGTGCCAGGTGTGTGGTGCATGACCTAGCACTCGACGCTAGGTCACTTGTTGCAGTACGCAGTCTAGGACACTCAGAAACAATGCTCCTCACAGGGCATGACCTCACAGCTCTGAAATGGGAGCAAGAAAGGGAGATGGCGGAGATGCTAATCAAAAAAGTGTCTGGCTGGCTATCCTACACAGGGGGATGGGAAAAGGAAAATGGAAAGGTGAGAGAGAGGGAGAGAGGAAGGAAAGATTTGGTGAATTCACTTGAAGGGCTCCACTAAGCCGAAGGTGTTCACACAGGTCGTCGATGATTGATTGAAATTACTGACAGCGCTGCGTGCGATGTCTGTGGCAGCGAAGAAAGCATCAAGCATTTATTTTGCTTCTGTTATCAATTTCAGTCATAAAGACGGAACACTCTCCAATGTATTGCAATGTCTGGATGATTGGCCACTGTCCTCACAGGCACTACTCGAACACCGTCCCCTTTGCTCGTCAGCCAACAAGGATTTGAAAGCACTTTTGTGTTGCTTGGTGGTCGCAGCTCCAGAACAAGTTCAACTGGGGCTATGGGCCACTGGGACTCACCAACATCAACTTAAATTGGTGCATTGCGCAAGCTGGATGGTTACAGGACACTGTGTGGACGTGTGCCTCAATTCCCACAAATTTGCACACTGGTATGCATGCAGTACAACACTACCCTACGGCCGTCCCAACTGCATACCTCATGAAAGCGAGGTTCACTGTTTTAATTGTGGAGAAATATGCATGGCAAATGACCCCCAACTCCCCTCTCTAGCAACTAGCAGAATATCTCCACAGAGATGCAGTGAAGCACCGTAATAGGCTACCCACACAGGACAGTCATAATGGCCTCGCCAAGACAACGGAACTGTAACGGGCCCGACTGACCACTTACCAACTCACTTCAAAGCGACTGCCACATCTCACGAAGGCAGAGTATGTGACAGTGGGACTGAAGATTTGGTATAGCACCCTAGAGCTCGCACCGGGTTCCCTACGACCAGTGCACCAACCCATGATAAATTGGAAAGCCTCCTGGGTAACTCGACCAAGCGACAAGCATCCCTTTCAGCACTCGAGGCAAAGAGCTATGCCCAAGCCCTGAACACACCCACAAACACCCAGCTCCTGACCAAGAAGGAACCGCCAGGGCAAGCGTGTCACACAGCACCCCCACTGGTGAGTTCGGCTTCCTTTCTCACTCAGGGTAGCAGGCGTAGCCCTACTATGTCTCAACTGCCTCAAAATAACACGTCCACACTAAAACCCACTCAGCACACAAGCTACTATAGTGTTCAATTAAAATTCGAGTGCGCCTTTGCACTAGCTAAAGAATTATCAAGCTGGAGCAGGGTCTTAAGGGAAACGTTATCCTTATAGATGTGGAAATCATCATCATCATTATCAGCCGATTTTATGTCCACTGCAGAACGAAGGCACCTGCGATCTCCAATTACCCCGGCCCTGCGCCAACCGATTCCAACTATCACCCACAAATTTCCTAATTTTCCGCACCACCTAGTCTTCTGCAGTCCTCTACTGCACTTCCCTTCTCTCGGCACCCATTCTGTCACCCTAATGGTCCAACGGTTATCTAATATTCACATTACATGACCTGCCCAGTGCCATTTTTTTTCTCGTAATGTCAATTAGAATATTGTCTATACCCATTTGCTCTCTGATACAAACCGCTCTCTTTCTGTCTCTTTAAGTTATGCCTAGCATTCTTCGTTCCATCGCTCTTTGCGCGATCCTTAACTTGTTCTCAAGCTTCTTTGTCAATCTCCAAGTCTCTGCCCTATATGTCAGCACCGGTAAAATGCAATGATTGTATACCTTCCTTTTCAATGATAACGGTAAGCTTCCAGTCAGGCGCTCACAATGTCTGCCGTATGCGATCCAACCCATTTTTATTCTTCTGTGAATTTCCTTTTCATGGTCCAGGTCCCCTGTGATTAGTTGACCTAGGTAAATGTACTCTTTCACAGACTGTAACGGCTGACTTGCGATCCTGAACTCTTGTTCCCTTGCCTGGTTATTCATCATTATCTTTGTCTTCTCAAATTAATCTTCAACCCCACTCTTACACTCTCCCTCTTAAAGGGTCCCTCACCATACCCCATATCAAATTTTGGTTATAAGCTGGAAGTTGTCATGTGTCTTCTAGGGAGAATTCTGCCACAAGAATTTTTCAAATCGGCGAATTAATAGAAAAGTATCGAAATATTTCAGTGCCGCGAACCCATGATTTCAGCAGGCAGGCTCCACTGCCAAGCAAGACGCTCTCTCCACTCGCTCTGTCGAGCCTCTGCAAGTGAAATTCCTTCCCTGCGTTCTCCTATACCGGACCTCGGAGATTGCGTGAGGTATACGCCACAGGCCTCGCCTTCACTTCCTTTCTTTTTTTGCTCCTCGCCTTTTTTTTTTTTTTGGCACTACGCATTTCCACCAATGGCATCGCGCACAAGCTGTTGTCTCGTTTGCGCAGCGCACGATTTTGAGTGCACAAAGAAACATGCCTAGCGGTATAATTCACTGCTACACGAATACTGAGACAGAACAGGCGGATCGCATAGAGTGATCACACACTGGAACATGGTAGGAAATGGCACAGTTTCGGTAGCTGCACACGTGACCGCACGATCGTGGGAACAAGCAGACGAAGCAGAAGTACATCTCTCTTGCTTCGGTGCGAAGTGAAACAAAAAACACACAGACATTACATTTGTGTGTTTTATTATTTCTCTAAACTTCAGTTCGTCAATTCAAGCAACAGATCGCATAGATAACAGATGTTGTCTTGAATAATTCTTGAAGTCACGTGTCACCACGAGCGACGTCACACTGCGGACACAACTACGTAGGCGGGACACGACTATGTCACCGTCCGGCTTGGAGCGTGGTGGCTGCGAGAAGGAAAAACGGCATTCGGTTTGAAATTTCAGGTCTTTCTGTGGCACGTAGCGGTGTAATACTTTGCAGTCACAATCATTATCGCTGTATGTTTGCGAGTGTGTGTTCTGCGCATGTCAGCTCAATATGGCCAGACCTGGTGAGGGGCCCTTTAAGGTCCTCAATCATTTGTTGTAACTCGTCTGCAGTGTTGCTGAATCGAACAATGTCATCGGCAAACCGAAGCTTGCTGAAGTAATCACCATCGATCCTTACTCCTAAACCTGCCCAGTTTAATAGCTTGAATACTTTTTCCAAGCACGCAGTGAATAGCATTGGAAAGATTGTGTCTCCTTGTCTGGAACCTTTCTTTATAGGTATCTTCCTACTTTTCTTGGGTGTTGAACTAACCACAGATGTGGAATGAACCCCTGATGAACCCCACAGCTAGTCAACAAGAAGACCTGAAGAAGCAGCTTGCTGAGAAACTCCTGGCAACACTGTCCACAAATTTTCCAGACTCATGGAAGCCTTAAAAAGTTATGCCACTAAACCACTCTTTATCGAAGTGGAGAAAGGCATTTTAAGTAAAAATAGGCTATTTCAGAAATACTTTGCCACAAAAAGTACTTCAATGTGTTCAGTGAAAGCAGAGTTATTGGCAATCGAACATTGCTTCCACTGTGCCCTCGTTCCTTCTTCATTGCCTTGCTAAAGCTACAGCGCAGTGAGGCGGGCCCACAATGTTCTGCCTTCTAATTGTCAATGTGGCATGCAGTCCAGATTTTATTTTTGATGTGAATGTAGACGTTATGACTTCCGATTTTGGTGCCTATGACACGCTAAACATAAGCCAAACGTGGCCGTCTTGTGCAAGCCGCAGTGCACTTAGGCAGTGGACTCATGGCGGCACGATGCGGTGGCCGCGGTATCTATGCTATGTAGCTGACTGCAGCTACCAGTAGCAGTTACACATGGGAAAAGACAGCGTTTGATAGAAAGGTGACTTCGCGATCCACTTGCGACTTCTACGCACCACGTACCATAGCAAAACTTGGCTGAGAAGTTCACAGCAGTGTATGCTACCCCTCGGACTATGCTATTTAACTAAGCCCAAGGGGTCATTCACAGCCCCTTTAAAGGGTCCCTCACTGCACCCCATTGCAAAATTTAGTTATATACTGTAAGTCTAGAAAGTGCCTTATCACAAAAATTTTGCAGATTTGTTCTATGGTAAAGGAGATAGGCAAAATTGAAATGTCACATTGCCATTCTTCCAGGAGGCAAACTTCACTGCAAGCATGAACACTCTCTCCTTCTGCCTTGACTAGCATCCACAAGGGTCTTTCTTTTCCTTCGTTCTCCCATACAGGAGCCAAATGACCACGTCACATTTACGTCACAATCCCCACTTTTCTTTCTTTCTTTTTGTTCTTCCTCTCTGCTGCACAGTGCATTCCTAGTGGCTTACCAGCAGTGGTATTGTGTTTCCTGCATTGGACAATTTACCAAGGTCACATGCCATAATCGTTGACATTGCAGACAAGTGCGTCTTCTGGCGGGAAATGGGGCTCCCTCAGCAGAAAGTGTGTTTGGGCTTCTGTTTGAAATATTAGCTGTTTTCATGTCGTGCAGCCACTTGATATTTTGCAGATGTGATTGCCACTGCATGGTTTTCAGAGATGCTAAAACCTGGTAAGGAGCCCTTTAACACAGAATGCTTAAACACTCACGACACGTAACAGAAACTACGACCTAGTGCACAAAATGAAGCCCAATGATACAAACAAACCAATCGTAGCTCCTTTGACTAATCCTTAACTTGCTGTGTCACTACACAACCTCACAATGCTAACAGTGTCATCTAGCAATGGAACTGCAAAGGCATCAGACGCAAAAGGAAGGGCACTGCATCATGTGGGGATGCCGGTTGCAATGCGGCACACCAGTGCTGCCATCATCATCATCGGAGTGGGGCTCATGCACCTGCGCCACGCGTAGCAATCCCGACACGAGGAGCGGCGATCAGGAAGCTAGGTCTCAAATTGTCTGGGCTCTGTACAGTAAAGGTTGTCCTTTGCATGTCTCTCGCACTCTGTGTTGTCTCTCAGAGCCTCAGCCGGCCACTGGCTCTGAAGCCAAGACCTGAGCCCACATTTGGTACCTGACGTGGGGCTCGAACCCATGACCCTGAGATTAAGAGTCTCATGCGTAATGGGTCCTTTCCCCCATATTTCGCGGGGCAACCGCTACTTATTAGTGGTTACCGACCACTTTATGAAGTGGGTTGTCTTATACCCTTTGCGTGCACTTACTTCACGGTACATTTGGCGCTGTCTTCTCGATGTCTTCTCCTGTTTTGGTCCAATGTTCTCCACCCTCACACAAGCATTTTTACAGCAGAGGCGTATGCTCTATGGTCGGCTGTGAAACACATGAAACAGTTAAAACTACATAAAGTGGTCATATACACAGGTTCATTAAGCTTTGTAAAAGCATTTATGTCATGCTGCAACCACAGAAATCCAGCAATTGTGGATCATTTCTCTCTCCTCTGTACTATTTATGCCTCTGGTCAACATGTAATGGTATGCTGGGTCCCTGGACACAGAGGTATTGAGGGTAATGTCCTGGCAGACCGAATTGCTACGTCCTTAGACATGAAAGCTTGCAACATGTCTGCAGCTGTTCCAGTATCAGACCTAAAGCCATACTTACGGAAAAAACTGAGAACCTACTGTCAGCCTAAGTGGGACGCTGAAATCCTGAATAAACTCCATGTAGTTAAGCCAGATTTAGGATACTGGCCATCACTGACCAAGTACATACAAAGTGATGTCCTATTCTGTTGTCTCAGAACAGGGCACACTTATGGTACTCATAGTTTTTTGTTGACTGGCGGTGAACGTCCAATCTGTAGCAGATGTGGGAAGACACTCAGTGTTCAGCATGTCTTTCTAGAATGTTGCGAAACGTAAGTTGAGGTTAAAAGACACTTCCCCGTAGCATATATTCAGTGTATACCACTTCACCTGGCACTGTTTCTAGGAAAAGAACCGCACATTGCACTGATCATATGGAATGGGATACCAAGCTCTCAGAAATGGCATTGGCGACACATACCATGGTCAGCAAATCCACTGGTTCTACACCTGCACATCTGAACTTTGGCAGCGAAATTTCATTTCCACTAACCCATACCTTGGTACCATCATATCCGTCCTATTCCGATACCTGCCATTTCATGAATGCATGACATAAGCGGTTTACAACCGCTATCACTGCTGCTTGTGAGCAATTGCATAACGCTCGGCTCGAGCAAACATGTCGATATAACTCACAATGCTGTGACGTTCAGTACAAACCAGGTGACTTAGTATTACGTTGTACGCATCATTTGACCATCTTGGCTAAAGGTTTTTCAGCATCCTTAGCACCTCGATGGCATGGTCCATATGCTACTTTACGCAAGCTTGGTAATTAACTTTACTGCTTGAAAGATACCACAACTGGCACCTTAGTTGGACCAATACATGTCTCTCAGCTCAAACGCTATGTTTCGCCCCCCTCTTAACACTCGTGGTACTCTCGTGACCCCCCTTTTGCTGGCTTGTTCAACACTGAAGCTGCAAGATATCAAGCCCGACACATGAAGTTTCATAATAGCATTGCCATGCCAGCATTCGTATGTAATGCGCTGCACATACTACAGATGTCCCACTCTCCACGCTCGCTCCGCCAGCATCATCGGTTCCATGACTGATACGTGCCCTACTGCCCCCATCCTGCTCGCCGGTCATTGCCCGCTGGCTGCCACACCGTCGCCACCTGGGCCGCCCTTGATTCCACGAACGCATCTATTGGCTGGGCCTTGCGACTGCCTTGGGAGCTGCAGCCACGGCCACTCATCGGAGACTCACCGGAGCTGGTTCCCGAGCCGTTCTGGGGCCTTCTCCTCTCCGAGCACTATTCATCTGAGCAGCCTCCTGTCTATACACCAGAGGAAGCCTGCATCCTCTGCCCCTTATACTGCATGCTGAAGATCTCCCAATGCGCTCATCATGCAGGATCTTTCCACCGGGCCCGGCTCGCTGCAGCTGCGCTTTACAATCCTGGCCTTCAGCCGCCGGTTCCCGGCACCATGGAGGCCACTATTGCTTTACTCTGGTCCCTGCGCTCCCACCTTTCTCGTCACAAGGTCTTAGATGCACATCAGGAGCATCCGCCGTGTGCAGAGGCACTGGCTTCACCGGTCCCCCAAGCACCCTTGGAGGACCTCATTTCCCTCGACATGGATCTGTGATCCGCAGGGGAGGGGCCAGTATAAGGATGCCGGCTGCATGGCGGCACAGTGATGCTGCATCCATCATCATTGGAGCAGGGCTCGTGTACCCGGGCCAGGCGCAGTGAGCCTGGCAACGGGGCGTGGCGATCAGGAAGCTGGGTTTCAGTTGGTCTGGGCTCTGGACAGTAAGGGTTGACCTTTGCATGTCTCCCGCACTCTGTGTGATCTCTGAAAGCCTCATCTGGCCACTGGCTCTGAAGCCACGGCTTTTAGCCCACAATCAATACATGCAACTGGTCCCCTGCAAGCCAGACATGACCGCTTTGCAGAAAACTTTTGCCCTGATCACCTTTCCTGGCTGCACCACCTTTAAATCACCCAACATACTATGAAACGACAATAGAGCTGTCACTCAACAAACACTTCTCACTTGCACAATCACAATGGTGGCGAACTCTCATGCAACCATACAAAAAGTGCTTGACCATCTTAGCATGACTGTAGAAGAGAGCGTGATACTCAAATGTTGCTTCCAGGGCCGCTATGGACATTTATAATTTGTGCACAATACGAGATATCCCTTTCAAACCGCCTTCCAGGCATTAATTGCTGCAGAAGCTGCCCAAAATTGAATGTGGCTGGGTGCTTTTAATTGCCAATACACAGCATATGTTTGTAACAACTGAACTGCAGCTGGCTCCCATCTATTGAACCTAACTCTCCAACACCACCATGCTCTTATCAACAATATCGAAGATGGGAGGTGGCGGGTTCAAACACCTTGCAGTGTATATTGCGAACCGACCACCGGTGAAACCGTGATTTCGTGCAGCTGTACTTGGCGTTTCAGCGTGGAGCGCATAATTAGCCGCACGGTGAACTAGCCCAGGACGTGATTGATTGATCTCCCCACTCGGACCGGCAACTTGGTGCAAACAAGATACTACCCAGATCACGCATGGTGTAGGGCCAATATATATGTATGCATGGTAGCGGTAGAAGCCCACACATCTTGTAATGGTGGCTCGTGGAGGCACCACAGCGCCATCTACATTTTGCGGGGCTAACTTTCCGTGGAAAAAATAAACATTTGTCATTAGGAGGTAGCGTAGGAACTTGAAGCCTATCCTTCTTTTTTCATTATTTTTCTTTTGAAGAGTCTTAGCTTACTTTACACTGATTTGGCGTATCTAGGTAACTTGTAAGCACTTTCAGAAGAAAAAATGGCCCTTTCACACATCTAGAGCATCATAGCGAGTTGCAAGAAGTATCAAAATGTAGGTCTCAATGAGTCAAGAAGTAAGACTTAGTCGTAGAGTAGGTAAAGTTAATTGTATGTGTGATTAGCGGCAATATAGTCGAAAATTAGCCACATTGCACTGTACCCCTGTAAAGGGTGCACCACCTTAGATACAGATTTGCTGAGGCAAAGGTGCAGTTATGAGAAATGAAACGAGTTCATTTGGTCTAAGCTATGCCAGGCAATTGTGTGTGGAAGGCAGCTTCACTGGTGTCCACAAAAGGTGATAAAGTGTAGCAGGATAGTAAAATTAACACTATGGGCATAATTAGCACCCATATAGTCTAAAATTAACCACCTTGCACCTTAGACTGCGCTACCTCCTGGAATGCCCCACTTGGCCTCTTGGTAAAAGAAAAGTCAGCCAAGTGTCAAGGTTGACATAATTGCACGTCAAGTATGATACAAATAAGATACGAAGTGACTTAAGGTGGTAGGCTACACACAAAAAAAATGTTTTCTTTAAATTGGGAGTTAGGATTTAAATAGCTATTTTTTCTAATTGAGCATTTATTTAGCTTGTTCAACTATGTAAAATGCAGAAAATGGCTCATTTTACTTTTTGGCAGGTAATTTTTCTCGTAAAATGTGGCAAAAGTGCTAGTCACACCAGCAGTGATAAATAACTCATGAATTGCTGAATTGAGTAAAGCTTTGGCATTTATGTAGCTAAGTGGGAGACCTGTGCAATGAACTAGGATAAATGTGTTGTGATGAATATTTAGAAAGTGATGTTTGAAAAACTAACCAAAGTGAAAAAAATTTCCAATTTTGAAGAAATTTATTTGCAAGATGAGCTGTAAATGCAAAAATATTGCATCAATTTCTTTTGCTCTAGTTTGTTGCACATATCTTTATGTGAGGAATGAGTGTGAAAAATTTCATATCAAATTTTCTATCAAAAGAAAATTTATCAAAGTTTGTTTAACATGAGGGGGAGGAAAGTCTTGTTTTCAGAAAAAATGTAAATAAGTCTACTAACCATGTAAAAGATGTCAAAATTACACAGAGGCCTAAAATGCACCAGCTTCATAGCTGGAGTCCCTGTGAGATGCAGTAACGTCTCCTTTTGTTCAGGTGGCTGCTCAGCGACAACATAAAATGAAAAAAAAAAAGCATTTTAAATAATATTTATATTAAAAAAATATTACTGATTTTTTTGGTTTTGCAATATGAGGGTATGTGTTGGAAAACTTACTGTAACTCCCAAACTAATGATGATAGGACGATGATTTTTTTTTCAACATGTTGCTGAATATCTGGGCATACATAAAATGTAAAAAACAAAAAAAAATTGCTAGAAAAAAAGAACTTTTGAATGGCCTATCAGCTTAATTAACGTGAAAAAGAGACAGAATAGAGAGATATAATCAACATTTAATCATCATATCATTTGAGCCACTGTGTTCATCGATCTTGTCTTTAGCATCGAACTTGGTTCCCCTTTTTTTTTATGCGAAAGCATCAAATGGCTCATTGAGTGAAACAGCGGTTGTCCAGCACCTGCAGCGGCGAAACAGCACCTAAATTCCCATTGGCTGTGATGCTACAGCACAAGTGTGCCTTGAGGTCGAGCAGAGCGAGCAAAAGGGAACACCTGCTGCCACAGTAGCATGCCAGGTGTTGTGCGAGGGAGAGGGCATCACCACGATGACAGATCAACCTCGCTCTTGGAAGCCTGTGTTATTCGCACATTCTTTGTCCGCGCAAACTTTCGCCTGCATTCGAACTGTGTCTCGGTAAGGCCAAATCAAAATGTGCCAAACATCTCGGTTCACTCGTGTGCCCGTATGAAGTTCATAACTCAAAGGACCCCTGAGCAGTGTTCAACTGGACATTAATGCTTTCACATTTACAACTCTTAAGAAGTATTTAGGTGTCCTCGGAATTTTTTCTTTCACCAATAGGCCATGTGAGCCAGTCCCAGAGATCTAAGGGGCAGTGTGATTAAAACAGTCAGGAGGCATCTATAGCAGCTTGACTTTAACTAATGAGTGCTTTAAGCCCTTTATTAATGAACAGTGTCAGTTTTGGATAAAAGTACATGCAGCAGTGTCAATAAACAGAGAGATCCAAAGCTAGGAAGTGTCAGGGGGACTGTTAAAGAGCCTGTAATGAGCAATCATTGAATGTTTTAGAAGGAGGACACATTAAGCTAGCAAATTCAAAACACCCTAATCAGAAATCTCCAGAACTTTCTGCAGGATGAGCTAAAAAAGAAGTGCTTAGAGCGTCTTTGGGTTAAGTGTCATGGTGACTGCTTGTCAGGAGCTCAGAAAACTATGTAACAGCTAGCACTGTAATAAACAGCTTCATGATCCATCAGCGCAACAATAGACAAAGACAAAAAAGAAGAGATGATCGCAGGCACTGTCTGTCAACTGAAGCTTTAATGCAAGCTCGTGGTTAATATATACAAATTGTACCAAAGCAGGAAAAACTCAAACTAAAACCAAAATCCTGTACAACAGTACCACACACCTCTCATGTGATTAAACCTGATTTAAAAAGTGTAGTTAATTCTGTGTTAGAGTGAATGAGGGCTGACTTACTCATTCGTGCGAATGCTTAAGGATATGAAGAGCCTCAGCTATCTTGCACATTGGCTGCTCCCTGTCCCTCACAATGGTAGCAATACTGTCAAGAAGCAGTATGCGACCACAAGTGGACAGTGACTAGATAGATGAGAGCTAGGTGTACCCTGTAATGAAGTGTGGTGTTCTTTGAGGCGTACCTTGATGCACTGCCTGGTCTGGCCAATGCAGACTTTACCACAAGAAAGTAGCTCTTTGTACACATTGCCAGCACAACAAGGTGTAAACCTGGAATTGTGCTTGATCGAACATTCAGTGTTCTGAAGCATAGTCCTGCCCTCAACCCTTATCTGAATAGGTGAACATGTGTTGCACGTTTCTTTTTCGAAGGAAAAACAACATCCACATGTACCTAATGCGAATCTTCATGATATGGTACGAAACTGAATGCAGGAACAGAATAACTACATACTAGCGGCGCCTACTCAGTGATTGGGCGAGTTCCTTGGGGCTCTTTCTTCCAGTGACTTGCCTATTTTCTAGCAAACGCAGTGAGGCAGGTTGCTGACTAGTTGCTAAGCAGGTTGCTTGCCCCCTTCACCTGCAGGCAGAGCCACTCAGCCGAGGGGAGCTGTGCAGTCGACTTGGGCTGGAGCAGCGGGAGGGTCCATTGCTCTTACAGCTGCTTCATCCTCTACACCCACCAGCAACGTCAGAGGTATGTGTGCGTGTAGAAGTGTTGCTTGCTTCTCTTGACAACTAGAATGACAAAGGCTGTCCACTGGCTTACATATATTCATTGTAACAGATTAACAGGACAAGCAAAAGGCAAGGACAAAGAAAGTGACAGGAATGAGTGCTGTAACAATGAGTTGCCAACTATCCCAAACCAGTACTTTGCTTAATTACATATATTCGTCATCATTGTTGGCCTATATTTTGATGTTGGCTGCAAGACGAAGTTGCAGCGAACATTAATGATGTTGCACATATCATTCTCTGTTCTGTCACTCATTGCATGATCCGGAACTTCCTGCTGAGCTTCTTTTTTAGCCTTCAAGTTTCTGCCCCTTATGTTTATATAATTATTTATGTCCCATTTTGGTGGCACCTCATTCACATGACAATAGGATGATCATTTTGTTTACCGAGGCAGCATTTAGTGATATTACAGTACAGTCAAACAATGATATAAGGAAGTTGGTAATATTGTCACTTTACTTCATTATTTTAACCTCAATATAAAAAACTTCAATATAAATAAATTCTTGATATAACGAAGTAATGAACTTTTTATTACGCCTTGTCCATAAGACACCATGTATTTAGAACATCAGTATAACGAAGTGGGTTGATGCACAATTTCAATATAAGGAACTTTCACTGCCACTGAAAAGGAATACCGAGACAATAAATGGTAATTTCCGTTGACACAGGTGGTCAAATAGTTGAATTACATGCGGCTGCTTGCTTACGCATCTCTCAAGTTATGTGTCACGCAGCTAAGAGTAACAGCCGAAGCATAGGCGGCATCATGTTCTGTGTAAAGTCCAAGTTTGATAAGATTCTATTGCGCCCTATGTGCTGTAGGCTTTAGGTGTGAGTGAAAATGTGCGAGGGTTAGCCAAGAAGGATGGCAGCTTGACAAAAGCTGTCTTCGTACGTTTTCAAGGGGAAAGGGGGGGAGGGGAGCAAGCTCGCGGTAACACAATAAAGTGCCAATGAGGGCGGTAAGGGGGTGGGGGGTTGAAATAGAGTGGGTGGCAGGTTGGCGTGCGTCTCCTTTGTTATCACGTCTGTGGCAGCGCATGGCTGTCAGCGTGGCAAGCGCATACGCAGCCTGCGCTCCCTGTTTTAGAGGTAACCTGCCTTGCGTGCAAAGAATGGACGAACTGAGATGGCACGGCGTCATGCGCTGTCTTCCCGCGCGTTTAGTGCTGGAGTTTGCATAACCTTGAATTTCGGAGACACGTTGAAGCGAGAGGCAGACAAAGTATTCACTCCCTGCTGCTGGCGCTTTTCATGATAGTGTCGTCTCACTGTGGGGGACATTATCAGCCACAGGGGCGGTGTGGACGCTAAGGTGTGGCTAGCTTCGCTGCGTACTGCCAATGGGAAGGTATCGTCGTCATGGCGTGAAACCGCTTTTGTCGCCGACTCAAATTCAACTAAACAACTATACTCTTTCTTATTCGAATTTGCCTTTTCCTGTTGCCTGATAGTTCGGAGAATATTACAGCCCCTTCCACGTAAAATAATTCATTGGCAAGTGTACTTGTTTGCATAAATGATCGAAGTTCAATTCAGTAGACTTCCATCAATTCAATTTCTCGTTTAATTTCATCCTGGCCGGCACCCATACATTTCTATGGGCCAAGGTTTTGTTATTTTGTTTCTAAAATTGGCATTCACCAGATAATTTGAGCTTGACCAGGCAGCACGCGTGTGCCGAACCCCCATGGTGACCCCGATGGCGACCCCTCTAGTGGCAGCGTCTGTCTCGGTGGAACTTAGGGAACAAAGAATGCGTTGAGCGCACATGATCTCTTGTTAAAAACACCCATTTTCGGCCCGCCCTAGCAAGATCTTCAAGCAGTAAATTAGATCACAATGCTTGATTACAGTATTTACCCGATTCGAACACACGACTTTGTTTTTTTTTTTGAAAGAAAATTGGGCTAAAAATTGCTGAGGTCGCGCAATCGGACCCGAACCCGAAACCACCTTCGTAACGTTTGCATGCTTTGCCGCGTAATACAGATGTACTGAGGCGAAGCTGACTTTAAATACCGCGTGACGAAGCTGACTTTAGAAAACCGGCTGCTGATGTGCAACAATGTTTCTTGCCAAAAAATCGGGTTTATACTTTGTTTAGGAGCTTTAATGTCATTTCTATGTTATTTTGCTACTGCTGGCACATAAAAATAGCCGGCGCATTTGATTTGGGGACGTGTTTGAATCGGGCAAATACTGCAAGATGAATCAGTGATGTGTTTTGACGTTTTTTCTGTGTGTTGCTTAATTCGACCTGCCAGACAATTTGATGATTTGCGTCAGTTCCATCAGGTCGAATGCACATGAAAAAAAATTTTTGATTTTACTGTCTTCATTATATTGTGGCCTAACTGTATTGAAGTAAGTACAGTCACTGACGGGTTTCTTTTACATAGAAGGGTCTGTAAAATGTTCTAAGTTATTGGGCACGCAGAAATAAAACTAATTTCCATTAAAAAAAGATCTATTGTGTTGAAATTAAGAGTGAATGACCACAGGTACAGTCTCCTGCTGTGTCAACGACATGCTCACATTGGGGGTACGAAGCAAAGCCTGCGACACTTTCGCGTCCGCTCTGCCACCACAATTAACAGTGTTACCCGCTGTGGGACAACAAATACAGGCACATGAGAGGGAACGCTTCGTCTGTCTCTCGCTTCAACATGTCCCTGAATCTCGAGACTACACGACCTCCAGAACTAAACGCACAGCAAGACATGGAACAGATTACCTCCAAAATAGGGTGGCCGGGCTGCATACTTGCTGAGCAGTGCTGACAGCCACGTGCAGCCATGACCGGTACAGATCACTTGACCCCCTTTGTGGGAAAACGGCACGCATCACGCCACCATCTTTCTCTACACTCTCTCGTGCTCACAGCATGCGGCTTTATACAGAATGTGACAGTGAGACAAGTGACAGTGAGTGTGTGAGCATATCTTGCTGATGTGCTGCTCCTCTTTAGCAGTGGCTCTCTGTAGTGCAGTGCATGATTTGAGAGGTGCATTTGAATTAACTGCATGTAATTCAGCCTTTTGACCATGTGCATCCATGGCAAGTGTCATTTGTTGCTTTGGTATTCCTTCACAGCGGCAGTGAAGTTTTGTTATATTTAAATCATGTATTAACACACTTTGTTATATTGAGGTTTAATATACACGGTTTTCTGTGGACAAAAAGTTATAAAATGTTATATGCTTCATTATGTCGAGCTTAACTGTAATTGATGGGTCTTCGTGTTCCAAAGTTCCTCAAGGTGAGCAATAAGAAACACTGTATATTAGGCAAGCAGTGAACTTTATTGAGGTCATGAGGAGCGACTCCGAAACTCCCTTATGAGGGAGGAGCCGCTACGGGTCTCTCCCACGTCGGGACGGGCAGGCCGTGCCTGACCGCCACGTTGCGGGCCCTCTGAACGGCCCGTAGCTGAGCGGCAAGGTTAGAGTTCTTGAGCGCCTCCTCCCATTCTTCTTCCATGGTGAGGTGATCGTGGTCCCGTAACGAAGGGCACAGTCTATAATCTTGGCTACCTGGGATATGAATCTTCTAGTAAGTACGAAGCATTTTGTATTGCATTTGACAATATGTGTTGCAGTTGGCTAACATTGTATCACTGCCAACTGCGAAAGCCGCCGCTCACACAGGTGGGGTTGTTACAGAAATGCAGGCACCCCTGCTGGGGTTTACGAATGCTGCAGCATCATTCTGGTCTTGCAGAGTCCCGAAGCAAGCGATTCCAAAGTCAGGCCGCCTGAACCAGTGACGCAGAACAAGTCCGCTGATACCGTTCCAGCAAAGGACACACCTCCAGAGTTTGCACTGTAAGATTCTCTTTTTTTTGATGAATTTATCAGCATCTTGGTGGTGGACTTTAGATCATTAAATCAAATGCTTCCGTCAATTTTCTAGGCACTGAGCACAGTTGTCTGTTTTGGAAACCCTTTCAGGTCCAAGTTTTTTTCTTTGATGTCACAAATGTATATGTTGCACGTCTTAATTACAAAATAAAAAGAAAATGGTTAGAAAAATATTTTTAGTGTAGTTTTCATAATATATCAAAGTCTTCTACTGTGAATTCTGCGTATTAGTAGGCATTAGTAGGCAGCTGTGACATCTCAGATTGCTAAGTTCACTGCCCTAAGTGCGTGAATTTTGATCGCAAGTCATCTGGTAGCTGTTTGCATGCCCCAAAGTCGTGTAGCTAGCCTTAGATAATTTAGATTCCATAGGTGTGAGAGAGAGGGCCCAATCGCGGTGTGCCGCAATGTTTGGACATTTACAAAATTTCAAGAAAACCCAGCGGTGTTTGGAACTTTGTATGCTTACGTGACCAGAGCTGCTGGAACAGCAATTTCTTCACATTAATTTTCGCTTTGGCTTTTCTGTCGGTTAGCTAAGCAGTCAATCTCGGATATACAGTGAACCCTCGTTATAACAAAACTGCTTTGCACAAGTTATAGCTTTATTCAAAATTTCACGCAGTCCCAACTCAAAAGCATGCACCTTAAGCCAGACTACTTGAATTGTACCGATAAGCTGCTCTGCTTAGAGTGAACCATCAAGAGGTGTGTGTGCACACTCACGGTGGCGCTTGGCGCCTTTTGCGCCGAGTGAACCCTTCTGCGCCAGGTAAGCGAACGATCCTCTCTGTTGCCAGCTACGCCATCGTGGCGCCTGCACATTCTTTTCCTCCATGTTGTGCCGAGCTCGTACGCACTCACAGCGGCGCTCAGCGCCTTTGGTGCCCAATCCCCTTGAATAAACTAGAGGTAGCGACGTTCCTCCTCTCCTGGGCTCTCCTCGCCACACACTGATTGCCCCTGCGCTCGCCCTCTCACTTTGTTCTTTATTGATTGTGGTGATCTTGTTTCACAGCATGCCGATCGTCACAATTGCTAGATTCGCCGTTGCGCCTATGCACTGCGATTAAGAGCAACAGTCGTGGTCCCGGCGCAAGTAAAAAACAAAATATGCAAGATAATGAGGGTGTGGCCAGCAGCATGCGGAAGCACGCATGCTTCTTTCCACAGAACCAGCGCGAGTGCAACCACAGGATTCTGCTCCACCAACAGGGAGACGCGGATAAGCCCCAGACCTCCTCACCTGCCCTTGCTTGCTGGTTCAGGTGGCAAGATACAAGAATGTTGCTACCTTTAGTTGTATTCAGGGGGCTTATTCGCACCGAGCAAGTGACCCTCTCCGTCGGCGCACCCTTCTCCTCCAAGCTGCACCTGACAGCGCCATAGCCCCGCAGCCATTGCCCCGCAGCCATTGCGCTGTCTGATTGTAGTGGTTTCCGAATCATAGTGTCTGAAGTAGGGCGTGATGGAACAGACAAATTTTGCTCTATGCTGCCTTCCGCTTGCCCGGCATACCCAAAGTCACCCGAACCTATACCCTATTGGCTCCTTCCCGCAGCTTCTGCAAAGGAGGTAATCACGACCGAGAAATTCAATCCCAATTTGACTTGATTGTGATTGAAAATGCACAGCCTGACACCCGGTTTAGATGGTCGTGGAGTTGTGCTATTTCAGTTCTACTTCTTTAGCTTTTATGGAGTAGTCACTTTTATTGAATTGCCACATATGTGGAATTTTTTCTCCGTCTCTGTCATTTCATTATAATGAGCATTTACTGTATAAAGCCCAGGTATATAAAGTTATTTGTCTACATCAAACAGTGATAACACCCCCTTACAAAACTCACACTAAAGTATAGGGTTGCACTATGTGCATATCAAACTAAATAAATAAATATGCTTCTATCAAACCAAATAAGTAATACATAAACTCCCATTAATGCCAGATTCAATAAATATAATGATGTGCCATGCCCCTGCAAGTGTTCCTCTCCTATCGGAGCCACAATCACTTCATGCACCATCAGACAGACAGGCAGACAAAGAACTTTATTTACAAGGTCCTGAGAAGCTTTGCCCTAGGGCAGAGCTGCAGGCCGCTCCCACGTGTCGACTGGTAGACTGAGCCTAACCGCCGCATCATGGGCTCTCTGGACAGCCCCCTGCTGTGAAAGTTCCGCGCTCTGGATGGCAGAGCTCCATTCTTCTTCCATGATGCGATTGGGACCCTGTAACGAGGGGCATCGCCAGAGCATGTGTTTGACATTGCTTAACAGCCCCACAGTCGGGGCAAGTAGGGCTAGAAGCTTCTGGAGTGATCGTATGGAAAAGGGCCAGGTTTGGATAGGACTTAGTCTGAAGCATGCATAAAGTGGACAGCAGAGGTCTCGCCTGTTTCCTATGAGGGGGAGGATAAGTCCTCCTACCCAGGTGATAGTGCTTAGTGATTTCGTTGAAATTAGTGAGAGTACCCCAAAACTTGAGAACCCCGAAATCTGAGCTCGACCCTGCTGCCACGTGGTGGGTTAGTGCGTGCGGTTGGGAGTGGGCGATGTCATTGAGATTGGGGAAGGAGTCAAGCTGGGGGTTGGAGGTGCGCTGGAAACCACGTGATGGTGTGCGGAGAGATTACCTTGTTCTTGAGAATCTTGTGAGCCTCCTTAGCGATGGAACCTGAAGTGAAAGCCCTGACCGCCGACTCAGATCAGTGAAGATTTGTGATCTGCTGTTATCTAATAGTTGTATAGCTACTGCAGCCTGCTCTACTATGCTTGGTGTTGAGGACTTCAGGGAAGCCGCATTCACTATCTGTCTGTTGCGATCAATGAGGGCAATGGCAAAGTTAGACGACTGTCCATATTGGGCTGTGTCGACAGAACATGCCAAGTGGGAATCGTCTTTGGTACGTTTGATGAGGGTGAGGGCTCTTGCCCTGCGTCTGCCTACGTTGTGTTGAGGATGAACATTACGGGGAAATGGTGTGATTCGTATGTTGTTCCTTTGATCTTCTGAGATTTTATATTTCCACTCTTCCATGAGGATAGGGTTGATCCCAAGAACTGTCATGATCTTCTTTCCAGCCGGGTACAGGACAGACGGGCCAGTTGGGCTGACTCCTGAACCTCGATTATCTCGTCCAGTGTGTTGTGCGCTCCTAGTTGCATAAGGTGGTCCATGCTCACCCGTAACAGAATGCCCAGCACTTTTTTGATGCTTTTTCTGATGAGCGCATTTAACCGTTTCTTCTCGGAGTTATACCATTTGTGTATGGCTGCCACATAAACTACATGACTCATGAGGAAGGCGTGAAATAACTTGGGGAGGTTCTCTTCCTGAAGCCCTCCATGCCTATTCAGGACTCTTTTGATGAGTCTGATCATGTTCTCAGTCTTGGCTGTGAGCTTGTTGAGCACCGTATTGTACAGCCGCTTTTAGTGTAAAGTTGGATGTCTATTTCGGACAATGGTTTCCAGCCTCTAGGTTTGGGGAACTCTCCTGACTGGCCTGTAGAGGAGGAGCTCAGACTTGCTCGGGGAGCATCTAAGCCCCGTATTTTCCAGGTACATCTCTGTCTGATCTACAGCCTCCTGTAAGCCCAATTCAACATCTCCTTCGCTTCCTCCGGTGCACCAGATTGTGATGTCATCAGCATAGAGCGTATGATTGATCTCTTCTGTGTTGGAGAGCCTTTGCGATAGTTTCTTCATGGCGATGTTAAAAAGCAGTGGTGAGACTACTGCTCCATGTGGCGTGCCTCTGGGGCCCAAACTGAAATTGTCGGACTTGAGGTCACCGGTTTTGAGCGTGGCCTTGCGATCCCTGAGGAACGAGCTTATGTATCTGTGAAAGGCATCTCCCAAATTAAGCTCCGAGATGGAGTTCAGATTGTGAGCATGGAATACATTGTCTATGGCCTTCTCCAGGTCTAAGCCTAGGGTGCCTCTTATATCTCTTGTGGTGTTGTCAATGATTTGACACTTGACGAGCTTCACCACGTCCTGCGTTGCCAGGGTTGGACGAAAGTTGATCATGCTGTACGGAAAAAATCCTTGTTTCTCGATGTGCTTGGAAATGCAATTGTGTATGACATGTTCCGCCACTTTCCCCACACAGGACGTGAGTGAAATGGGTCTGAGGTTTAAGAGACTCGGGGGTCTTCCAGGCTTTGGAATTAGGATGACTGAGGCCATTTTCCAGGACTCCAGGACAACCCCTCATTCCCATATTCCATTGATCCCCTCTGTCAACCATTCTATGGAGCTGTCATCCAGGTTTCTGAGGGCCCGATTATGGATGCCATCAGGACCAGGGGTCGACCTGTAATTTAGATTCTCGAGGGCTTTCCTTACTTCGCATGACTTGAAGGGTTTATCTAGCTCGGGGCAAGATGAGTCTTTGTAGGGCAGATAGTCTTTACCACTCTAGTTGCCCAGTTGCAGATACTTGCGCCTTCAGAAATAGTCATATTCAGTGCTGACGATATAGCACTGTTCAGGCAGATGCTGCCAAATAAACACATTGATTCTGAAGGGCAGTATACTCCATGGAGTAAAGATGAGCAAGGTGTGTGTCACAGCAAGCGGCCATTCATTATTTTATTGGCAAGAGGAGATTGCCACTTCTAGAACATGAAAGGCCTCCTATTCGGCTTCCACAAGAAAGTGTGGACGACACTCTATCCTTTCACTAAGTGGCTCCAGGCAAGCGATGCCGAACCAGAGATGTGTGCACTGCCAAGTTTGTCTTATTTTTGGCCAGAGGGTTCTGCAAACAGCAATTCAGGATTTCATGAAAGGTAAAAAACAATCTGACCCTAACCCCCACTTGAGCGATTTTTTCGTTACAGTTTGGATTTACCAAAACTGCTGCATGCCACATCCACAGTTATGTGGTCGTTGTTGCAGTAACACCGTCATGGCAGCAGCTCACAAGACTCGTTGCTGTCTGATTAGCTTGTCCGTGTTGAATGTGTTGCTGTTACTGATGATGCTGTCATCGTCACGCCATCGTCGCCATACTTGCTTGTTATCGAATGGTCCTCATGCCGTTGTCATGCCATCGTCATCATTCTAACTTCATCCCAATCTCATCACGCCGTCATCGTCATACAGTCATTGCATACCATTGTCGTCATGCCGTTGTCATCACATTGTCATTTTGCCATCATCATCAGTTCAGAAATGTCATACCATAGTTATCTATAGCCTTCACCATCCCTTCATCGCCATTCTATCATAATCCAGCTGTCGTCGTTCAATCACAATTATGCCTCTGTTATCACGCCATTGTTATCAGACAGTCGATGCCATGCATATGTTGTCATACTGCCGTCATCGCCATCATACCGCCTTTGTTGCTTCATCGGCATCATCCCTTCATCATTCTATCATTGTCATTGCGTAGTCGTCTTACTGTCGTCGTCGTCGCGTCATGCCATCATGCTCATGGGTGACCTTGGCAAGCAAGTGTCGGAGCAAAGTCAGCCAATAGCGAAGGCAGTCTGAGCAGCAGAAGTCTCAGAAACACCACTATTGCTTCCAAATAAACAGGACTTCAGCCATACAATGTGTTGTTGCACTGCTTGAATGCTAATTGCTTTACCATCGGCAGTCATCGTGAGATGGATTCGGCCATAATTTGTTAGTCTTGTATTTGCTCACAATTGGTGTATTCATTGTGTAACAGTCATTACATTTGTGATCGATTCTTACTTTGTATACTCCATTGTTTTCTTTGCCTGACCAGTCATGTGCACGCAGTACCAATTGTGTAGTCACTCCAACTACATTGTCCCTGGACTCAAGCACACTGTTGCCAAATGCTTGACATTGTGTGTGTTTGTGTGTGCGAGTGTGTGTTCTTATTTGCTAATCTTTTCATCTCATTTTCGTATGTTTATTAGACAGTTCAAATATTGTGGTAAAGCCAGATGGTGAAAGTTTCCGACATTTCCAATATTATCAAATCAATCAATCACTCAATCAGGTCTCGATGTGTTGTACACAAAACACTGCTTTCCTTAACGCGAACTTGCTAGCACTCCTAGCTGTCTATTCTTGTGAACTGGTGATAAGTCATGATAGCTGAGTAATGTGGCCGCCTACACATGCAACGCCTTCACTCTTCTGCCAGAGATGGCACTTCCCGTGGAGGCAGCCGGCTTCCTCCTCTCTCGGGTCCTAAGGTGCTCCCCAGTCTAGAACCACAAGGTGAGCCCCTTGTTGCGTCAGAATATTGGTTAACCTTATTTTATTTGTTTGCTTGCTTGTTACTACCCGCATTGCCATTAGTGGCATTACAGTGGAAGTAGGTACCCTTACTGTAATGCCAGCGGGAGTACCTTCTAATGCCAGTTCGGGTAGATTTATGTAACAGAAGTTGACTATATAATACAGTGATGACTGTTAATTTGACTCCGGTTAATTCGATCACAGCTGGCATCCTTGCATTTCTATGGGCCCAAAATTTTGTTATTTCGATCCTAAAATTTGCCTTCACCGGAGAATTCGAACATGACCAATCAGTATGCACGCACGCACGAATGCACCTGACCCCTATAGGGATCGCAACAGCAGCCCTTTTAATGGCAGGGTCTGTCTTGGCAGAGCTTAGGGAGCAATGAATGTGTCGAGTGCATATCGTCTCTCGCCAAAAATGCCTATTTTCAGCCTGCCCTAGGAAGATTTTCAAGCAATAAATGTAGCTCACAATGTCTGATTATGGTGTTTACCTGATTTTAGTGCGTGCATACCTTGTGTTTAAAGAAAATTGGGCCGAAGATTGCCAGCACCATGCCATCAGACAAGAAACCAAAACTGCCTTCGCAACGGCCATATGCTTTACCGCATAACTTGGATGTATTGCATATGGATCACCGTGTGACAAAGCTGACTTTAGGAAACCGGCCGCCATTGTGCAACAGTTTTTCTAGCTAAAAATTGGGTGTGCACTAGGTTCCTACTCCGTTTAGGAGCTTTAATGTCATTTCTGCTTTATTTTTCTACTTTGGACACATAGAAAGTGGGCGCGTGTTTGATTCGGGAGTGTGTTAGAATAGGACACATACTGCCAAATGAATCAGTGGGGTGTTTTGGCATTTTTTCTGCATGTTGTTTAGTTTGACCTGCCAGATAATTAAATCAGTTTCTAAGGTCTTGTCAGGGTTGAATTAACGTAAGTCAACTGTATAGCCTGTTATTTGCCCTTCTTTCGCCCTCTGTACTGTCTTGCAGTGACGAGGCTGACATTACCGTTACACCAGAAATAGTGCTACGAAATTTGACTGCTGGAGTTTGATTAACAGGGGCTTGTCTGTCTTGTGCGCTTCTGTTTTTCCTGTAACAGTGCCTCACCCTGAAGCAGAGTCCCATTCACTTCAGAGGTAAGCTACCTTGCCCTTAGTATAACATAATAGAACCAGGAAAAACTCTAAACCTTGGTGTCATTGATACCTGGTGCGCTTGCTTTGGTGTTTCTATAATTGCTAGAACTGTGAAAAGAAAAGAAGAAAAGTCTTCTTTACAGAGTTTGTATGCGTCCGTGAAATCCTTAAAATTAATTAAATTAAATTATGGGGTTTTACGTGCCAAAACCACTTTCTGGTTATGAGGCACACCGTAGTGGAGGACTCCGGAAATTTCGACCACCTGGGGTTCTTTAACGTGCACCTAAATCTAAGTACACGGTTGCTTTTGCATTTCGCCCCCTTCGAAATGCGGGCGCCGTGGCCGGGATTCGATCCCGCGACCTCGTGTCCGTGAAATCCTTGAAACCCTTGAATCTGAATAAGGAAATTCAAGGGTCGGTCCTTAAAAATCCTTGAATAGAAATGCGCTCCTTGAATGCCTAAGTACTCGAGATTGAGGCAACTTCTGAAATTTAAAAATGGCAAACTGCATTGGTACTGTGCTGAGGACACTATATATCGGGAAAACATTCTATAAATATATTTTTTAGAGACTCTTGCTGAGCAATAGCAGTCTGGCTTGTCTACAGCCACTGACAACAGGTCTGTTTAAATTGCACTACCATCATGGTGCTAGACGAAGCCAGATCAAGTGTCTCTGAAGGAATTGTCCTCTTATTTCGGAATAGTTATGTTTAAATGCTTCATATTGTCTTCACAGAAACGCTCTGTAGGTGTGCATGAATAAAATGTGCTTTAAGCTCCTTAAATTTTGGCTTTTGGACACCTTAAAATCCTTGAATCCTCCTTGAATTTATATATTCATATGTTTCGCACGAACGCTCCTTTAGCTGTGACAGGGCTCTTTTGGTTCTCTGATTTAGTTAGCAATATACTATGTGAACATGGGCAGCTTGCACATAGCATTCTACCTTGGGGCAAATTTACACACAGTTGAGCATAGTACAAGAAACAGTAAGTGGTCATAGCAGAGTAAGTTATTGAGTGATAACTGACAAGTGCTTCTGTAAAACTACTTACCTTTTTTCATTCGGCGACTTGATGTTGAGTAAGGGGGGAAAACTTTTTTTTACCCGCCGGTAGGTTTAGCCACAGGTAAAACACTTTGTGTAAACAATCAAAGCTGTTCTTGCAACGACTGTTCTGACTTATTTAAAATAGGCGATTGAAAAGAAAATGATCTCTCTTGCTGCTCATTATTTATGGCAGTGCCAAAATTGGTGGACGCTATATATTGACACATAACTACTCACTGCGAATACATACCGCATTTACTCGTGTAATGAACGCACTTTTGTTCCCGAAATATATGCGCAAAGTTGGGGTGTGCGTTCATTATGCGGGGTAAAATTTTAAGCGGTATCTTTTTTTTCCACGCCAACCTCCAAAAAAGTCAGTTTTGCCCGAGATGCGAACCATTGATTGCGATAGCAAATGTGTAGACAGCTACACAAAGTAAGGATAGTAGTTTTATCCGCCGTATAAGCATACTAACATTCGCTTCAACGCTAACTGATTGGCGAGAATGCAGCACGCACAAAGGTATGAGCCGCCATCAACTCAGCCCCCGACGCAGATTGCCTTGAAGATAGGGTGCGCCGCAGCCGAATAATGCGCAGTTGCTGGCTGCCGGAGTAAAGCGCCGTGCATCCTTTCACTCCCTCCCCTCCCTCCGGTGCCATGCGCACGACAGAAAGCAGCGTGTTTCCTTCCTGCTTTCCATTGTTGCACGCCAGTGGCCCTCAGGCGCAGTTGTGTGCTGTACACAGTTGTTGCCAGAGTACAACACCACTGCCCCCCCTTTTAGGCGGCAAAAGGTGGCGCGCGAGATAGAGCCGGGATCGTCGGCTTCCCTCACGTGCTTTCACTCACACCTACACTAAGCGGCGCTCGGCGACGACGGCAAAAATGCGCCTGGAGTGTCCACATAATTACCATTGCAATAAAAGTAGGAGACACAATACAATTCGGCATCCGACAAGGCATCAGACGCAACATCACCCGCCGAATGCCATATCAGACGCCGAATGGTACTGTGTGTCACCTACTTCATGGCAGCAAGTTCAGGGTGCTATCATTATGTGAGAAAAATAATTAAACACACTTCTTCATTGGAAAAGTGGGGGCTGCGTTCATTACACAAGTGCATCTATTATGTGAGTAAATACGGTAACTATGCATTGAAGTTTTACTCTTATCTTTCCTACCATCCACTTCTTTGGCTAATATGAGGCTCTGCATGTAACCTAAATTCCTTTTTGAATTTATTTTATATTGCAGTTAAACTGTACAGTACTCAGACAATAGTGAGCGGCGACAAAATGAGTTGCACCCCTGAAGATGGCTCCCTTGGAGTAACAAAAGCCCATCACGTAATGCTGCTTGCTTGCTTAATGCTGCTTGTATGCCATGCTTTTATGACTGCAAGCATCGGAAGTGGTTGGCGAGAGCCGGAAATATGGCATGGTCACCATGCGTTGTTTCATTTTCGCATGTGCATCTCAGCAGTTTGCTGCTGCTTTTTAGCGTGCAAGTGAATGAATTTCAAGCACAGTTCAAATGTGCAATGAAAAGCCAGTTTTTTTTTTCGTGTGTATACCCATATTGTACCACCTACTCAGTTAAAATAATCAACTGAGAATAGTAAGGTAGTCATGGTCATTGCCCCTCTAACAAAGCTATGCCAAGTGTTAGGTAAACCCATACCTACCCATTTTTCTCATGCTGGTTCAACAAATGCAGTATGAAATTTTTGCTGTAGCATTCTTAGCATGAAACTGTGTTTTTTGAGTACCTTCTTCAACTTTTTCTGTATAGAGTGAAATTAAATTTTTTTCTCATTAGGATTGTTTAAATAAAGCAGAGCTAAATGAAACTGACATCCTCCTGAACGTGTCAATTTGCTGTCCTCTTGTTTCATGTCAGCCTCTGTCTTAGCGCAATAAACTGTCATGATTAGCTATCACCCTCCTGTATATTGGATATTTTACCTGAGTGCTCAAGGCAAGGTAAAGTTGGCATTGGTTAATACAGTGTGGCTGCTAACAACAATGGTTACCAGAAGCAAGCTCCTCCATGCTTTTACCGCTCACCTTTCATTCGACTGCACTCCCATTCATAGAGCTGTGGCGCTTGCGTGTGCAGTACGGCCTCCCGAAAGACTGACCACAGTGGTTCGGAGGAGAGTGTCGAGGAGGAGCTCTCTCGCATGGACGACAGCAGCCTGTCCACCACGGTAAGGATAAAATTCCAAATCAGCATTGCAGGGGGCCACAAGCACGGAAGGGCAGACGGTGCGGCTATTTCACACGTGGTGGATGGCTGTGGAGTGGCTGGCGGCCAGAGCTAGGGGTTGGTCGCCCGGCTCGGCTGTGGGAGGTGCGGGGTTCGATCCCCTCCGCCAGACGTCCACCGGTTTTTGTAAGAGGGGTACGAGGGGCCCCCAGCCAGGCACACGGCTTTCCACGGCTTTGCTTGGAAGAGGTTCGCGCAGACCACTGTGCTTGCTGTGCAAAGAACCAAGACAAAACAAAAGACCAAAGAACTTAAAAGGATTGCTGCCGATTTCATTCCGGCAATTTCTCATAAGGTGGGTTACCTTCCCAAGCGTGGAGTTCTCCCATTCACCAAGGACGGGGCTGGAAGCGTGTTTATACCATTTTTACCAGTGCCTACACAGCAGCAGCAGTAGTCTGCCTCCCACAGCAGCGACGGATGGTTGACTGTTTCAGCATTATTGGTAGGACAAGGGCCACCCAGAGACCTTTCAAATCTCAATAGGGCCCCCTTTTGAATTTAGGAGCCCTTATGAAAAATCAGAGCGTTGGGCTAGGTGACATCTCTATCCATTAGAAAAAGACCGTTGGGTTCCCAGCAGCACTGGGATTCAATCCTAGTGCTTCCCTTATACGAGGCAGACGCTCAACTATTGGAAGCACTTGTGAAGACTGGTGTCAAAATACAGCTGCATAGCATGAAAGAAGCTGAATGGCTTTGCCAAAGTTGCTTTTTATGTGCTTCCTGTAGTAAATTTTTTGTGAGAAACAAAATAAAGGTACTTTTTAGGTTTCTACATTTTGCTATCGCAATGAAAATATCAGATACATCATTTGACATGTGGCAACAACACAAAAGAACAAACTTGGTTTTCAAGTGATGGGATTTTTGCTGAAGTGGCATAGAAAAAGCAAATCGCTACCCTTATCCTGCACTATAGGCCACCGAGACGTATTCAAACAAAATGAACATGTCTATTATTTTTGAAATTACAGTTTTCTTAAGCTGACAGTGTACACTAAACAGTGGAGCTCAATATGATAACTACAACTACTATTCTGTTTGCACCATGGGGATGAATTTATTATTTGTTCTAATGACAAGAAGGTAAATCATCCTTAAAATTTCATTAAGATCGGTTAAACAGTTCAAAAGCTGGCCCTTCAGCCTAGCATCCCCCCTTAGACTGCTTCTCCTTGCCGCATACACATATTCTTGCTAGCATGCTTGGAAAATAGGCATGGCAAAAAAAAACAGTAAAAATTCATCCTCTCATCGCTGCATCCATGCCATAAAAACAGTCTTGAACACCCCAAGTTTGATATATCCAATGTCCAGTTCTTTATGAAGGAGTTACTTTACATCGGTGAATTTTGCACGGTTGATATAGAGAATAATTTGTTGGCAAGTTCGGGTTTAACTGTACTTCGTGGTGCTTTCCTGAAATTGCATAAGGAGCCACATGTTTATTTGCAGGCTGATGATCGCACATTCGATCTGACAGTTTCCCGGGCAAGCGACGTGGAGGGCTGTGACTACGCTGAGCCAGCCCACTGACGGCGCTGGTTGGGACTGCAGCTTGCTTGCGAGAGAGCAGTGTTTGGTCCTCACGGGTTGCATCCAAGTTTCATGCTTTTTCTCCTCTCCATGAGCACCATGAAAAACTATTTTGTAGGAACGTACATGCTCTGTGTTGCATAAAAAAGTTGCAAGATTTCACACTTGGCCGCAGTGGTCTTACATCGCTAGGACTTTCGTCAACCGACCAATTGCCTTTGCAGCAACCAGTTTGTGTCTGCACCATTTCAAGAAGCTGCTTGTGCTTGAAGCTGGTGCTGATTAAATAGTTTCAATTTATTGCATGAGGAGTGTCCTGTTGCACTACCGTCAGTCATGCTGCAAGTTTGGGTGACGCTGTATATGATCAAGTCATCCACTTAATACTTGAGCAAAGTGTCACTTGCTTTGCATATCACACACAAAATTTCTGCCATTGGCAGTGGTGCTTGTTACGCCTATGCTGTAACCTGTATATATTTCATGGTGGCTGTGTCAATTTGTGCTGTGCGGCAGTTATACATGATACCTATGGATGAATACAGGACGAGAAGGAATCCAGAACAACTGCTCTGTGCTTCCTAATTGGCGCACTGTAGTGCTGGTAGACTGACTCCGGATATGCGTAAGCATATCTATACCTACCCAATGAGGAAACCAATCCCTCCCTCATACAAGATGAATCGCTATAAAGAAATGAATGTATAAGACAAAATAAATTCGAAAGGAAAAATCTTGGCGGTGGTCATTTTCGAACCCACAACCCCACGCTCAGAAGCCAAGTGTCTTACTCATTGGGCTAAACACCCACTCTTGTAGAACGTGAATACACCTGAACCATATGAATGTGTTGTACCAGTGGTACAAAACAAATGTCAAAGGAGAACAGTTTCTATGAAGGCTTTGTTGAAAGATTTGGTGATGGTGGAATAGAAGCCATCTATAGGACCACATGTAGAGCCGACTTGGAGCATTGTAGACATCAGGAAAATTTCAATTTTGCGAAAATTTGATGCCAAACACGCCACATCCTCTATGTGTTTCGGTGGTCACAGGATGTGCCTTCTGTTGGGGCATTCCTTCACCGTCTGAAATGCCACCGACCTCTGAGGGCTTATGCGCTTGACATTGCGCTACACACACAGATGAGCAGTCAATAAATTGATAAGGGTAATAAGAAGTCATGAGGGGTTACATGGGTCTCATGACGGTTGATAATGGTTCGACGCAGATGGATAAAGTGCTAAAGAGCACTAAAGGCTTATAAAGGTCGGAGCAATTCTTATAAGGTTAATAAGCAGCGATAAGGAGTGATAAGGGTCGGATCAAGTCCAATAAGGTTGATAAAGGCTTGTAAGAGTTGATAAGGGTCAGATCATGTCCAATAAGGCTGTTAAGGACACATAAAGGTTGATATAGAACGGATAGATTGCAGTAAGGTTGGTACTGATCAATAAAGGTTGATAAGGCTTAGGTCGATCCGGTAAGGTTGATAACAACCAATTAAGGTTCATAGGAGCCGGATCTAGTCCAATAGGGTTGATAAACGTTTATGCTGGTCGGATCAAGTTTTATAACAATGATAATGACACCAGGCTGCATGGAGATGAGCAAATAGCACAATGCTTACACATACTTAGACGACTCCCAGTATGAATATTTCCAGTATCCAGTTCCAGTATGAATATTTTTTGGCACAGATGACAAAATCTTTTTATCTCACAGTTTGCATTTCAGTGTACATACGAAGTTTGGTTTGTTTGGCAAGCAACTTCAGGCTCCCAATTGTTGAGCATTTACATTGGGCTAAGCCACAGCCCATGTAAAAACATGCAAGCCTGCGATCATTGGCATAATCAAAGGAGGGGGGGTCGAGCCTCCCTCTCTTTCCCTTTCCCACGGAACAGAAAGTTTCAGGAGGTGGGCTCCGAAAGAGGAACATGGATGAAAGGGAAAGCTTGAATGTGAGAGCAAGGAGAGGCTAGTGGCAGTCCGAAATGAGGGGGGGTGTTGTGGTTATCCCCTCTCCCATGCAGAGAACACTGGGAGGATCAGTGCTAAAAATTCCGCATACAGATAAAGATGGGACGAGCATGTGCATAAAACTTGGATACATTGCTGCTTCCAACAAGGCGTTCATGTCATTGAAGAGCTTATTTCTGGTATTTGACTGAGTCATCGACCACGCTGTACAGAAGAAAAGCATTCCGAAAACATTGCCATTTGCTTGTCTAGAAAATGCATAATAAGCACCACCTGCCCCCCCCCCCCATACTTTTGTTTCTTCTTTTTCTTTCCCTTGTCTCTGCCTTTCATTATGTTAATAAACTTGAGAAAGGCTTGCAGTGCTCATGGTTAGGCTAGTTTGTACACGCTGGTAAGAATGGAAACGGGCAGAAAAAATGGGACAAGAAAGAAATACCTACCGAATGCTGATTTGTGCACAGCAAATTATATCAAGGATGGTGGTGCTGAATCGGGGAAGCTGAGAAACCACCACAACAAACAGCTGGGAGGACAGGTAGGTGAGTGACCTCAAAGTGCACGCAGAAACAGATATATAGGAATGTTAGGGGGTGCCGCGCCGTTCAACAACCTGGTGAATGGTGAAGAGTATGACGGTGACTAACGGAAAAGTATTTTAGGAAGGGGAGTGGTGTGATGGATATGAGGAATGGGGTGATAAAAGGGCCAAGAAAGAAGTTGGCGGATAATTATGGACATAGGGAGAGCATCTCGTCACTGTCCGATTGCTCAACACAGATGGCCATGGCCAGTCGCTTAGCTGCGGCTCACCTTCCTTCTTGTAACATGTGCTGCCTGTTGCGGAGAGCCCATCCTAACTAAACATCTCGGCAATTTTCAGAATGGACAGGTGTCAGGAAACTTGACACTTTCAGATCTCTCGGAGCTACTGACACTTAATTTTCTTATTTTGCTTCGGACTGTCTGCCTCATCAATTCCTGGGTGTGATCAGATAGCATGTGTCGTGTGATGGCTACAATACCATGATTGCAAGTTACTTCCAAACATCTCTTCAAACAAGTCGGACAGCAGGTGACCGAAAGAGCGAAACTTGCATCATATGATACTATCAAAGTTCTAGCGCAAAGCTTCATTCCTGTATTTTTAAATCTAGAATAATATATTGTGCCCACCACACTGAAAGCGTGATTGAGTGATAGGCTAAAGATTACCTATGGCAGATAGCATAACTCGAACCCTTGATCTAAATTACTTGATGAAGCGACCATTACTTCTACAAGAAATCAAAATGTTCAATTGAATAATTATTGTAATTGTACTAATTAACTGTTTAATTACTTACTTGACACCACATATTTCAATCTACAAATCAGTATAGGCACTGGGTTCACACGGAGTATCCACTTGAAACGAATTCTTTGGACGGCACCAGTTCCGAGATGATAATTTTCAGTGTCCATCGAAATGCATTGGTGTTTCAGTTCCTTTTGTGCTGCAATGCATAAAACCGCGGTTTCTTTTAAAAGTAACTGGAACGCCAGTGCATTTCGTCGGACACATTGAAAATTAATATATCGGAACTGGTGCTGGGGGTCCAGAGGACTCTTATGAAGTGGCTATGCCATGAGAACTCAGTGGCTATAATTCGTAGATTGAGATATGTGATGTAAATAATTAAAAATTTAATGAGTAATTACGTTAACTATTCAATTGATCATTTCGATTTCTCGTAGAAGTAATGGCCGCCTCATTGAGTAATTTAGATCAAGGGTTAGAATTGTGCTATCTGTCATAGGCAATCTTTAAAAAAAATTGGTGCAGCTAAAAAAAGACATCCTGTATTATATAAATGCATCAATTCATAAACGAAATTCTTTTTTTTTTAATATCACCATTTTTAAAATGGCATAACGATGATAGCATAATGTGATGCGAAGTGGCTGCATGCCTTGGCAATGAAAAACTTTCATCAGAAGTTAAGCGAAGTGTTGTTTCGGCAACGCAAAAACTTGCTTCCTTGTTAAAGCATTCTTGTCCGGGGAGTACTAGGAGTTTGCATGGTGTACAACCTCCACACGCATATGCACGTGCACACACGCACACATAGAGAACGAGATGAAGGAGGGGGCGGAGTGGTAGTCCGCGGAGAACACCTCCCCCCCCCCCCCCCCTCCGAAATAAATTTCTAGCTACCGCCTGCAATGCAGTATGTCATTGTTGTATTGATGTAAATGCAGCTGCTGAAAAAGCAACGAAGTTTCGTTCACCCAAGACTGGCAGCATAATGGATATACAGTTACACCTCAATCAAGTCGGCAAGATCGATACTTTACTCCTTCATAATGAAATTTTGTTCTAAGGAAATTCGTCCCTTTAAGCAAATAAGTACCTACAGCTGCTGACCGATTTTACTTACACAAAAAGGACCGTGAAAATTTCCGGATTATCGGGCTGTTGGAAAAAATAAATTGCAAATAAAAAAAATTGAAGGTTTTGTTCAATTTAGAAATTGGCAACCAAAGATACGGTTTCGTGCCGTATCGGCAATACCTTCACACCGCCGGTGTGAAGCGGAGCTTTCGCGTCCACTCTGCCGCGGCTTATAGTGACCACCTCAGTGGGCTGACACCATCAGCGAACCGATTTCCACAGTCCAACCAATGCAATATCAAAACCTGTTAGATGTTCCAAAGATTAAAGTTCGCTTTAAAATCGCATGACATCAAGGAGACGGGTGACAACTCTTTGTTCATGGCTGCCATGTTTGTTGCGAAATTGCGACATAGCGCGAGCATGTCATGTCTGAGAAGTCAAGCAAGATCCGTTGTGGTGTTTGAAATTTTGGTAGCCGTTATGCGTCGTTGCAGGAAGGACGGTGTTGGAAGACGAGGGAGAGAGAGTGGGGAGGTGGGAAGCAACATGAGGAAAAAAGGACTGTGAGAGCGGGGCACAAAGGTTTTTGAAAGGAGAGAGAGGATGGTAAGCGTTCCGAGAACTGGGCAGAAACCGTAGATGTCGTAGGCGGCGTACGTCTGTCCAATTCTCTGATAGCTTCCCATGCTCTCTGTAGCATAGCCATGGCGTGCTCGCAATAACACCAGACCAGTGAAGCCTCAGCGTAGTCAGTAGAACAAAACGAACGTTTATTCAAAGGTGTAGAGCGTATTTATAAGTAGCCGAGTGGCAGGAAGATAGAAAGGAGCACGTGTTAGTAGAGATAGTCCGAACCCGAAGGATCGCCAGATGAGGCGATAAAAGGTGCGCGCACTTCGAAAATGCGTTAAGTTGCAACATTCCTTCATCCTCAGAAATGAAAGCGTTGCACTGGCTTGCGTTCTCTCGTTGAGAGTCTCAGAGTTTGTTGGGCGACACCTGTATGCAACGGGGCCACTGGAATATCTGGTGCCGCAAAGTCTGGAGAACGGGTGCCATTTGGAATGCGCCGAGCGGTTATGCCTTCATCCGGATTCACCGTTTCCGGATGCTGTAGTTGTGTTGCTTGGTCCGGCTCACTGCGATGTGTGGTGGTTGTAGTTACTGTCGGTTTGACGCCTGGTACTTCCTGTCGAGGGCGGACCTGGTCCACGTGCCGCTGGATGACTCCGTCTGATGTTTCCACGGTCACCATTCTCGCTCCCGACGTCGCCTTCACATGACCGGGCGTCCACTTGCTCCCCACACCGTAATTGCGGGTATACACTTCACTTGCAGGTAGCGGCAGCCAGTCATCTTGGTCCTCTTTTGGCCCTGCAAGTGCTGGAGGAAAGCATGTGTCCAAGCGTGAGCGTATTTGATAGCCCAAAAGGAGCTCTGCTGGGGATTTACCCGATTTTCGCGGAGTCCTCCGGTAGTTAAATAGCAACCGTACTAGGTTCTCTTCCAGTTTTCCTTTCGTCATTTTTCGAAGACCATCTTTTATCGTTCGCACTGCCCTTTCCGCCGCACCATTAGACTGGGGATGGTATGGAGCGCATCGAAGGTGCACAATGTTGTTGTTTGCCACGAACAACGCGAAGTCTTGACTGGCAAATGGGGTCCCGTTGTCAGAAACGATCGTGCGCGGTATTCCAAACCTGCTGAAAATGCCACGCAGACAGTCAATGGTAGTCTGCGTTGAGGCATGTGACAAAGGTATTGCTTCGAGCCATTTGGTGTGTGCGTCTACTACTACGAGTATCATTTTTCCGCAGATCGGACCCGCGTAGTCAATGTGAATACGGGACCACCTTTCGCCTGTTTCAGGCCAGTTAACGACGGGAGCTGCAGTTGGCATCGGCAGATTTTGCACACAGTACTGGCATTGTGCAGACACTTCTTCAATATTTTTGTCGAGGCCTGGCCACCAGAACAAAGAACGAGCGACAGATTTCTTGCCGGTGAACCCTGGTGCGTTTCATGTAGAAGATGCAGCACTCGCTCCCTAGCTTCAGTCGGTATTATGACCCTATTACCCCAGTACACCAGTTCATGTGCTACGGATAATTCGAGCTTGCGGTCAAAAAACGGCAGTACGGCCCGGGCCATTCCGTTTGCGTTTCTGGGCCACCCATGTAATATGTACCGTTTGACCTCGACCAGGACAGGGTCAAAAGCCGTTAATGCTTTCAGCTCACGCGTTGTTATGGTGCCATTGTTCAGCTGGTTTAGCGACAGCACATATTCGGGCGGCTCACCGTCATCGTCAGATTCCGAAGATCTTTGCGGAAGTCGGCTGAGGGCGTCAGCGTTCAGCATCTGTCGTCCTGGTGCATACTGTAGCCGGTAGCGGTAGGCCCCCAGGTGGAGTGCCCAACGTTGTATCCGTGCGGCGGCCATTGTGGGCGTCTGCTTGTCCGATTTCAGCAGGCCCAACAATGGCTGGTGGTCAGTCACTAAGGTAAATTCCCGACCTAGAAGGTAGTCGCGGAATTTCGTGACGCCGAATACCAGTGCCAGTGCCTCTCGCTCGAGCTGCGAATAGTTGCGCTCCGCCTGCGTTAATGTTCGCGAGCGGAACCCAATGGGCCTGTGAACGTTACCGGTCGTGTGAAACAAGACAGCTCCCACACCGTACGGAGACGCGTCACACTCAAGTTTAAGTTCCTTCGAAGGGTCGAAATGAACTAGAACCTTGGCTGTTTTAAGGCTTTGCTTGGCAAGATCAAACGCGTGCTCTTGCGGCTGTTTCCATTGCCAGCGTGCGTTCTTTTCAAGCAGTTGATACAATGGGCCAAGTGTGGTTGACATGTTCGGCAGAAACCGCGCGTAAAAAGTAATCATACCCAAGAATGAACGAAGCTCACTGACATTACAGGGGCTCGGTGCCTTCATGATAGCGTCAAGGTTTTTTTCTGTCGGATGAAGCCCATCACGATCGATCCGATGGCCTAGATAAGTTACTGCTGGGCTGCGCAAGTTGCATTTATCGAACCTTAGCTTTACACCGCGCTCTCGGAAGCGCTGTAAGACGTTTGTCAGCCTTTCGCCGCCGTCACTCGCTTTTTCGGAAATGAGCACATCGTCAAGATAAGCCTGTGCTCCTGGAAGGCCAGCCAATACCTCATCCATTTTCCTTTGGAATATTGCGGGCGCTGAGGCTATACCGAAAGGAAGTCGATTGTAGCAAAATAGCCCTTTTGGCGTATTAATGACGCAAACTTTCTTCGCGTTATCGTTTAGCGCCACTTGATTGTATGCATCCCGTAAATCCAAAGTGCTGAAATAGTCCCCATCGTGTAATCGGGCAAACATATCCTCAATGATTGGCAATGGGTATTGCTCAGTTGCACACGCTGGATTTACTGTGGCCTTGAAATCGCCGCAGATTCTTACTGCGCCGTCTTTCTTAAGCACTACGACTATGGGCGTTGCCCATTCAGAGTGTGCCACCGGCGACAGCACGCCCACAGAAACTAAACGGTCTAGCTCGAGTGACGCTCGCGTAGCGCGTATGGAATGGGTCTGGCCTTGCAGAACTTGGGTACGGCGCCTTCCTTCATGTGCAGGCTGGCTGGAGGACCCTTGATTAGCCCCAGTTCCTCGGAGAACACGTCGTTGTAGTCATTGAATATGCTGTTCACGCTGGATTCGCTCGAGTCATTTGTTGCCGCCGAGTTCTCTACAAAACTAACCACTGGAGCGCCTGCGCTGTTCAGCCGCTGGATTAAATCGCGACCGCAGAGGCTTGGTCCCGCACAGTCCAAGACTGTCAGCGCACACTCCACTGTCACCCCTTTATGACAAACCTGGAGCGCAAGCTCCCCAAGTACTGGAAGGCGTCCTGTGTAGCAAGATAAATTGAAACTGGACGGTTTCAGTTTCGGCCATTGCTCACGGTGCTTATAATATAGTTCACGCGGGATGACACAAACGGGCGACCCGGTATCAACTTCCATGCTCAGCTGCACACCGCACCAATCAAACGTTCGGCGGATCGGCGGTTCCAGACAGCTTTTTCGTTGGGATACCAAAGTCCAAATGTGGGTGGCTTCGGATTCCTTGTCGGCTGAGGCTTCCGTCCCCAAGAGGGTGTTAGTTTGGGCTGTCCTTGCCGTGCCTTGTTCTCTAGCCCCGCGACTTCGACATTTCCTTGCAAGGTGACTACGTCGTCCACAGCGGTAACAGCGAGCGTTAGACCAGGAGCAACACGCGTCATTATGTTTTGTACTACCGCACCTTGCGCATTCTTGACGTGTGGCAGCCCTCCTCTCATCCACTAGAGTTTCTTTCCGATACGCCTGTACTTTTAACACGGGTGTCGTTGCCGGTCCGATCATCTCTTTTACATCACTATCCGCAGCCTCAGCTGCAAGGGCCATCGCTTCAGCGTCTTGTAGCGTTAATTCTCGCTGTGCCAGTAGCTGCTTCTGCAGGGCACCTGACCGTATTCCACAAACAATGCGATCTCGAAGCATGCGATCCAAAGCACTGCCAAAATTGCAATTGTCAGCTATTCGGCGAATGTCTACCAGGAATTCATTAACAGGCTCGCCCTCCGCTTGACAACGACTGAAGAACTTGTAGCTTTCGGTGATTTCGTGTCTTTTGGGACTGTAGTGCTCACTCAAAACTTCGACGACTTCTTCATACGTCAATGCATTTGGCTTGCGTGGAGCCACCTTCCCTGCCAGCACTTGGATCGTATGCGTATTTAACGCAGCAACAAGCAATGCTCTTTTCTTAGTCGAGTCTTCAATCGCATTCGCTTCGAAGTATGCTTCTACTTTAATAAGGTACGGCTTCCACTTATCTTTGCCTCCTTCGAAGTCGGGAAGTTGGTGAGCCATGATGACCTTGGTTTCTCGGTTCTGCGTGGGTTCCGGTTCAGCGTCGACTTTCACTGCATGGGCGATGTCCATCCTCGTCGCCACTGTAGCATAGCCATGGCGTGCTCGCAATAACGCCAGACCAGTGAAGCCTCAGCGTAGTCAGTAGAACAAAATGAACGTTTATTCAAAGGTGTAGAGCGTATTTATAAGTAGCCGAGTGGCAGGAAGATAGAAAGGAGCACGTGTTAGTAGAGATAGTCCGAACCCGAAGGATCGCCAGATGAGGCGATAAAAGGTGCGCGCACTTCGAAAATGCGTTAAGTTGCAACACTCTCCCTCACCTCAATAACACCCGCCCCGCTCTCTCTGGCCCCCTTTATTTCTGCTCCGCTTCACCCCTCCTCGAGCTCTTTCCCTCATCTTCCAACATCGTCCTTCCCACAACAATGCCTAGAAACAACAGATGACGGCGCTCATTTACTTTTCAGTCTCTTCCCTAACAGCCAACTGCCGCCGACAACGGCCGCACGTGATGTCAGTCTACTAATTCTTTGAAAGTAACCAGCCGAGAATGACAAAGCTGCCTTTAACAAAGATAGGTATACCTATCGAAACGTTGCCCAGCCTTTCTAAGGCACTTTATCGCTGTTTATGTAACTTCTATGCCACAGTGTTCACTTTAAGAGGAAGCATTAGCTTGGCGTCTCCCATCTAAATGCATGGAAGAAAGAAAGAAAGATTTTATTTCTTCTGTATATGTTTACTCAAACGGTGACAAGAGCAAAAGGCTCGAGGCCTGGCAGAGGCTGCTGCTCCTTTCCTTTGCTTCCTTTCGTTTTTACTCATTTCCCTCTCCGAGAAAGAAGAAATTGTTTTTCTCGGCACCCACTGCACCAAATTTGATAAGGTTTGTTGCATTTAAAGGAAAAAAAGTTCGTATATAATGACTGTTTCAGGCACATCTTTCATTTAGGCCATGGTTTTCTTTAAAATTGTTGAAAATGAAAATTTTCTGAAAACGAAACTATCAAGTTTACAGCTATGTAACTCGGCAATGAAAAATGATAACACAGTTTTGTCAATTGATCTTAATAGTATGTTTAAAGTTCACGAAATTGATATGGACTTTTGCAATACCTTTCTAGCGGATGCAGCTTATAAAACTGTGATATCTGTTTTTGGTGCAGACTTACTGGTTCGTAAACTTCGCAATTCTATTTGTTTCAATCTTGCCTATGTTGGATAATTTCGGCAAAAAGTCGGGCCTTGAATTAAAATCTCGCTTCCAACAATAGCTAGAACCTAACTTTGTTTTGTTAAGTGCAACGAATTTCATTAAATTCGCCCCATGGCTTATCTCAGAAAAGCATTACTGCATTTTACATATATTTGAACAGTAAGAAACGGAGTTTGGCTCGAGTTAAAGCTTCCTTTTAATAAACTTTTTTTTCTTACAGATGCTATAATTTAATAGCGTAGTTCATTTCCATTTCTCATTGGCTGTACTGTTGCCCCATTTTTACCACATTCCATCTCAGTGGCAATTACAGTTCTCTCAGGACAGTGCGCTAAATTCTGTGTCGTTCGTAAAAACACTGCGGAGTGCTTGAAAATGTAATTTACTGCAAAGGCTGTAAATAACCCACATACTTTGCACTTTGCCTACACATTACCCACAACATTTTCCTTAAAAGACATGTTTTTTGCCACAAGTTAAAACATACACAAAAGGAAGACACATAAGGACAACACAGGCGGCTTTTTTGCGTGTTTTAACTTACGGCAAAAAAACACGTCTTTTAGCAAGCACCAACCAGGCCAACAAGCAGTTCTGTTGCAAAAAATTTGCCTTGTCTTCACAAAACAAACAATGTTCCTTGTTCATTAAATAAATTGAGGTAACCGACAGTGAATTTTAACGCATGAAAGTAGGGAGAAAACCAGGATTCGCTATGTCCGAAGCTCACAATTAAGCAACAAACATTAAATTGTCATCACAAATTACACATAACATGCTTTCATTTTCATCGAACGTGTACTCTGTGTGACGCTTAACGCTCTCGGGAGACTGGGGAACAGCTGATATAGGCACATAAAAAGCGCTTCCGAGCACTTTCTGAAGTAATTTTTTTATGAGTGCTGTATTTTACTGATGCTCTTGAAACGTTGCCCGCTGTTAGATACGGGACCGTTTCCTGAGCCTACTTCGAGTTCACCAGACCACATCGAATCGCGCCGCAGCTAATTAAGAAGCGCAGAAGCACATATACCACATTCCAGAGGCGCGGCACGTGCAAACAAGTTGGCGGCCCCCATCTCGTGTGCCGCAGGTGTAGCTATTCACTGCTTGACTCTTCCCGAAAGTGAAGCGAGAGCCTGGCACTGTTGCAGGTAAAGTGGGTCCCGAAGCAAGACGGCTGTAATACACCGTGAAAACCTGGCAGCGTCGCCCCCATCCGCCTATTGTGACGGCACATTGCAATTCAGCAAGGCAAGACCGCAGGGAGAAGTAAGCCCTCGGACGATTGGGGACCAAGCAGCGACTCTCTTCGCCGGGTGTGACACAATCGCACGAGCGCCTACCATTGGCCGAAAATGACGACAACTGAACGGGCTCGCCGATTGGCCGAAAATGGTGCCACCTGAGCGGGCTCTCCCATTGGCCGAACGTGACGTGTCTTCGAGACACCGAAGGGCTTAAAAGACACAGACCGGGAGCAGCAAGAGAGCATTCCTAGAGCATTCCTTGATTCATCTCTTTCGAGCTTCTTGCCACGGGCCGCAGCGTCCGAGTTGCTGCCGGCCTGTAATGACTTTAAGACTGTTAATTGACTCTCACCGTAAATAATGTAAATAAACCTCCCAAGTTTTGATCCCGACGTCCTCCTCAACTCTTACACCGCGCATCACATATACGATACACCCCAATTCCTTCAGAATATCTACTTTGTAGCACGTTGGGTTCCTTCGGTACATTGGGCAAACTTCCTGCATGTGCGGTTCGTAAAATACGCTCGTAAAGCTATGGAATGTTTGCGTAAATTTTTTTTTTACAAAGGCAGCAGTCTGTTGCATCGGCACCCGATCCTCCTGTAATAGGTGCCTATATGCATGATACACTATGCAATGCTTGCGCTAAACAGGTTCTTTAACAAGCAACTGATAGGCAAAAGAAGCAAATTGCACACCATAGTGCTCATTGCCATGCAGTTACAAGAAGCCAAATCATGCACTCTTGTAACGATCAATAGACTTCTTCATTGTTTACTCGAGAAATACATATGACAAACCTTGCACACCACTAATCGCGCACGGGAGACTGCTCTTCTGGACAGAAAGCTACCGTGCGCGCTAACAGCTCTACAGCAGGTGGGGAAAAGCACATTTCACGCACATGCTGGAATTGATGTGGAGCGAACCTTTCGTTAAGCAATTATTGAAATCCTATAAGACATCTCAGCTTCTGCAGCGATTTTTGCAGCCTATAGTGCTGCAATGCGAATATAACAGAAAAATATCACCGGTGATTACGATACTGCGTAATGCTAAGTTTGAGCGCAGCTCTATACGTGTTTTCATTTCGCAATATATTGTCTGGCGCGGACAATCTGTCTCGTACGGCACGTTGCAAACGAGGCGAAGTATGGCGATACTACCTCGCTAATCGGGAGATCGCGAGAGGCAGCGCGTGGGCGACGCGTGGGCGCGATTTCCGGCAGCCATTGCAGACAGGCCTACCAGACCATGCGCGCTGCTCTGGCGCCATCTCGTAGCCATCGTCGTCGCACTATGCTTTTCTTTTCGCTCTTTCGCCATACCCGCCTGCTTCGCTTTGAGCCTCGTGGTTCCGCTGCACGTTCCTCCTCGCCTTTCATACCCCAGCTACGCTCCGCGTTCGCTCTTTCATCCTTCGCTGTGCTCATTCTCTCGTTTGCGCCGACGCTCGCCGCAGGATCGTGCGCCAGGAGTGCGCTCTAAAAGTTAACAGTGCAAGCGTGTCGCTTCGTGCCGTTACGAGGTGCAATCGCACTTGTTTCTTTTGTTTGATTGTTTGACTGGTGGCTATAATGACAGCCGCCACAGCATTTGTTGTTTGGGCAGCCTTTAATTCGTGTCGTTGCTTCGGCCGCTGCGACCACCGCCGGCGACATGTAGCACATACTACAGTTACGTTTCTTGCCCGGCAATAAAGACGCCAAGACACCCTTACACGTCACTCATACGAACGTGGATTATTATCTTTCCTTACGCCATCTCCGGGATCGGCGAAGTTATTAGCACTACACTATATCCAGGATTGGCCCACTGAAGGATTTATGCAGTTGTGAACGTGTACTTGTAGCGAGAATGTTTAGCCACCGTCTGTCGTTTAGGTGCGTAGTTCTAAGGAGAACGGTGCCAGTAACCGGTACATCTGTAAGGTTAGATTCATAATATACCGGCTGCCCTTGTTTTACCTATTCGTGCAAGGCTCTAGAAGCAGCACTCTGCAGCGGAAGCCACGGTCAGCAATGTCTGGGAGAGTTCGCAAAGAAACCGTCGCTTCAAAAGTCAAAGCAAAAATTGGAGGACGCTTAAGCTCCGCCTTCAAGAGTGGAACGCGACAGCGTTCCCGTCGACCCGCCAAGGGGTTTAAGACAATGCGCTACGGCGCAGCGATCACTTACGAGGCGCCCCGCATCGGACTTTGCACCCACCAATCACGCGGTGAGCGTCGAGCAACGCAGCGTTCGGCGCGGCAACGAAACATGCGCCTGAGCAAGCGGAACGAACCAAAGAACTCGGTGTCTCGGAGTGGAAAACGATCTATGCCATCCAAACGTCGTGATCGACGCGGGCAGAGAGAGATAGTGATCTAAAGAAAGGAAGGACGCTTGATTCTGCAACCCGTGAGGGAGCACGGCGAAGCGTCGGCAGGGGAGAGGGAGTCCAGGCCGCGACGCGCCTCGCACCGATCCCCGCACAGCCCCAATACGCGCGTGGTGCGCGACCTGTCGGGGCAGCGCCGTACATTGAGAGGAGGGGGTCTTCTGTGTTTGCCGCAAGATGGCTCTGCGTGTGCGGAAAATGCAGAAAAAATGTAGCGGAAACGTACTTCGCTACGCGTTTAACTGCGACTTCTGTAATTTACATGCTCACAATTACCGATATACACAGCAGTATAGCTTTCTGCGACACGTTTGTAAGGCAACTCCGCATTTACTAGAGGCGTTTTTGTCCCACATTGAACGCTCGAATTCATGCCGAGCCACCTCGCTCGACAAGGTCTATCTTCCGAGAAGAGACTGCTCAAGTCCGGAGTGTAGTGGCTACATATGATCCCGTCCCTGAATGGATTTCGCGTCTGGACGCTTGTGTTTGTTTACCAGAATTTTAAACTGTCATTGGACTATACTTTTCGTGAATTTGTTTCTCTTGTATGATCATACCCAGGTAGCACAAAAGAGATACGTAACGTTTTCGTAGCGTTTATCCAAGACGATAAAAACGGGTTAAAGAAGACACGAATGAGAACTTCGGCGGGAAAACGTCATATATCTCTGCTAATGTCCGGCTTAATTACTTTCTTGAGACGATCTAGAACAGGTCTGCAAGACCTATTCGAAAAGCTGGACTAGAAATAGGATTGGGAAAGACACAAGTAATCCCTTTGCCAAAACTATTCGTAACCAAGTTCTAAACGTTTTTAGGACGTTATCAAAAAGCTAGTCTAGAAGCGGTCTTGAAAGGTTTACGATCATCTGAAGCTAAATTTCGCGGGTGACGGGCGCGATCAGACATCGTTGTTCAAAACACGCGTTTAGTTTCGCCTCGCGCGACTGGCCTATGCCGCGCAGACGTCGTCAGCCGCACCCGTTGGCACGGCCTAGGCCAATCGCGTGAGGTGAAATTGATCGGGCGTTTCGAACAACGATCTCCAATCACGCCCCAGATGAGTAAGTAGAAGCGTCGGTGTGACTGTAAGAGCCATGGCGCAGTGCCAAGCACTGTTCCCCGCATGGCCGGCGGATCCTCTACCAAGTCGCACGAAAATGAGCCTGTTAGGAATAATAAATCCTTTATACCGCCTTTAGTAAGCTACGATGCTTACAACCACAATGGGAATGACATCCTGCAAAGAACAAATGGCCACGTCTTGGCAGGTGGCCAGACCAAGCCTTTCATGCCAAGAGTGCATGAAATGAGAACATTGTGACAAAGCAAAAACACTTTATTAAAATGTAATGCTTATGCAAGGTTCGAACAAACTGTGTGAGAAATGCAAATCGAAGTAAAAGTACATCAACAATGACAAAAGTCGCAGAAAGGAATCGTAATGAACTCGAAAGTGAACATTCACTAGCACATGAACAAAATTCCAAGTACACATACAAAATGAACAGAAAAACCTGGAGTGAACTAAAGAGTCTAATTTATCATAGTAAAGAGCACGTGCTATTAGATGGACTAGAGTTATGCAGAAGTGACATCGGAGCGAATGGAAGAAGTAGACTGAAAAATGCAAGAGTATGAATCGGATGGTAACTGCCTCCAAGCAATGTTACCAATCAGCTAGAAGCTTGAAAAGAGCACAAAAAGAAATACCACCGCATACCATCCTAAAACAATCCTGTGACAGAAATAAAAAAAATGGGAACAATGCAAAATTTGAAATATTGCCTTTAGGATATACCAGAGAAAGTAATGGCAAGAAAAAATAACCATACAACAAAAATGCAATAAAGTGAAATTAGTATAAAATACTTAAACGGGAAATTCAGTGTAACAAGTGAACACTACTGTAGTACAGCGAACGATGAGACAGTAATGCTGCATCTTGCCACTCCAGAACGTGAGAAATGAATATGCAAGCCTCATATTAGAAACTTACATAAACATGGAAATAAACTGGAATGCACTAGAAGCTGCATTTGTGTAACAAAGGAAGCAATGGTCATAATAAATAGTAAGTGTTTTATCTAAAAAGCCCTTTACAAGAGGCAAAGTTGTACCTCTCTGGCAAAAACAAAGTTGCAACGAATAATTTGCAAACCAGCAAATACATTAATTAGCACACTGACATGTCACACTTTGAGCACATCTCCAGTCTCCTAAAGTAAAAAAACGCACTCTGAATGAGAAAAACGTTTAACACATGTAGCCCAGAACAAATTCTTTGCCAGTTCACTCACACTTTCACATCCAAAAACATTTGCCACAAAGTCCAGGCACAGTTACACTGATGTTTACCAATTCACCCCCACTTTCACGTCCAAAAATATTTGGCCCACAGTCCAGGCAGAGCTTCATATAGATAAACAGCTTGAGAGCACCCTACTGATAATTGTGCAGTCCCGCTGCTGGAAATATAACTGCCGCACATGCTGGTAGTGGTTTCAATGTAGACACACTTGCTGCCCTGGACAGGTATGCTCAGATATCTGCACCGGTGCTCCATTTAGTCGAAGTAGACATATTGATGCACTACGCTGGTAATTGAAATGTTTTGAATGCACAAGTATTGGCTTCACCAGAAAGACTTGCCCACATACCACCACTGGCATATATATGCACTTGCTCTTCACTCAGTAGCATTGAACTTAAAAGTGTTCCCTATGTGGGAGCCATGTGTAAAACCGGTGTCACACGACCACTCTCGATCGCGATCAAGCCCGATCCAGATCGAAATTATCGATGCGACTGGCTCACTCTCGTAGCTTGCGCAGAGGAGCCAATCACGACCGAGAAATTCGATTTGTAACGGACTGGATAGCGGCTAAAAGAGCCCCGTGTGAAACCGGTATCAAATAATGCACAGACGTACGCTAGGAAAATGTGTTGCACAAGGACAAAGAACTGCGACATGCCCTGTTGTGCGAAGCGCGCGAACAGAACACATGTATATATACATAAAAAAAAAACTGCGAGAGCGCTTCGCGAACTCCATGCGCACACATGGCACCCGCACGAACTCGGCAGGCAGCCGTAAAGCGCGAAGGGCGCACAGCGTACATGTCCCAAACTGCAAACAATCGTACTACCTAAAGCATACAAGTTATTTTATACCAAGGGCATACTGGACTCACGTATGCAGTATCCACAAGCGAGTTATGCAGCGTACATGCTGTATCCATTCGCCAAATAGTAAAATTGATAACAAGCACAAAGCTACATGGGACTCAATACATTACTACCATTTGAGGCGTCAAATAAAATCGAATTTCACCGTTTCATATATTGGACACAATATATGGACACATGTGGTACCGGGTAAGACCATGAAATACCCATCACGTGGGTAAAGGGGGCGAAAACACAATCGAGAACCTGAAGCGCAAACGATAATAGCACGGTATGGTGCACGCAAAATTCTGTCAGTGCGCTGTAGCGCGAGGGAAGAAAATAGGGCGAGCATTTGACCTCACCTTTTGGGATACCGCACTAGTACTGAATAATTAAAAAAAAGCCTGTTTGAACCAGTTCCCTTGTCTGCAACACTCTTGCTAAACGGGAGACTAAAATACCACGATGACGGCTCTATTGCGGAGATCGGCAAGGTGCGCACAGACAGAAATTTTGCCGCCTTTCTTCGCATTCTGCAAAATGCTTTCTTGTTAGGATCACGCATAGCGGCCGACTCCGACGCTAGGGACACACAGGCACTATTTCGTCCCTCTAACTTTCGTCCTTATACTGCCCTTAACGCCTTAATTACAGCGTCAGTGAAAAGGCGCCTCACATAACATGACAATGAACTTGAAGAGCTGATTAGTACGTGCCCTCCACTCCGCGCCCTCCAATTGAAAACACTACTGATTTCCAAATTAAACTACACAAACAGATCGCACAACCCAAACTAATCACAGAACGTCGTTTTCTTGACGGCAAAACCCTGCAACACTTACATGACAAAGGGCAGCGGCAGCACATTCAGAACAGCCGCTATCATACCACAGCGCAATGCAAGTGCGATAACGCTATTATGCCCGGCTCAAACACATCGCACAACCCAAACTAATCACAGAATGTCGTTTTCTTGACAGCAAAGCACTGCAACACTTACATGACAAAGGGCAGCGGCAGCACATTCAGAACAGTCGCAAACAGACCATAGTGCCATGCGAGTGCGATAACGCAACTATGCCCGGCTTCACGAATAACGTGGCCGCCTTGGTCACATAACAATTGAAAACACTACTGAGTTCCAAATTAAAACCACACAAACATATCGCACAACCCAAACTGATCACAGAATATTGTTTTCTTGACAGCAAAACACTGCAACACTTACATAGCAAAGGGCAGCGGCAGCACATTCAGAACAGCCGCAAACACATCACAGCGCAATGCGAGTGCGGTAACGCGACGACGCCATGACGACGCGACTATGCCCGGCTCGCCCGGCTGCCCGGCACCACGAATCACGTGGCCACCTTGGTCACATGATTTGACGACGGTGTCGCCACCTTGCGTAAGGTTGGATCGTGTTGATGGATTGCTGAATATTGTAGAAGCCGCTAAAGAGGCTGACGCGCCGTGGCGTGGCGGTGGCGCCTTGAGTCGTTTTCAAAACGTATTCACCCCTTGTTTTTAAGCTGCCTGGATTCCAACGTTATCAAAACGTATTCACCCCTCGTTTTTAAGCTATCTTGTTTGGAACGTCTTTGATGCGTCGATTTTGGTCAAAAATCCGTTTCAGACGTTGAATCCCTCAATACGACGTTTTCAAGACATTGTGTGCTACCTGGGTTATACTCCGACTCGCAATGAGACAGAGAGAGAGAAGCTGCAGTTTCACCGAAAAGGCCAAGCTGCATTCGTGATAGCCAAGTATATGCGACAATTGCGGAATTACACCACCGTAAGGACGGACGAAATATGCGGAAGATTACACCAGCGAAAGGACTCAGGCTGTGAAATGGATCTGTCTCCTACTATGAGGTGTTGTATATACTCACATAACGACATCACTTCCGCGCTCAGTTCTTCGAGGTCACGTGAAGTTTCTTCAAGTGCAAGAAACGCACACGCACACGCGCGCTTACGCACGCACGCATACACACGCACGCATACGCACGCACGCACACACGCACGCACACGCACGCACACACGCGCACACGCGCACACGCACACGCACACAAAGAAACTCAATCTACACTGGGTAAAGAGCAATCGGCACCAGTACCAGTGGTCGCTCAATGTCTGGTTCGGAATTGGGGTGCCTACAAATGCCTCATTGACATTGACACTTTGAAAATTAGGACAGTACTTCTCGAGTTAGGTAATGAATTGCAATTACCGAATATATATATATATATATATATATATATATATAGCTGGTCTGGCCCCCTCCCTCGGGAAAATAAGAACACTCCGCCTATAGGCACCGACGGATACAGGACTGGTATCAGCATTAAGTTTGATCTGGTATCCTCCCTGCATTTCGCCAAGACCAGTGAATAGTTCAGGGAACATCGCTCTACACACACTCTCGTCGATCTTCAGTGACCGGTTGTAGAAGTTGCACAAGCTTCAAACCCAAACTTGCTCGGCGTCCAAGGCGTGCCTTCCACATTGTCACCACGGAAGCTGGTTTCGCCACAACTAAGCACAGCGTTTAGATTACCTAGTACTTTTAGCGGCTGTCAGGATTGGGGGCTCAATCCCATCACTCGTAACCCGTTGTCAAGAATGAAGTCCGGCATGAATTAGAAGGTAGCTGGCCCATGCCGTCGTCCAACTTATCCACGCTGAGGACGTTAATGAAGGGAAGGACTGCTTCTCATCGAGAACGAGGAATATGGGTTTATTTACAGTATTGTCACGTGGTAGTGACGGTGAAGAAAGAAGCAGTACGGTGGAATACAAAACTAGCTTTTATTGGGCGAACCTGTGCCCACAAAACAGGCTACACTTATAGCACAACGATAGCGGCGAACACGGTCGGCGATCGTCGGAAATCTGATCAGCGGGTCAAGCGCGTCGGCTTTTATAGAGCAGTCGTCGAATGTTCCAGACTAATCGTTCGGACCCGCGTGCCTTCCACAATGTTCTACACCATTCGCGTTACGCGATGGAATCAGATAACACAAGGTTCGGCGACAACAGACATCCGGGTAGAAGCATCGATAACTTTCCAGAAACGTCGGATACATGCAGGCGCTTCCCTCGCTGTGCGATTACATTTGTTAAGCGGCGAAACGTGGTCGCCCGATAAAGATAAGTACACGTGTCAGTATCTACATGCAGTTCATCAGTCTAGCTTGACTGCGAGAGAAAGTACATCAGTCTAACATGACTGCTTGAGAAAGTGCATCAATCTAACATGACTGCTTAAAAAAGTACACTGAGCAGCCGCACAAGAGCGGTTTATAAACACTCGGTCCCCCCTCGATCCCAAGGTGACGGAAACGTTCGTCCACTCATCGTAAACAAGTCGCCTCTCTGCGGGACGGTTTACACACGCACACTCACACACACACTTCCTTGCGCCAGGTTCACGGTCCGGAGCCGACGTCAGACGGACTTCGTAGAACTCAGGGCTTGTGTCAGGAAAGGCGCCTTTAATTCCCCGAGCTGGCTCCCGCAGCGCACCGCCAGTGCCCATTGTCTTGCGTCTTGGACGGCGCGTGGGAAGGGGCCTTCGTCGACGTTCCCGCGGCAACTCCCCCGCTCATAGCAGAACAGATCGGCGTTGGTGGGTTCGGTAACAATAGTTGGTCCGCCGAACGCATTCAGTCACAATGGCGACGTGGCTAGAGCGTAACGATGGCGTTCCAAGAAAAGGTTGCCGCCGCTGTCGCAACTGGCTGGCAAAACTTGCACCTCAGCTGGGCCGTTCTTAACACGGATGTCCCCCGGCGCCATACAGTTTTATCGTGGTTGGCGTAACAGTTTTCAAAGAAGTCACTATTCCAGGCGGCACTGCATTTACATCTGCTCCAGTGTCTATCCTGAAGCTCGTCTGTTCTCCGTCGATGTAGATAATCTTTCTCCACGCCTATGCCGTTTTGTTCGCCTCTTCTTTTACTTCTCCGAGAGTTTTAATGCGGCACATTTTCCTTTTTTTTGTGGGATAACTGACAGCAACGGTTTATAATATACAAGCTGCTTATTGAGTGGATGCACATGTGAGCACGACACTACATGAAGGTTTAAAGTATAAGAATAACCGATTTCTCTGGGGAAACATACTCGAGAATAATTTCATTATGCCCACTCAGCCTCTGGTCCAGATAGTATCTCCAACTTCATCCTAAAGAGCTGCACTACCTCTATTGCCCCCTTTTTAACTACACTATTTACAACGTCCTTTGAACAAGGTGCATTGCCTTCTGAGTGGATGTGCGTGAATGTTATACCCATCTGTAAAAGCGGAGAAAAACTTGACCTCGTACTATAGACCCATTTCACTGACAAGCGTGTGTCGTAAATCTTTAGAGCATATCATTTACGCCAACCTGATATGAGCCATCTAAAACTTTTTATCCCCATATCAACATGGTTTCAGAGCCGGATTTTCATGCGACGCATAGCTGTGACACACATTGCTATGTTCGCTTGCACGCGGAGCGTTTGGGAGCACGGCGCACAAGAGGGAATGTGCGGTTGTATTTCTTTCTTTTGATTTCGCGGGTAACCATAGTAAGCGTAAAACAACTAATATTTAATAGATAGAAAGTTGGAAACTGTTTGATGGGACGTTTTGCAAACCTCTGTACAACTTTCTAATTTGAACGTTTGCCTAATTTTCTTGCTTCAGAAGTTCGTAAATTGACCTTGACTAATTATGCAATCAAACAGAATACTAAAACATTATGCAGATCCCACGCACTGTGGGAATTTATGTAAGTGAAGCTTTCTGTGCTGGATGCTTTGATTGACGATAATTAGCGGTAATGCTGACGGCTAAAGCATGATTTCTTGAACGTTTCGTCTAACACGAGAGTGGCGAGTTGATGGTAAACGTTACCTCGCGTGCACCACTGCTGTTTGTCTGCGTAGTACACAATACACACAGGGAGAGGTGTTTGCTTGAGGCGTTGTTGTGCGCCATATTTTATAACCTCTGAGAGGGTTGAGTGTTGCCATTTCCTCACATGGCACATCGCATTGTGGCAGAAGTATTAAACTTGAATTGTATTATGGGGCTGTACGTGCCAAAACCACAATCGGATTATGAGGCGAACCGTAGTGGCGGACTCCAGATTAATTTTGACACCGTGATGTTCTTTAACGTGTCCCAAAATCTAAGTGCACGCGCGTTTTCTATTTCGCCCCCGTCTAAATGCGGCTGCCGCGTTTGGGATCAAATCCACGACCTCTAGCAATTGCATAGCCGCATAGCTAACGCGGCGGGCACAGTAGTGTTGATTTGACGGTCGACCGCTTCCGGAGTGTCTCCTGGACGCTGCGGTGCGCTTTAATTAATGCGGCTATGCTTCTGCACGCCCGGCGTAAGTTGCTCACTTGGCACATTTGCATGGCGTTTATTTTTCAGAAATAGCAGCAACGTACTGTACCGTACCTTGAACTTAAGCTTATCCTGTTTCCCCGCTATCGCTGTAGTAGGATTTTCTTGTCTTCTCACGTCACCTCCCCCTCCCTCCCTTGTATAGAAACTGCCTCTTCTCCTACCTCCTCTCTACAGTTCTGCCTACGCCCCTTCTATGTCTGGACTCGCACCTTAGTATAAAGGGAAGCATTGCAGTTTCTGCAATGCTTCTGAGGGGAGTCACGAATAATTAGAGCTGTCAATCGGCTAACGTGGCGACGGCCAGGGAGCTCCAGAGGGCATTGCGCATATTCGACGCGGTGGACTGAAAACGAGTTTCTCCTTTCGCCTTTCCTCTCTTATTCACGCCTGTCATCTGAACCACCCCCCGAAGCAGTGTGCGCGACAGCAGTAGCCCACAGCAGCCCACAGCAGTAGCAGCCGTGGGAAAGTCGAAGGAAGTGGCAAAGAAAGCTTCGCTTTAATATAGTGCGACGTGCTCCAGCATGGATTTAATCGCGTCGTCTCAGAGTGCATCGGCATATTTTAAACTCTGGCTAAAGTTTGCTGGACGCCCTGTAGATGCACCCGACCAATTTAAAACTCGCGAAACAAACCGCGTTGACAAGGTGGCTACGTGGTTTGCTGCTTTGTATGAGGTCGTGGGTTGAAAACCGGCTACTACGGTCGTTTTTTTTCTTATCTTTTAAGGAAACCTACAGGCACTTGTATCTTTACGGTGTAATGAACGTTAAGAAACCCCAGATCAAAATTATTCCGTGCCCTCGACTATACAGCATCCCCGATTGCCCGCTGTGCATAGTCGGATCGGTAAAATCAGCCAACAACTACCACCGATATTTTACTTCGGGAAATATATAAGTCAAGTCAATACAATATGCAAGTCAATACACACATCATAATTAGGTACTTAATACGGGTGCGGCTGATGTCGCTTATACCATGTCGCACTGGGGCTCAAATATGGAAAGTTTCCGACTTTTCATTTTTACCCATAAAATTCATATTTTTTTTCTTGAGGTTTTACGTGCCAAAACCACTTTCTGATTATGAGGCACGCCGTAGTGGGGGACTCTGGAAATTTAGACCACCTGGGTATCATTAACGTGCACCTAAATCTAAGTACACGGGTGTTTTCGCATTTCGCCCCCATCGAAATGCGGCAGCCGTGGCCGGGATTCGATCCCGCGACCTCGTGCTTAGCAGCCCAACAACAATACCAAATTCATACCAACACCAAATTCATACTGCACCATTAGAATACAAGCTGCATGTATTGGCAATTCCAGAATAATCTATATCAACTGGCGTGGCTAATTTCACCCAGGCCAATGGCCTTAGAGGCTAGGCTACGTGAAATCCAGGTAAACAGTTATTCAATCAGCTAAGAGGCGCCATTCATCCCTCTGTATTTAGCCCTGCTTCCAGGAGTCCAAGAGATGCCTCTGTTAAGCAGAAACAGTTTAAGAATGCGAAACAACCTGGCGCAGCTCAGCTAAAATTTCGAATATACAAGCAAGATGACCTTTCTTCCTCACCGTCATTGTGCTTTGCTTTAGGTAAAGTTAGCCGACACATTTTTTACGCTTGCTGCGAGCTACCTATTCGTAAGAGTAATTAACTTCATATAAAACAAAACAGCGCCACACATCCGTAAGCGTATAACGACGATTTGCACTAAATCCACATATCTGTGTCATTTTTAACCTTTGTTAAGATCTATGTGCAAGTCCTACGACCGAGACAAGAGCTCCTTGCGTTTTCGCAAACCTGATGCATACAAATAAACTCACTTATTGGCGGGCCACATGTGACGGCGAAGTTACCTTTTGAATTTCTATAGCGCATTTAATACTGCTAACTCATGCAGCAAGTGATCGTTGGCCCGCTCGTTAAGCGTTATATACGTATGTGACGTCTACAACCCGGGCGACCGCCCTCCCGTTTCGTGTATCATCTGGTGAAAATGGGGGAAGCAAAAAATTTGCGACGTAGAAGCGTTGCACTCAAACAACTGCATTGCTTATTCTGCCAGTCATTATAGTAACAAAAGCCTCGGCGCCATAATAGCAATAGCAACCCCGGGCGGTCCAAATTATTCCGCGGAGCCCGCCTCTACGGCGTTCCTCATAATCAGATAGTGGTTTTGGCTCGTAAAACCGCATAATCTTCAGCTCTTGTGCCATCGGTATCGGCAAAGGCGCGTTCCCACCATTGCAACAGTCAGTAGCGCATGCTTACTAGGCACTTTAGAACGCTTCGGCCGGAGCAGCGGTCTTGCATTATGTTGTGCACTGGAGCAGTATATACGCTCATCATCATCGCCACGCAATAACTTATCTGCAGGATCTCTGAGGATGACGGAATGCCGCGCACCGGGTCTGCGCGAATCGCACTGAAAGCGGGCGAGCTTTTTTTACTCCGTGCCGCGCGGACGGACCGTTGTCGTCTGCAACAGTTATTGCGTATGGGCCGCGACAGGGCGCTTTAAAACCCGCCGGCGCCTCTACCCGCCATACGAGTCTTTGAAGTAAACCTTCGCTGTAATGGCTTTCGAAATGCAAACGTTAAAATTCGCCGAGTTTGGTGACGTCGTAGTACACTGCTATCAATGTAAAATTAAGCGTCCATTAAATTTTCGGCGCCAATCTCCGTCGTACTCAATAACCCTCGCATTGCAACGGCAGCCCCCATTGGGTTTCGCTACCCTTCGCAGAAGCAACAGCATAGCAATGTACTCATAGGATACACAAGGCGACAGCTATCGTTTTGAAATTTATCAAATTTTCGGCACACATTTGCACAAATAGTCGATCTTTAACGTGAACTATAATCGCAGCTAATAACGCATCAAATCGGCAGGCTAACTTCCGCCGTGACTTCACCAAATGAGATAAAGCTATAGGCTAACAGAGCTGTTTACTTTAAAAACTTTCGGAAGCATTCACGTGAATAAACAAGCTTGTGGCATAAAGCAAAACACAGGCGATAAAAACGATACGGCGTGCGCCTCTCGCCACGTCCAAGTAAGACCACCCCCCTCCGCCGCCGCCCGTTATTCGGCTGGTCGCATGCTGCAGACTGCACTGTCATTGCTTGAAGCACTTGCTGCGTTACGGCGCGAGAAAAGTTGTTCCCTCTCGCCTTTTAATGGTAGTGCCTTTTAATGCGTAAGCATACTTTGGCGAGCTCCCCAGCCCTGTTGCGCAAAAAGTGCAGTGCCTTGTATCCGCGCAAAAAATCCGTAATTTGCAAATACATTTCATTATTGTGATAGTGTAAATGGAGTTTATTGGTGGCTTTTAAGCGATAAGGAACAATTTAAAGCAAAAAATGAAAAAAAGAAGAATGGGATTGGTCTCATAGAGATACATAGGAGTCCTTGGAACATGCATGGGGAAACTTTATAGTAGGGGTGGGCCAAATAAAATCTGGGGGTCGGTCAACTTAAAATTTGGGGTTTAGTTAATTTGAAATTTTGAGGTCGGCCAACTGAAGTTTGGATGTGGGCCAACTTGAAATATGGAGGTGGGTAACTCAAATTTGGGGTGGGCCAACTTGAAACTGCATGTGGGCCAACTTCAATTTAGGGGTGGGTCAACTTGAAGTTTTTGGGTGGGGGGTGGCCCAGCTGAAATTTAGGGGTGGGTCAACTTGAGTTTCGGGGTGGGCCTACTTGAAATTTGGGGTTGGCACCGCTGAAATGTGGAGTTTGGCCAAATTGAAATTCGGGGGTGGACCTACTTAAATTTGGGTGTGGGCTAACTTTAGATTTTTGGGTGGGGCCCAATGTTCACTTGAACGTTGCTGAGCGTCCTTCAGAGACATGAACACCTCGCGGGCAAGCGAACGCGTCGAGACGCATGACAAGGCCGAACGCCGGTGAGAGCTTGTGCGGACAAGGAACGCGCGCATAACGTAGGCTTGCGAGGCCGATACTCGGGCCACGGCCGCTCTATCCGAAGGCACTGGGTGCGGCCCGCTGCGTCGCGCCTGAACGGCGTCTCGGGCATAGTTCTCCGTGCGCCCGCTGCGGCGCCACTGCTCGGGGATGGCTGCAGATAGAGAGCGCCTTCGCAGCTGCGTCGGCACGCGCGGTTTCCACTCCAGTCAAGGCGTAAATAACGCGTTTTATATTTGGAAATGGCAGACAAAATCTTTTAAGTCGTCATTGGAAGTGCTGATTACACCACAAACGCCAACAGATTATCACAGGGGTGGAAATCTGTTCTAGAATACGCCTCAACGCTATCCGTGACGGTTGCCCGTACGATGCACGACCGCGTGATACACTTCCATCGATAGGTTCTGCTTGAAGAAATCTATCAGTACTCTTATTCACTTTTCGTGAACACGTACGCGACTTTACATAGGGAGAACTTGTACCGAGTTTCCTAAGTAATGCAAACTAACTTAGATGAAATAAAAACGCCTATCATTGCAAATAATCATCAATCAGATTGTTTCTCACGAAAACGAAGCATATTGAGTGATGCTAGAGGTTATCTGAGGAGTGCGCCCCTTTTAACGAAGCTTCAAAAGGCCTCTGCTTCGAACATGCTCATACCCTTTGTTTGAGCACGCTTTCTATAAAACACATTCCCGCAGGATTCTCTCATTGTAGGCAGGTTTTTTTCCCCTGAAGGGGCCACTTGGTTGCTGATAAAAACAGCAGCTTTGTCTCCTTTTTCCTCTCTTTGTACTACTTGAGCAAAGGGCTGAATTTCGTTATTTTCATAAACTAAGAGGCGGTTTTTCATTTCGTCCCGTTCGGACTGCAATTTTTTCAACTCTTCTCCTTGACGGGCAACTTTTTTTTTTTTCAGTCTCTTGACTGCTTGCTTTGACTGTTCTAGGACGTCCACAATATTTAATGTAGTTTGGCAGGCCTGGTCAACAGAAAAACTACGCTCAGAGCATGATTCTAAGGCAGTCTCTGGAACTAGAGCTCCCACCTCGTCGCTGAGAAACTGCAAGGCACTTTCGATGTTGGGGCCGTCTCCTGAGCTGCCGCAATTATCGCTTGCCTCAACTACTGTGTGATCAGTAGAGTTTCTTCGATGGGGTTTTTGGGGTGCACATTGTCTTTTTGCAGGTACTGTGGATATTTGCAAAACACGGCTGATACCGCATTCGGAAGCAGGACCCTAAGTTTCGTGTCTTTTTTATAGTAACTTTCTGTAAAGTGCAGGGAACGTACCAGAGACCTATCGCGCGATTCCCACTTGCTTCTTTTTCCCGACACTCCATGGCGAGCGATATTTTTTAGCCACGCTTCTCGACGCTCCAAGTCGCAGGGGAACTCGCGACATTTCACAGTTGGGTCCTTTTTGGCATTTGTCTCGCAGAGTGGCACACAACAATTGCGCGGCATCGCGCCACATGAACGAGGCTGGCTACGGCACACACGCACACCGAAGAGCCTTAACAAAGCACAGCAAGCACAGGCAAACTTGCTCAGACACGCGCACGCGAAAAAGCACAAGACTAATGTATATCGCACGAGGCAAACACGTTCTGACGCGAGAACCAATGCCCGCTTAGCCCCGGCGCGAAGTCGCGAAAGCATCCCCGAGCAGTGGCGCCCTCACCAAGAAAAGCGGTCGCAACTGTAAACTCGGCCGAGACACGCCCGTCTATTGTCCGCGGCGCGACGTAGCTGGTCGCGCGGCCGTGCTCAGGGTGGCGTGGCTTCGCGGCGATGCAATCTCCCTTCACGCCACGCCTCATGCGCTACTGCGACAGCTGGTGTTCCCCGACAGCTGATGCTCCGTCGAGGCGCGCTCGTGCCTGACGTTCCGGCTCAATTGGCACAATTGCATTGAAGGGGTTGGATGCGGCGAGAAAACTGGACAATTGCCTACTAACGGGTGAGCATGCTTTGCCGCCCCAAAGGCCAAAGGTGGCGCGCATAAGCTCGGCAAAGCGAGTGAGCAAAACTAAACAAAAACGAAGTCACAGCCAAGCGAAACAATGCTTACGCATTAACAGACAGTTCTCAGATTTTCTGCAGCTTTTAATTTCCCCTCAATCATTGTGATTAACAACATCTAGGTGTAGTTGCTACTGTTAGTAGTATGAATGCCTTCAGGGTAAACCCTTGAAACGAAATCGCAGACGTTTGCGCAACCATGTGAATCACTTTCACATGGCTGTATTACTGAGGGGGGATTTTGCAACTGCACTTCGTTTGGCTTATGCAAGCTACAGGTTTTCCCACTCAAATTGATCTATACGCCAGCCGATTTATTCCCAGCTCCAGTGATTTTAATCATAGCAGAACACCCTTGAAGAACATGCGAATTCCGAGGCACGCAAGGTTTTGTTAGAACGTTTGCAATTGGCACCCTTTGTTAAAAAATAAAGAGCAAGATGGAAGAGCAGTAGATTTCCTCCCGGGTGATTAAGGACAACGTTCGGAGCTTTTTTTTTCGGTCTTTCTTTATATTTTCTGTGTCTGAGAGAGAGGGGCAGACAGATGCCAATTCGAGTAAACAATTACGAGAAAATGTTAGCATGAGATTCCCAACAGAGAGAATGACGCATGCCCGATGTCGTCGTGGCTCTCAACCGAAACATGTTAGTGATTCAGTGATCACTACGCACTCGTTAAGCAGCCTTTGGTCATCAGCGAGTAGAAATAACTTATCCCACTAGGCTATATGTACCCACCAATCGAGAGCGTTGTCATGAAAACCCGTCAGTAATCACACTGTCAATTATTGAGTCATTAACTGAGCAACTGCACCAGAGAGCTAATTTATTTGGCTATAGTCACTAGTGATCACTAGTTGCTGACATACTATTCTAAGTTCTCTCTGTTTTCCACACCCTAATGTCATGCATATCAAATGAAATTTCATAAAGCGAGTGATCAAACTATGTTTACTGAGAACTGGTATGATTAAGTCAGAGTGAAATTAATCATTTATTTTACTGGTACCATGGTAACTCTCAGTACAAGTCGTCATTGATGTCAATAAAAAATTTATTAAATGAGTATTTCTTCATGAATACTTTGTTCAGCGCAAAACGACAGCCACAAGAAAGACGACAGGACAAGGCGCCTTGTCCTGTCGTCTTTCTTGTGCCTGTCGTTTTGCGCTGAACAAAGTATTTATGGATTCGCACCAACTAGCCCGCCAACGCATTGTGCTGAGTATTTCTTCGGTTACCGCTGCTGACTGATTACGCAGAGTCATTAGCCATCACAAGTGACACGCTCAGTTCGATGTTCTTGTAGTTTCACAGCTCATAGTCATGGATATCATATGAAAAGAGGTGCAAACGATCATTCGTTTATAATGACTAGGAGATGGTAAGGTTGAATAAAGTAGTGGTCGTCATCGCTTTGTTCAGTATGACATTGGTCGCCTTCATTCGTACACCTCATCAATGGTATCAATCAAAAGGTGATTACACATGTATTCATTTTGTTACCACTAACTAATAACACCCATTCATTAGTGATAACTAGTGATACGCCCGCTTGGATGTTCTCGGGTTTTTTTGTACAGTATAGTGTATTGGATGTCAAATCAAAAGTCTCATAAACAGTGATTGAATTATAACTCGGAGATGATAGTATTTAGTCACGGGTGATCACGAATCACTTTGTTTAGTATCAGTGGTAGCCTTCTTTCGTGCACGTCGTCATCAATATCAATCATACAGTCATTAAATGAGTATTTTTGGTTACCGCAATTGATGATTGATGATGCCGAGTCATTGGTAAGCACTAATGATACGTTCCGTTTAATGTCCTCACACTTTTATACGGGGTAGCGTCATAGGTATCAAGTGAAAAGTCATAAAAATGGCGAATAAGATGTGATAACTAAGAGATGGTAGGAGTGAGTCACTAGTGATCCCGGATCGTTTTGTTTAGTGTGACAGTGGTTGTCTTTATTCACTGATTGTCACTTCTATGAATGGGTGTCATTTTAAAGTTTTCTTTTTATGGCTGTATAGCAGACAGCATAGAAATACTGATAATCACTAGTGATAATCACTAGTTAGCTGTATTACGTGATGACTCAGTTAATTGCTTATTAATTATGTGCAATTACTGATGTTTCTTGGGTTAAGCTGGAACGTTATGTTTATCTTTCTAAATACCAAATAAAACATTTTACCATGTGCCGAAACTTTAGAATAAATGGCGCGCGCAGCCGGGCTTAATGCTTCAATGCCGCTCCAAAAGCCATTCCTTCCGCTGATTCTTGCAGAACCTGACAGTGTCAGTTGTCCTTATGCGTCAGGACGCAAATGTTCATCATAGCAGCACTTTCAAGGCTATGAGTTTTAACACGTTAGACAAACCCTTTCCCGACAATTCAACGATGGACGAATCTTTTGCCCCTGTAGTGCTACTTCTCCGCATAGTAGACGAACAAAAGCACTCCAGGGAAAAAACGTCAGCCAGCTAAATAAAAACAAGTTCGACTCAGATGTACCCGGATATATACAGCATATTCCTTTAGAGTGCAATTAGCGGATTAATTCTTGCGCTGGAATCATCATTTTGAAAATCGCCACCTGCATTTTAAGCGGGTCTACAAATTAGTCCCAGGAAAGAAATCCAGCCAGCGGAATTAAACTAGACGCAGCATATAACGCCAAAACTTTGTCAAGATTAAGTGCTTAAAGTTCAATTTGCGAAAGACGAAGCATTGCTCAGCAATCAATTAAAAAAAAATGCTTCCCATAGAGTTACGCCGATCGCCTCGCACCAGGGTTGGCTTCGCCGCAGTAGATGTCCCGGCTTCCCGGACTTGCTTGACGCTTGCGGGCCGCTCTTACACTACACATCTCGCAATGCAAAATCAGCAATGGTCCATCAGTTTGTTCTGCTCAGGTACATATATGTTACAATGATTGTCAGAAAATGACCAGCCTCTACACATATATCAACAAGAAGAATGTCAAAAGCGCTCTGTTCTTTGTACGGCCACATCATAGCATGGAAAACGTAGAATTTCTTTCCCTGCCGTAATTACACGTCATTTGTTTCCCTTATTTTCACCTCCTATAGCTGGCCATATTCATGCAATTCCTGAATTCTACTTTGACATTTAAATGCGTGCGCTTAGCTCTGTGTGGAGAATCAAAGCAATACATCCTTTTAGAAGCCAAATTAACCTTCCTGAACCTGTTTACAAATTATATAAGCTTAAATACACAATGCAATGTGCAAGAATGTATTCACGGTCAAAAATGACAATCTTCAAATATATTCTCTTCGAGGTGTACGTCTTGAAAACGTTTTAAAAAAAACCTCTTGCCACAAATACAATATTTATCCAACATTTCATAATACACCAAGTTGTCTACACGCTTTTCAAGTCACTTCAAGAAGCTCTGACGTAATAGTTCTCCGAAAACCCCCAAGGCGGAGAGGTAATTAATAAAGGTAAAATCAGACATCCACCCGTTCGTAGCAATGGCTACAAAGGAAACCCATGCGGGTTCCTCGAAAGAAAAGCCTCGCAGTTGAAGAAAAGTCGTCCTGGTCCGGGACTCGAACCCGGGACCACCGCCTTTCCAGGGCAGCCGTTCTACCACCCAGGTAGCACAAAAGAGATACGTAACGTTTTCGTAGCGTTTATCCAAGACGATAAAAACGGGTTAAAGAAGACACGAATGAGAGAACTTCGGCGGGAAAACGTCGGATATCTCTGCTAATGTCCGGCTTAATTACTTTCTTGAGACGATCTAGAACAGGTCTGCAAGACGTATTCGAAAAGCTGGTCTAGAAATAGGATCGGGAAAGACACAAGTAATCCCTTTGCCAAAACTATTCGTAACCAATTTCTAAACGTTTTTAGGACGTTATCAAAAAGCTGGTCTAGAAGCGGTCTTGAAAGGTTTACGATCATCTGAAGCTAATTTTCGCGGGTGACGGGCGCGATGAGACATCGTTGTTCAAAACACGCGTTTAGTTTCGCCTCACGCGACTGGCCTATGCCGCGCAGACGTCGTCAGCCGCACCCGTTGGCACGGCCTAGGCCAATCGCGTGAGGTGAAACTGATCGGACGTTTCGAACAACGATCTCCAATCGCGCCCCAGATGAGTAGAAGCGTCGGTGTTGACTGTAAGAGCCATGGCGCAGTGCCAAGCACTGTTCCCCGCATGGCCGGCGCATCCTCTACCAAGTCGCACGAAAATGAGCATGTTAGGTATAATAAATCCTTAATACCGCCTTTAGTAAGCTACGATGCTTACAACTACAATTGGAATGACATCCTGCAAAGAACAAATGGCCACGTCTTGGCAGGTGGCCAGACCAAGCCCTTCATGCCAAGAGTGCATGAAATGAGAACATTGTGACAAAGCAAGAACCCTTTATTAAAATGTAATGCTTATGCAAGGTTCGAACAAACTGTGTGAGAAATGCAAATAGAAATAAAAGTACATTAACAATGACAAAAGTCGCAGAAAGGATTCGTAATGAACTCGAAAGTGAACATTCACTAGCACATAAACAAAATTCCAAGTACACATACAAAAATGAACAGAAAAACCTGGAGTGTACTAAAGTGTCTAATTTATCATAGTAAAGTGCACGTGCTATTAGATGGACTAGAGTTATGCAGAAGTGACATCGGAGCGAATGGAAGAAGTAGACTGAAAAATGCAAGAGTATGAATAGGATGGTAACTGCCTCCAAGCAATGTTACCAATCATCTAGAAGCTTGAAAAGAGCACAAAAAGAAATACCACCGCATACCATCATAAAACAATCCTGTGACAGAAATAAAAAAAAATGGGAACAATGCAAAATTGGAAATATTGCCTTTAGGATATATTAAAGAAGGTAATGGTGAGAAAAAATAACCATACAACAAAAAAGCAATAAAGTGAAATTAGTACAGAATACTTAAACGGGGGATTCAGTGTAACAAGTGAACACTACTGTAGTACAGCGAACGATGAGACAGTAATGCTGCATCTTGCCACTCCAGAATGTGAGAAATGAATATGCAAGCCTCATATTAGAAACTTACATAAACATGGAAATAAACTGGAATGCACTGGAAGCTGCATTTGTGTAACAAAGGAAGCAATGGTCATAATAAATAGTAAGTGTTTTATCTAAAAAGCCCTTTACAAGAGGCAAAGTTGTACCTCTCTGGCAAAAATAAAGTTGCAACGAATAATTTGCAAACCAGCAAATACATTAATTAGCACACTGACATGTCACACTTTGCGCATATCTCCAGTCTCCTAAAGTAAAAAAAAGCACTCTGAATGAGAAAAACGTTTAACACATGTAGCCCAGAGCAAATTCTTTGCCAGTTCACTCACACTTTCACATTCAAAAACATTTGCCACAAAGTCCAGGCACAGTTCCACTGATGTTTACCAATTCACCCCCACTTTCACGTCCAAAAATATTTGGCACACAGTCCAGGCAGAGCTTCATAGATAAACAGCTTGAGAGCACCCTACTGATTATTGTGCAGTCCCGCTGCTGGAAATAGAACGGCCGCACATGCTGGTAGTGGTTTCAATGTAGACACACTTGCTGCCCTGGACAGGTATGCTCAGATATCTGCACTGGTGCTCCATTTTGTCGAAGTAGACACATTGATGCACTACGCTGGTAATTGAAATGTTTTGAATGCACAAGTATTGACTTCACCAGAAAGACTTGCCCACATACCACCACTGGCATATATATGCACTTGCTCTTCACTCAGTAGCGTTGAACTTAAAGTGTTCCCTATGTGGGAGCCATGTGTAAAACCGGTGTCACACGACCACTCTCGATCGCGATCAAGCCCGATCCGGATCGAAATTATCGATGCGACTGGCTCACTCTCGTAGCTTGCGCAGAGGAGCCATCACGACCGAGAAATTCGATTTGTAACGGACTGGATAGCGGCTAAAAGAGCCCCGTGTGAAACCGGTACCAAATAATGCACAGACGTACGCTAGGAAAATGTGTTGCACAAGGACAAAGAACTGCGACATGCCCTGTTGTGCGAAGCGCGCGAACAGAACACATGTATATATATACAAAAAAAACTGCGAGAGCGCTTCGCCAACTCCATGCGCACACATGGCACCCGCACGAACTCGGCAGGCCGCCGTAAAGCGCGAAGGGCGCACAGCGTACATTCCGACACATGTCCCAAACTGCAAACAATCGTACTACCTAAAGCATACAAGTTATTTTATACCAAGGGCGTACTCGACTCACGTATGCAGTATGCACAAGCGAGTTATGCAGCGTACATGCTGTATCCATTCGCCAAATAGTAAAATTGATAACAAGCACAAAGCTACAAGGGACTCAATACATTACTACCATTTGAGGCGTCAAATAAAATCGAATTTGGCCGTTTCATATATTGGACACAATATATGGACACATGTGGTACACGGTAATACCATGAAATACCCATCACGTGGGTAAAGGGGGCGAAAACACAATCGAGAACCTGAAGCGCAAACGATAAAAGCACGGTATGGTGCACGCAAAATTCTGTCAGTGCGCTGTAGCGCGAGGGAAGAAAATAGGGTGAGCACTTGACCTCACCTTTTGGGATACCGCACTAGTAGTGAATCATTAAAAAAAAGCCTGTTTGAACCAGTTCCCTTGTCTGCAACACTCTTGCTAAACGGGAGACTAAAATACCACGATGATGGCTCTATTGCGGAGATCGGCAAGGTGCGCACAGACAGAAATTTTGCCGCCTTTCTTCGCATTCTGCAAAATGCTTTCTTGTTAGGATCACGCATAGCGGCCGACCCCGACGCTAGGGACACACAGGCACGATTTCGTCCCTCTAACTTTCGTCCTTACACTGCCCTTAACGCCTTAATTACAGCGTCAGTGAAAAGGCGCCTCACATAACATGACAATGAACTTGAAGAGCTGATTAGTGCCCTCCACTCCGCGCCCTCCAATTGAAAACACTACTGATTTCCAAATTAAACTACACAAACAGATCGCACAAACCAAACTAATCACAGAACGTCGTTTTCTTGACGGCAAAACCCTGCAACACTTACATGACAAAGGGCAGCGGCAGCACATTCAGAACAGTCGCAAACAGACCATAGTGCCATGCGAGTGCGATAACGTAACTATGCCCGGCTTCACGAATAACGTGGCCGCCTTGATCACATAACAATTGAAAACACTACTGATTTCCAAATTAAAACCACACAAACATATCGTACAACCCAAACTGATCACAGAATATCGTTTCCTTGACAGCAAAACACTGCAACACTTACATAGCAAAGGGCAGTGGCAGCACGTTCAGAACAGCCGCAAACACACCACAGCGCAATGCGAGTGCGGTGACGTGACGACGCCATGACGACGCGACTATGCCCCGGCTCGCCCGGCTGCTCGGCATCACGAATCACGTGGCCACCTTGGTCACATGATTTGACGACGGTATCGCCACCTTGCGCAAGGTTGGATCGCGTTGATGGGTTGTTGAATATTGTAGAAGCCGCTAAAGAGGCTGACGCGCCGTGGCGTGGCGGTGGCGTTTTGAGTCGTTTGCAAAACGTATTCACCCCTCGTTTTTAAGCTGTCTGGCTTCCAACGTTATCAAAACGTATTCACCCCTCGTTTTTAAGCTATCTTGTTTGGAACGTCTTTGATGCGTCGATTTTGGTCAAAAACCCGTTTCAGACGTTGAATCCCTTAATACGACGTTTTCAAGACTTTGTGTGCTACCTGGGCATCTGCGCTAACCAGGTGGCTAGCAGATGGTAGGGCGAAGTCGAATTTGTCAACAACTCGAAGCAAAGGCAAGAGTTAGACGTAATAGTTCTGTAAAGACCCGCAAGGTGGAGAGAAGTAATTAATGAAGGGAATATCAGGGTGGATATCTGATTTTCTGTTTAATAATTCAAGAAGCTTTGTGGAAGTTTTTTTTTCTTTCTGATGGAAGAGAGGTAAAGAAAGTTGACAACCAAGTACAGGGTAATTGAAAGTGGAAATAAACAACTTGGAGTCATCAAAAATATAGTGAGAAAAACAGAGACAGCGAATCGGATGCAAGCAATGGAAACAAAGGATCTAGACAATGGATGTTTACACGAAAATAAATAAATAAATTAGAATGAAAAATCTGTACGATAACACAAAGGGCACTGCCTTGCTATTTGAGGCTCGAGCTGGTTGCTGAAGGATAAAAAACATACCGAAGCAAATATTCGCAAGAAGATGAGACACGTGTATGCTACAGCGAAAAAACGTAGACCATTCAGCACATCCCAATGGAATGTGAAGGGATACAACCAGTGAGGCACGTTTAAGGTAACGTGCACCTTACAGAAGCGCTTGGATATAAATTGGACGGAAGCATCAACCGGTCAGCAATCGAAATGAGCAAGAAACGTTGAGGGTATTTGTGGAAAAAGGGCAGGGAAGAGATTGATACGACCGGATACGTTACAGGCATAGGTAGCGGTACAAAGTAGATGGAAAAGTTTTCAGGACGAAAAAAAAGATATATTAAGGATATGTATGCAAAAACGCTAGACTGAAAAACTTGCATAGCACCTGCTTAAGTCACGCAGGCTAGGCGACTATTTTTCACCATCCCGTTTCAAAGGGGATGCCAATAACTCATTGCCATCGTCATCATTTTGCCACATCAAGGTCGCACCGTTGAAAACTGCTGGCGGTACTGCTCGGCGGAGTCGTTCGTACTACATCGCGGGCTGGTATTAGCGATCGAACCACTCAAATGATATTCCATATGACTTGTATTTATGTATTAAGAATAAATGCATTTCTTGTTTTCTTATGCCGCGCGGTGATTACGCGGTCATTGCGGCCGCAGTGTCGGCTTTCAATCTACTATCTTATTGTAATTCCCTTGGAGAAAAAGGCTACAAAAGGCCCTTCTGCGTTTCTTGAAGGACACCGCATTGTATGAACGCTTGTGACAGTGAAGATTCCTTTGCGACTGACTGTGAATGACTATTATTTTTTTTATTTTTTTTCCTTATGTGTTCTTCCCTTCTCCCCTTTCCAAGTGTAGGATAGTCAACCGGGCATGTTCTTGGTTAACCTCCCTACCTTTCCCTCTTCGTTTCTCTCTCTTTGGAGAACAAATGTTTTACGTTGGAGAACAAAAATTTTAAAAATGTGAAACAAATAGAGGACAAAAAAGAAAGAACTGTAAGCTCGCTGCTTGCCACTTTAAACAAATAAAACATATCTGCCCCATACGGCGCCCTGTTCTCAGAGTTATGTAAAGTACACTTACAGAAAAAGAAAACACAGCGCAACATTCCGTTCATGTTTGCGGCTTCCTCGCGTATACACATAATGCGGATTAATTGGTACGGGGTCTCGGTTGGGGTCTCGAACGCCAAAAAGAGTCTTGTTTACATATTCCATATTCTGATCGTTGGCGCGTAAGCAGTGTTCAATATTTTTTTTTTCAATCCACGCTTAAAGGAAGAAAAGCCGGCGCGGTGGTTTATTTAGTGGCTATGGCGTTTCGCTCCTGAACTCGAGCTCGTAGGCATTCGGTTCGTATGTCTCATTATTTCTCTGAACTTTAATTCGTCTATTGAAGTAACATATCAAACAAATAACTGACGTTTCCATTGATTAATTCTCGAAGATACGTGTCACTGCAAGTGACGTCACAGCATGGCGATGTACGTAGCGCACTTGCGCGGTCGACGTCACTCTCCGGCTGGGAGCGCAGCCAACACCCTCTAGAGAACTTAATGCCCTCTGGCTGACCCTCTCCCCTTGAGCTACGTCACGCAAAAGAGGCCTACGTAGAAGTTCCGTGATACGTGCTATGAAGCTACGAGCGGCGCACCTGTGTTGAAAATGATGCGCGGAAGATATACAATGGTTAACCCCGGCTATTCGGAGAAGACAGAGGGGACGACGGCGGCGACAACAATACGATTCAACAACTCGAACAACATCGTGAATTTTGCTTTTGTTTCGGTAAGCGCGAGGTTTAACGGATGCTTCTCGTGTTGGGTTAAGATGCGATAAATATGTCGGCATGTTTCAACCGTTCAAATGACTGGAAATGGTGGGTGACGAGCTTCAGCAATTACCAAAGGACTCGAGGTAGCCTACGGAACCCCAAGACACACTCGCAGCCCCCTTGCCAGTAAACGTTAAAGACGTTATTCAGAAGTTTGCGATAAGCCATGGAGAATAGGTGCCGAGTAAGCAATTTTTTGTTTTATGAGTGCGTTATGAACTTGTAGCAGTGAAGAGACTGATGCCCCGCACGTTGTGCCAGCGAGTCACCGAGGTACGTTTATTACAGCATTGGTCTGCTTTTCAATTGCACGGATGTGTGATGAATATGTCAGCCGGCGGTCAAGAATAACTCAAAGAAATTTATGCTCTTTCACAAACATCAAAGTTTGCCCATAAAGCGTAAGTTAAAAATTATTCAGCTGTCGTCTAGTGAAAGTAAGTACGGCTCTCTTTGCGTATGAAAGACTCATGCCTCTTTCTTTTAAAAAGGTGTCGATACTATCAAGACTCTCTTGCAGCTTTGTTTGAATGTCTTGTATATGAGATCCAGAGGCCCATATGCAGATGTCATATCTGCGTACAGGGAATGCTGTAGACCAGACGGGAGTTTCTGTGGCAAGGCTGCCATGATACAGTTGAATAAAAACGGACTGAGAACACTACCCTGTGGAACGCCGTGCGTGATGCTGTGATAATTACCCTTTCCTTCGATTGCTTCCATAAATATTTGTCTATCTTTCAAGAAAGTTGATACCCCTCGCAGTGTTCGACCGTGTAGACCAAGCTCTAACATATCAGCAAGGACGTGTATGTGACTTACAGTATCGAATGCTCTTTGAATGTCTAAGAATGCTGCTACTGTCAGATTTCCACAAATTCGTTCATGTTCTACGCATGTGGCAATGTCTAATACTGCAGCCATTGTACGCCGATTTTGTCGAAAACCGGTCATGTAGCTGGAAAAGACATTTGTGTGTTCACATAACCATTGCAGTCGACTGCCTATCATCTTCTCCATTAGTTTGAAAAAATAGCTTTTGAGACACCGGTCAGTAGGAGTCTAGACAAAGGGGAGTCTTTCCTGGCTTCATTACTAGAATTACCCGAGCGAAGTTCCATGAATCCGGAAGAGTCTCTCTTATCCAGATATCATTAAATATCTCCAAAAGAGCCATTCTTCCTGCTGGACCAAGGTTCTTTAACATCACATACGTAACACCATCTGGGCCTGCGGTTGTCTTTGTACGTCATGACGAAAGAGCACATTTCAATTCATTTAAACTAAACTCAGAGTCAAGTTAAAGATGTGGCATAAAGCACACACGAACCTTCTGTTCTGCTAGTGTTGTCGAACTTGTAAATTGTAGGCAAGTAAACGGAATTCCTGGTCTGGATATAAGTTGACAGAATTGGCTCTTGGTAACTGCACCACTAAAACGTCGGACAACTGACCATATTCTAGGAACTGGAGCAAACGGAGAAAACGACGGGCAGTATATTCTCGACATTTTCTCGTACCTAATTTTTGTAATTGTCTGCGCGAAGTTGACTGGACTTTCTGTGCCATCTTGTAGTCATCCAGCTTTCCACTGCGGTGGTAAGCACGTTCTGCGCGTCTTCTAATTGCTCTTAGACATTCATATTCCCCGTCAACTGCAGCGTATTCATTTGGAACAATGACTTGCTTTGTGCAGATCTTGTAAGACTTACAGAATATACTTGCAAAACTTTGAAAGTTCGGATTTTCGCCCAATGAGTTACTTAGTGACGAAAACTTTGCCAATTAGTATATATTGAGTAGCGCCGGGTCCCTTCACTCCGTATGAGACGATGTTTTACCAGGATCGGAAAATGATTACTACCGCGCGTTTATATGTCTGTTGACCATTCAACGCCATCAAGAAGGTTTTGTGAGCAGAGCGTAACACCTATACAGCTTGAGTAACGAAACCCCCGGAAGAACGTTGGGAGAGCTGTCATTTAACACGATTAGATTACCTTTTTCTGCAGCAGACTCTATAACGCTTCCGCGAGAATCATTATATTCACTGCCCCAGATGACGTTATGTGCGTTGAAGTCCCCACAAACCAGCACGTGCGAGTTTGCGATACCAAACACATTCACCAAGCTGTCTACTGATATTTTGTTAGAACATTGTAGATAAAGACTGATCACTGAGACACTCGTGTTTCTAAAAAGATATCTTGCATGCTACGAACTCCGGTATGTCTAAATGGCTCGACTGTATTAAATAGGACGGCACGTCTTTTCTCACGCATAACATCGCTCTACTACTTCCAGCAATGCGCGATTATTTATATTATTACGACATTATCCGTAGATACCCGAAAGACGAGCCGCCGTGAGAACGACGACGAAGTGGGTCTGTGCCCTTGGCGCGAGAAAATGTCGGCCTGGCGCTCTGGCTCCAGTCCAGTGTAAATAGCTTGTAAATAGCCTCTTCCGTCTGTGTCATTCTACACGTAACATTCTGGTAGAGGTGAGCGATCCCCGTCCTCGCCACGGAACTCCGGAGTGGTCGGTACATCGAGCTTGTCACCATGCCTCCCGGTGACGAGACCACCTCGGCAACGGCTTCGGCTTGTCCAACTGCTCCCGTCGTCACGGTTGCCCAACATCGCGACCCTGGTGTGTTCTCTGGCCTGGAGGGACAGGACGTTGACGAATGGATCAAGCTATACGAACATGCCAGCGCTAATAACAGGTGGGACCCAACCATTATGCTCGCCAATGTCATCTTTTATCTCGGCGGCACCCCACGCGTGTGGCACCAGACGCATGACGACGAGATAACCAGTTGGGACAATTTCAAAGAAAAGCTCAGGGAACTGTTCGGCGACCCCATTGGCCGCGAGGTGGCCGCGAGAAAGGCTCTTCCGTCTCGTGTCCAGACATCTACAGAGCCGTACGTTTCATACATCCTCGACGTCTTGGCACTATGCCGAAAAGCTGACGACGCAATGTCTGAAGCTGATAAAGTGTCACATGTCCTAAAAGGCATCGCCGACGACGCTTTAAATTTGCTTGTTTTCGGGAGCGTCTCGACAATCGACGCCATCATTAAAGAATACCGTCGCCTTGAACAGGCTAAGAGCCGCCGTATCACACACCACATCACGCGGCTACCCAACACTGCTGCTACGTCGACATGTGAGGGTCGACCACGTCAGGCTACTACCTGGGACGACGTCACCCGTATTGTTCGCCGCGAGCTCGAGGCCGCCTGTTCGCCAGCTTTCGCCGCGACGCCTCCCGATCCGCCAGCAACCACGATTGCGATGATTCAGGCCGTAGTCAGACAGGAATTTGAGAACAATGGTCTGAACTCCGTGTGTTCAACGTCTCAACCCAACGTTCCCCAGTTATCTAGCGGCCCTCCTCGTCCGCGGCAGTTTTTTTCTGCCACATCTCGCCGCAACCCGTCCGAATGGCGTACCCCTGATGACAGGCCAATCTGCTTCCACTGCTGTCGCATCGGCCACGTCGCTCGTCACTGCCGCAACCGATGGCCACCACCTCTTCGGACATACGCCGCCACTTATTTCCGCACTTTTGGACCTTCTGTTCCCTATGCCACCCGCCATGAACCCACTGTTACTGATGCCCCTGCTCCGAACATTCGCTACAGCCGCTCGCCCTCACCTCGACGCCATCAGTCTCGTTCGCCCCAACCCCGCCGCTTCTTTTCGCCGCCTATCGCCTCCCGGACCCAGCCGGAAAACTAGGCACTGCAGCTTCTGGAGGTGAAGCTGCGTTGTCGACCCTGCCCTCAAATCCTCTGCTCACGTTACCTACTAACCGAAACCTTCTAGACGTTGACGGCTATCCTGTCACTGCACTCATCGATACAGGCGCACATCTTTCTATTATGAGTGCTGCCTTCCGACGACGACTCAAAACGCTCCTCACCCCAGCTTCGGCACGCGTCGTCCGCGTTGCGGATGGCGGTACTGTGCCTATCATCGGCATGTGTACGGCACGAGGCAGCACTGCCGGCCGCCACACCCCTGTCCTCTTCACCGTGATTACTCATTGCCCCCACGACCTAACTCTCGGCCTCGACTTTCTCTCCGCGCATTCTGCTCTTATTGACTGCTCTTCCAGTACCCTTCGCCTTGAGTTGCCGATTCTCGCAGAACCTTCTGGCGCATCCCAGTGCCGCTTAGGCCCCACCGGCTTTCTTCGCCTGCCGCCAAAATCACTAGCCTTTATTGAACTGTCGTCTTCCCCACCAGTTCCTGATGGCGAGTACGTACGTCGTCACTCCTCGGCCCGACATTTCACTACATTATGACGTTACCGTGCCTCACACTATACTTAATATTACTGCGAACCGCACTCGCATACCTGTCTTTAACTTTGGATTGGCAAAGCAAATTCTACCGCAAGGTATTTGTCTTGCCAACGTTGATTGTCTCGGCGACCAACATGTGGCAGCGTTATCAACCGATGGTTCTTGCGAGCTTCGCAGGCCCCTCGCGCCAGCCTCGGGCACCGATCCCAACATAAAGAAAATGGTTGCGACGGACCTGTCCTCTGCGCAGGCTGAAGAGCTTTGCCAAGTATTATCGTCCTACCGAGATATTTTCGACTTCGACGATCGCCCTTTAGGCCGGACGCTGGTGGTCAAGCATCGGATTCTTACTGGCGATGCTACGCCTATTCACCGACGACCGTATCGAGTTTCTGCGTCGGAACGCCGAGTAATTCAAAGTGAAGTGAACAAAATGCTAGAGAAAAACATCATGGAGCCTTCTTCAAGTCCCTGGGCGTTACCTGTGGTGTTGGTTAAGAAGGACGGCACATGGCGCTTCTGTGTAGACTACCGTCATATTGCTACGGCACAATATGTGCGACCACGAAAGGCGAGCAGTGTGAAGACGACGACGACGATTAGAAGCTAGCGCGGGCTGTTGCCTCTTGGCCAAGCGAAGCGTATTGCCTTGTAAATATACTTGTAAATAGCTTCTCGTCGGTGTCTTCCTACGTAACATATCTGGTGGAGGTGGACGTCCCCTGTACCTCGTCACGGAGCTTCGCAGTGGACGGTACGTCGAGCCTTCCTTCATGGCTCCCGGCGACGACAACCCGACTCCGCCGGCTCCGACACCTGCTGCCACTTCGACGACCTACATCACTCTCCCCGCTCCCCGTGATCCTGGCGTATTCTCAGGCAAAGATGGGGAAGACGTCGATGACTGGATCAGCCTGTATGAACACGTCAGCCGCAATAACCGGTGGGACCCTACTATTATGCTCGCCAACGTAGTCTTTTACCTCGGTGGCACACCTAGAGTTTGGTATCGCACGCACGAAGATGAGCTCACCAGTTGGGATTCACTTAAGACACAGCTTCGAGACTTGTTCGGCAACCCCTACGGTCACCTACTTGCCGCGCAGAAGGCGCTTTCCGGCCGTGTGCAGACGTCAACAGAGCCCTATGTCACGTACATTCAGGACGTCTTGGCTCTGTGCCGCAAAGTTGACGCCCACATGACTGAGTCAGACAAGGTTTCCCACATCCTCAAAGGCATTGCCGATGACGCCTTCAACTTGCTCGTTTGCAACAACGTAGCGACGGTGGATGCTGTTATAAAAGAGTGCCGCCGCCTGGAACTCGCCAAAAGCCGACGTATTGACCAGCAGTTTGCCCGTCTGCCCAACACCCCAGCGACATCTTCCTGTGCCGACGCTCCTCGTCCCAACAACACTGCCGATGTTACCAGGATCGTCCGGCGTGAGATCGAGGCCGCCTATCCGGCTGCCTTCGACTCCAGTCCCACCAACACATCTGCAGTCACGGTCTCACCGATCCAGGCAGTTGTCCGCCAGGAGTTAGCAAGCATGGGTCTTCACACCATCTGCTCGGCCCATCGCGCTGATACCCACCCGGCTTCTTCATTTCAGCCCCGTCCCGCATCTTATTACCCACCACGTTTCAGCAACCCATCTGAATGGCGCACTGCTGACGACAAGCCCATTTGTTTTCACTGCCGTCAAATCGGGCACATTTCTCGGCACTGTCGCAGTCGCTGGAGTTCCCCGACCCGGTCTACTTATACTGCCTACTTTCGCCCCCCCCCCCCAGGTGGCCCTTCTCGTCCCTATACCGCACGCTCCGATAATGCCGCCACTGATTCTCCTGCGCCGAACCGCCCCTATTCTCGTTCGCCTTCGCCACGACGACAATCTCGCTCTCCCCAGCCCCGTCGCTCCTATTCGCCGACTCCCTTCGGACGCCGCTCCCAGCCGGAAAACTAGACGATGCAGCGCCTCGAGGTGACGCTGCATTGCTCCCTACGCTTTTTTCCAGTGACTCTACACTACGCCGCCAAATCCTCTACTGACGTTGCCCACTGATCTGAACCTTCTTGACGTGCAAGTCGACGGTGTTTCTGTGTCTGCTTTTATAGACACTGGGGCGCATTTGTCGGTAATGAGCGCTGACCTTCGTAACCGGGTGAAGAAAATAATCACGCCCGCCACTACGCCTGTTGTCCGTGTTGCCGATGGCGGAACAGCCCTCGTAATTGGTATATATGCCGCCCGCGTCTCCTTCGCCGATCGCTCCACTATCGTGCTATTCACAGTCATCGCCCACTGTCCCCACGACATCATCCTCGGCTTAGACTTCCTCTCCGCACATTCTGCTCTCATCGATTGTTCCGCCAGTACTCTCCGCCTTGCCCTGCCTGTTCTGGATCCCACTGAACCACACCCCACTCGCCTCAGTTCCGTCGACTTCGTTCGCTTGCAACCTTCGGCACTGACTTACGTTGACGTGGTGTCATCCCCACCAGTGCCCGACGGTCACTACATCGCGACTCCTATGCAAGACGTCCTCCTTACACACGGGATCACAGTACCTCATACAGGTTTATTACGGCGAATTGCGTCTGCCTGCCAGTGGTCAATTTTGGCTTGGCCCAAGGGACTGAGGCAGGGGTGCCCTTTATACTCACTGCTGTGTATTATGTACATGGTGAGGATGGAGAGGGTGCTAGAAGTAATATCGGCTTTAATCTCTCATACAAAAAGGCAGGTACAGTAGTAGAGCAGCAGCTACCAGGTTTATTTTATGCGAACGACATTGTGTTGCTAGCTAACAAGCAAAGTGATTTGTAACGTGCGGCTAATATCTGCGGACAGGAAGGCAACAATTTAGGTTCGAAATTTAGTGTTAGAAAATCAGATGTTATGGTATTCAATGAAAACAGTGGACAGACAGTGGTGATACAGGGTCAAGAAATACCTCGGATAACAGAATATAAATACCTTAGTATATGGATAAACGAAAGCAATAGATATATGGAAACACAGGAAAAAAACAATAACAGTGAAGGGGAAGAGAAATGGCAGCCATAATGAAGCACAGAGCCATTGACAGAGCACTATAGGGATACAATAGGTACGAGGTGCTCTGAGGTATGTGGAAAGGTGTAATGGTTCCACGACTTACTTTTGGAAATGTGGTTGTTTGCTTTAAATCAGGGGTACAATCGGGACTCGATGGGAACCAAAGGTCAGGGGGTCGCCTCGCATTGGGAGCTCACGGGAAGACTACAAATGAAGCTATGCAGGGTGATATGGACTGGACTAGTTTTGAAGTGAGGTAAGCTCGCAGTAAAATTGAGTATGAAGAACGACAGAGGAATATGGAAGAAAGTAAATGGGTTGGGAGAGTGTTGAGGTATGTGTATAGGAAAAACATTGATTCACAGTGGAGGAAGAGAACTAGGAAGCTTACCAGCAAGTATGCGGCCTGTAGGGTGGGCAACACAGCAACAAAGAAAGTCAAGCGGAAAGTCAGAGAGGCTGAAATAATCTCATGGGTGGCGGCAATGGAAAAGAAACCTGCCATGAGTAACTACTTAAGAGGGAAAAACGGAATCAGGATAGAAATAATTTATGATAACTGAAAGGGAAGTTCGATCATTCCTTTTCGAAGCGAGATCTGGAAGCCTTAGATATAAGAAGGAAGAAGAAGCATGTGCTTGCTGCGGTAAAGCTAGGGAAACTATGGAGCGTGTTTTATTAGAATGTGCAGACGTCTACCCTGCGGTCGATTTAGGCACCACTGGCCTCCTTGAAGCCCTTGGTTTCAGCGACAGCAGAGGAAAAGTAAACATCTCCGCAATAGGGATTAGTAAAAGGCGATTGGAGGATTGGTGGAATAAAAGTAGGGAAACGACAAAAAAAAAACGGAGACGTACAAAAGAAAGCACAGTTCGCAATAGGGGATAAGAAAATTTGGTTGTGGGAGTTCATCCTGTTTTTTTATTGTTTAACCTAGGTAGGACATTAGCCAGTATAATAGCAAGAGCTTGGTGGCGCAACCCACCGCCCCGTTCCAAAGGGGGCGCCCATAACATCCATCCATCCATCGCGGCCCACGCAAGAGACCGCGTCACAGAACACCTATACAAACTTAGAGAAGGGAAACTGTACCTTCCACAGTGCTACGGAAATAAGCGTAGCGGTGGCGTCGTGAACTAAAGTATGCGACCACGGGTGGCGCTGTACAACAGGAAACGGAAACGGGGTTTTGCACAGTTTACCAGGTGTTCTGTGGCTTCACTGGGTTTCTGGCTGCTGCGCCTTGATCGTGCTCCCGCGAGTTTAGTTGCTGTGTGGCAAACGTAACGCCTACATATGCATGTAGGCGCTACGTTTGCCACACAGCAACCAAACTGGCGGGAGCATGATCGAGGCGCAGCAGAATACATGTAGCACTGAGTCATATCGAGTTAAGGCACACCCTCAACTGACTTTTAAGGGCATCCCGAGCGGTTTTTCGTTTATTACGCCGCCGTTACCCCGAGTTGTGCCGCCGCGCTCCAGCTGTTGCATTTCGTGTAGGGCTACTGACAGAATGCGGTTTCCAGGTGGCACGATGGCCTCGACTGGAATAAACGCTCACGACACCAAAGATTGAGTAAGCCTGAAAATATTTTATTTGCAGTTTACAAGTACAACAAAAAGCACACGTCTACGCATCCACACAAACGCGGTTACATAGTCAAGAACATAGTCAAGAAATGGCTCATTAATAAGGGTAGCACAAACGCACAAGAAAGAAGACCTAAGCTACAAAACGTATGGTCGGCTGCTAAGTATAATAATTTCCCTGTCACCGCGTGTCACTTTTATACAGCATCTTTACAGCACTACCAGGCCGGGTAGTTTGGCGGAAAGAACGCAACAGCTTACGGCCGTCAGCTGCCTCTTCCTTACGGGTGTCATAATTATCCTAATCTCCGCATCAACGTCGTGCAAGTCCGCATACAGGTATCTGTATCTGAACCATATGTGCCAGCTTAATACATGTGAAGTGAAATTATGATAACCACTGCGTCTTATCAAAGGTATTGGTTTTGCAAATGCGCATTACAGCTGACGGAACGACATACTGTAAGTAAAGCACAAGAGAACAAGGACAAAAGGAGAATACAACACTTGAAGAAGAAATGAAGAATTAGTAGGCGTACAGCAAACAAGCGATGACGGAGAACACACAATGATGCATCGAGTGTTCTGTGACATCGGTTTGCGTACTTACGGTGTTATGGAGATCAACGGCATAAAAACGTACCTTCAAGCGTACTCCCTCCACCTCCGCCGCATTCATTATGATAATCAACGCCTAAACAAAATGAGGTACTATTTTTTGCCAAGAGTAGACCTCTTTACAGCAAGTCTATGTAGTGACTCGCAGACGAAACCAGCATGCTTTCGAAAATGTTTTACCGCCGTAGTATTCGAACGCCAACGGCCAGGAAAACACATCGATACCAATAGGCTGTCGGCTGTCGGTGGTTAATCAAGTACAAAAACCTTGACGCTATGACTAAAAAGCAGCTTCAACAATCAAATTTAAAAAAAAATCAACTGCCTATTTGCCTGAGGTAAAAAAGCATCCTTAGACACCTCGATTGTTTATGTCAATGGTTTGTGTAAAGTAAAACATTCAGCATGTTCAGCGCCCCTAGCAGAGAAAGCACAAATTAAAGTATTCGACCAAATTACAGTAGCTCCACTTGCGCGCTTACGCTGAAACGCGCCTCGATTGATTTTTCGCCCTCTGTGGCCATTTGTTGAACTTGAGAGTGTGCGGGGCCTGACCGCGTTTCTAAGAGAAAGCCAGCCTTCGTGCATAGCGTTCGCCGCCAGCGTTTTCCGGTAAACATTACGGTTACATACGCTGCAATTGTCGGGATGCTTGAGAAGCAGTCAAGGATCTTTGAACGCGAATGCATTTCATCGGACACTTAGAAAATTAATATCTCGCAAGTGGTACGTGCGTGCTGTCCAGAGAATTCCTTCCAAGTGGGTACGCCGTGCGAACTCAGCGGCTACAATTCGTAGATTGAAATATGTGACCTAATGTGTTTAAATAAAAAGCTAATTAGCATAATTACGTTAATTTTTCAATTGAACATTTTTTATTTCTCGTAAAAGTAATGGCCGCCTCATCGAGTAATTTAGATCAAGGGTGAGGACTGTGCTATCTGCCATAGCCGATCTCAAAAAATTTGGTGCAGCAAAAAAAAAACACCCTGTATGTTTATGTACCCTTAAATTTACGTAGAAATGCATTGGTCATCTGCATCTCTTCGCGTCAAACATTTAATAAACCTGGTTGAATTCACCATAATATTGGGGGCGAGTTTCACCACTGAAAAAGCTGGCGCCACCGTTGGCGTGACATGGCATGAAGGATCACGTGGACACAGCGGCCGCGTCGGCTGCTTCGGAAGCGTCGAAGCGAGGTGAAAACGAAAATTTAAAGTCCCACCTGTGCTGCGGTTCTGATGAAGTGGTGAGGCTTTACCGCCTTGGGTGTCTGCTTAACAACATCTGAATGTACTATAAAAGGTAGTGGCTGCCTTCGGAGGCGTGCAGCATGGTAGGCTACTGCTCGGTGCCACGGTGCCGGGCGTACGCAACGGAGCCCGGTGTCAGCAGCCTTAGTCACACGTAGCCACAGGACAAGGAGCTGCGTAAAGCTTGGCTCACGAAACTTAGAACTGGCAGGCAGCCATCGGCCACAACTCGGGTGTGCAGAAAGCAGAGACGCGAGGAAGATTTCTGCTACGGCGCTGCAGGATTGCGATGTTCGGTGAGTAGCAGAAAACGCGCACCGAGACGCTCGCCCGCGCCCTCTACGCGGCTAATGTTATGACGGTTTTGTCTATGAACTTAATTGTTGATTCTAGATACAGGCAAGTTCATTGGAACGGAAAGGGAGCGGTAATACGCACATTAAGAAAAGGCACGACATATGGTCCATGAGCGCCATGAAGGCTGAAAAAAAGGCACGGATAAATGTCCACGAGGGCTGACGCGTGGTGTTTTTATTGAGCCCCGTAAGCGAAACCTATGAGGAGCGCGCCGCGTGATCCCTCATACTAGGCAAGGGAGGCGCTTCCAACAGATGGCGACTCCGTAAGTTCTCGCCCCCAATAGTTATCTTTGATCATTTCCCTGATCAATATTTCACCTGCAAGAAGCGAGCGTAGAATGACATGATAATAATAAAATTTTCTTACGTAGCTTCATGTTGCAGTTAGGCGGCTTCTGTGGCAAAAACTACGTGTTACTTTCAGAAAACAGTGTTCAAAATAGTAGTTCACCTGGCTAAAACTGCACTTGATACGGGCCGACAAGACTCGTGGGCGCACCAAAACAAGTAAAACTATAAAAAATTTTACTGCACAGACTTTCTTCCGTGAAAAACTGGGCGTCCGCGAGCGTCCGCGCAACGAACACTGGGCACGCTCGCTAACAGACGACGCACTTGACAACGACAGCAAAATTGAAGACGTCATGCTGTATAACCCATGCCTCAAATATGTATACGCAGCAAAAAGGTGTAAATATAAATCTGCAGTTGAAATAAAGCGGCGTAATAAGAGACTATGCGCGCAATCGCCCTCAGAGCCCGCAGCGTAATTACGTTGAATATGCCGCGAAACGCGTCTGCATCCCAACCCAGTTCGCTCGCAGCGTCCTCGCACAATTTTTTCTAAACGTGGCCCCTTAGCCATCCAAGAGTCACGAGGGAATTTTACGTAGCCTCCGAAATGTGCGCGCCACGGCGCGCGCCGCCCGATTTCGGAAGCCATAGATATGGTGTGACACTATGGCGGCTACCATAGAGCATGCCGAGCATGCCATAGAGTAGAAGGCGCCATATTTCGGCCATACTTTGCCGCTCATTCGGGTAGCAGTATTTTGTATAAATGTGTTCCTTGCCTTTTTTTATTTATGACATGTACAATGTGTTTCCTTTTTCTTTTTTTGGTGGCACCACTTTAGTTGTTGTGTATCGCCACCAGGGATTTCAAGTTCCAATACAGAAAAACAAATAATCGTGTAAAGCACGTGCGCAGCAGCCCCAGGCGCTGAAACGGACTCGTCGTTCGTCCTCACGGAGATAGCCGCATCCGTGTAGCAATTTGTTACCTGCCATTGAGCTATCAGAAGTGTCACACGCCGGCAGGAAGCGCGCGGCCTCTTGACTTACATCCGTTGATAAACGGCTCGGTGGCACGATGTTAGCTCAGTTCTCGACCCGTGCAGTGCTGTTGCTCCGCTGCGCGCCGGCAGCCAGTGCTTCCCGGGCGACCATGGCTACCAAGAGCAAGATACCGGCCGAGTATCGCAAACTAGTGTGCGTCAAGACGACGCCGAAGTTCCACGATGCAGTCTCCATCGTTACGGTGCCCACGCCGAAGCCCGGGCCGGGTGAGGTGCTCGTGCGGACCTGCTACGCCGGTGTCAATGCTTCGGACGTCAACGCAACCGCCGGCCGGTACGAACGGGCATCCAAGGACCTCCCGTTCGACCTGGGCTTTGAGTCGGTCGGCGAGGTGGTCGCGGTCGGTCCGGACGTCGACGGACTTAAGGTAACTTTTATCGCCACAACGGCTCGTCAGTCGTCCGGTTTCGGTTTCGTTTTTAGAGGTGCCGGCCATGTAAACTTTGCCGAATTCGCGGTCTGTGAAGATCGCTGCCGATGCATGTAGTCTTGAAAAGTGTGGAGAACCTATTGCTTATTTGTAACCAGCTTGTTAATTTCTTCAAATTATCTTTTAATGCGGCCACCTTGCTTGTGACTGTTGCAGGTCGGCAACGCCGTGGCCACGACTAATTTCCCGAAGTTCGGCGCGTTCGCCGAATACCAATGCGTGCGGGCAGAGCATGCGTACCGTATACCACAGGTCATACCCGAGGTAGTGCCGCTCCTGGTAAGCGGTCTGACGGCCGCGATCGGCCTCGACCAACAGGGGCGCATCAGCGCTGGCGAGACGGTGCTGATTACGGCGGCGGCAGGAGGTCTCGGTCACCTGGCCGTGCAGTACGCGCGGGCCGCCGGCTGCCGCGTGGTGGCCACCTGTTCTTCGGACCAGAAGGAAGAGTACTTGCGCAGCCTGGGCTGCGAGAAGGTCATCAACTACCGCACGCAGGACCTAGGTGCCGAGCTGGGCAAGGCGTATCCCGAAGGCGTCGACGTTGTCTGGGAGACCGTGGGCGGCGAGACTTTCGACACGCTCTTCAGGAAGCTGCGGCCGCGAGGCCGCCTCGTAGTGGTAGGCGCCATTAAGGGCTATCTCCAGGGGGATAAACCATTCCCAGATGTTGATCTACACAACCTACCCTACCGACTGCTCGCACGCTCAACCACTCTTGCGGGCTTCTTGCTTTCCGACTATGCCCACTTGTATCAGGAGTACATTGGTAAGCTGTACATGATGCTGCAGGACGGCAGCCTAGTACCCAGGGTTGACTTGGGATTGAATGCAGAGGGTGGGGAGCTGAAGGGTGTTGAAGGGTGCATCCGCGGTGTGGAGTACCTTCACTCGGCAAAGAGCGTAGGCAAGGTGGTCGTCAAGTTTGACTGACCTCTCCACCATGCAGCGAATCCGGACTCGTAACTGATCGTTTCGAAAACGTCGAAAACCGCTCTGGCAAGGTGTTTGTCAAGTCCAGCTGACTTTCCCACAGACACGCCCACATGTTGCCTAGTTGGTGGAGGACAGCAGGGTCAAAAAATACATTGCAGATCGCAAGCTGAAATAGAGCTGGAAGGGGGCATCAACTGTCAAGGTCCAGATCTGTCCTCTCAATTTGAAGTTCACAGGCATATGATAAATTTCATTTTAACACGATAGCTTTATAGGGCCTCGAGTCGCAGAAAATCCTGCGTCTAGCATCGAACATCATTTCGACAAAAAATTTCAAGCCATGCGTACCTAGGCCCTCCATGTGGCGCAAGGAAGTTACTGAACTAATTAAATTACTTAAGCTAAAATATTTAGAAAAATTGCAAAGTATGACTTACACAGAACCTACAGACATGATAGCATTGGATTGTAATCTGAATATACGAGAAAACATAATTCTGTTACGCAAAAACTCAAACTCCTTTTCCAGCATTTCTACCATTTACAGACAGGCCACAGTGTCTGCCATTTGCACATGCTGGCGCACGAATACCTTGGAGGCCACGAAGAGGCGTGCCTCGTTCCTTGCAACACCTCCAGATGGTGCTCACCTTTGTCACGTCGCTGCCCATGCAAGAGGCTGCGGTAAAGCTAGGGAAACGATGGAGCATGTTTTATTAGAGCGTGAAGATATCTGCCCAGCGGTCGATTCAGGCACCACTGGCCTCCTTGAAGCCCATGGGTTCAGCGAGAGCAGGAGGAAAGTAAACATGTCCGTAATAGAGATTAGTAAGAGGCGATTAGAACATTGGTGGAAGAAAAGTAGGGAAATGACAAACAACGAAGGCGTAGAAAAACAAAGTCCACAATAGGGGATCAGAAACTTTGGTTATGGGAATTCATAGTGGTATTTTTCTTTTTTGACATAGGCAGGATATTAGGCAATAGCAAGAGTTTGGTAGCGCAACCCACCACCTCTTTCTGAAGGGGATGCTCATAATATCCATCAAATCGTATGATTTTATTTCCTAGAGTGTGAGTGAGTGAAAAACTTTATCAGCTCTAGATTCACTGGTCTTCTGCGGTCTTCAGATGGAATCGTCCATCTTCTAGCACAACGGTCGGTTGCCCTTAGTCCAGGGCTCCGCTGGATGCTGCTGCCAGTTGTGCTCGCCGAATCAGACCTTCTTGGTCGACCTGGCGATCGCTGGAGAGCACTCCCTCCCATTGCTCCGCACTCGGGTTTGGTATAACGGGTACCACGTCTATCTTCTGGCATGCCCACGTTATGTGATACAGCGTGGGTGTCTCGTGGCACCAGGGGCATTTGTCATTGTATTGTGTGGGATAAATTTTGCTGAGTACGTTTAGGTTCGGGTACGAGCCCGTTTGTAGCTGCCTCCACGCGACAGAGTATTCCTATATTTCCTAGAGTATTTCCTAGAGAAAATATTCTGGGGAGGTTCATGGGCTAAAGGCTATTATGGACAGTTTGACTAGGCCAACCATCCGTCCATCGCTGCCCACGCAAGAGGCTGCGTTTATACCAGAAAGCCCACCTTCGTGCATAGCGTTCGCCGCCAGCGTTTCCTAGTAAACATTACGATTACATAAGCAGCAGTTGCTGGGAAGCATGAGAAGCCACCAGGGATCCACTCTCAAAGGCAAAACGTAAGCGTCCTCCAAATTTTTATGCCACGACTACATAGCTGGGCTACATAGCTGGGCCTTGGTGAGTAATCTTGACCATGATGGTCCTACACAAGGTTACTCACCGGTGAAAACAATGTGAACTGAAGAATATGAGAAGACCATGGCAGAAGTTTTGTCCAGCACATGATAGTTATGACAGCTGTTGCGCCAAAGCATGTGTAACAGTTTATGTGTCTGTGGCTAGTCACATACTTATTAAGCAAATTATTCCCAGGTGCATGAAGACTTAATGTGACAATTTTTGGATAATTTTTGTTGACAGTGCCGCCTAGCTATATCCTCGTGTGTTTATAGGCATTTTTTGTAACTTTGCTATTCACTAGTGTGACATCGGGAATAATTGCTATACGAACCTGAAACAAATCTGCAGGGCAGTATAGACTGGTGCAAATTTTTCATGGAAGTGAATGCAGCAAACACTCAATGTTTTGACCAGGAGCCATTAGTATGAGCTGGTTTCAACATTGTCGGAAGCACCAGAAATATGCCTCTTGTGTCCAGTGGAAGAATTCCACACAGAGGCCAAGGGTACTTGCTGTTGCATCAATCCGCAGCCAGAAAAGTAGACTGTGGAGCACATCTTATCTTTTATGAAACAAGCACACTGTGAATGGCCTCCTATCTGCACTACACACCAGCACATGTTATCTGTTATGAAGCACGCACTTTGTGAATGGCCTGCTATCTGCACTACACACCAACACACACACAGGTCCCTATGTTCTGCCCCCAGTGAATTACCATGATTACCCGCTTGTGTAGATAAGCATGTGGCACTTCTGATGAGTGCTTACTGCATGCATTGACCACTGATATTGCTCAAACATTTACTGTGACATACACTGGATACTTGAGGACGTTGTGCATGGCCTATGCACTATGTGTACAATTCTGTGCCACATCTAAAGTTTGAAGGGTTGCAATATTCGTTGCTCCGTGCTAAGGACTGCCTGTTCTTGAAGACGAGAAAGCTTTAAATAAAGCTAGACCTTGTCATGGCACACAACATAAGAACGATGGAAGAATGCGGTCTGGGTGAAAAAAAAAGGGTGGGTCGAGATGGTGGGGTCAACTGGGTCATGCGATATGTTGTCTACAGGTCATGATGTGAAGAATAAAGGTGTGGTTGACCAGGAAAGCTGCCTTCATTTCAGTGTGGCGACAGTGAAGCGACACCAGTCTCTAGGTGGCGAGTGTAATCTGTGAAGGTGATGGATGTGAAGCACCAGACTGATAGTAGACTCAAGAAGCAATACCCACAAAATTTCCTACCAAAATTGCTAAAGAAAACTCTGTCACTAATATTTCAGCTAGTGTGGGACTGACAGTGCATAGATTTGTCTGATCTTTGTGCTTGTGGGTTCAAATGTTCTTCTGACTTCATTTACTATCATACCTGCCAACTTTGAAGATTTCATAATAAAATGCCAATTTTTAAGGCTCGTTTACAGTTGTCATATTGACACAAATATTACAGAATTTTTTGGTTGCACTTAGTTTGGAGCCAAATCAATTTCAAAAATGAGGAGCACATTGGTCTCTGCATGATATTACAGTACATTTTTTCGGACCCATCGATTACAATGATTTACCTGCATGGCAGCATCACCTGATAGAACAGAGTGAATTTTCAACAGCTTTTATGTAAATATTTCGACAAACTTTTGTCAACACCCCTATGGAACAAAGCCTGGAAACCTTTAATAAGCAGTGAACAATCAACCAATTTTTGCATTTTTTAGTATGTTTTGGCCTTCAGTGTAGCCTTTCTCAAATACCAAGGTTGGCAGCTCTGCTTACTATGCTTTATGTGCCTTTATTAGCGCAACTTTCAAAGAAATGCAATTGTTTTTATCAACTCGGAAGGAAATGAGACTGCATGCATGCCTGCTCACTGAGAGTTCTTGCATTTATAACAATATTTTATTGAAAACTATCAGCTTGCAAAGTCGCAAAGCCATTTGAAGCCAGAATGACATACATAGTCAAAATGTCGTTATAGTGAACTAATGGATTTAGCAAAGTACGTGAAATTCCCCTTGAAAATCCCATAGAAATTCATGGTGCAGTAAATGCAATAACAGATATGAAGTAATTAACAATGTAATTCTGGTTCCCCTTTCAACTTCGTTATCATGAGGTTTTACTGTACTCCTTGTCATTCTCATGCTGGTTGTATAGCCATGCTTGCAGCTCATGTAGAGACTAGCCCCAGAGTTCCCTCTAGTAACTTTTCTAGGAAACTACGGCAGTACCAGCAATCAAACTTCATTGCAGACCATGTCTCTGTGGTACTTCAGTAACAAATGTGTGCACAGAAAAGGAGAAGGCTTTGGTACCAGCAGCCCATGCCAACGTACTTCTCTTTTTTAGCATGCAGTGTGTATAGTTTGTTACACTGTGTAGGCACCGGTTGGCACTTGAAAAGTCCATCTCCATATCAGACTTGAAGGGACACTGTGCCTGTCTACTGATGTGCCCGTAAGGTTTTGTGATCTGCAGCAGGTTACAAAAAGAATTCGCCGAGTTTGATGATTGCCTTCGATGGCTTGTGCCACAATTTCTGTTTTGAAAGGTATGCTGAATAGGTAAAGTTGCACCAATAAATTAGCCTTCTATAATACCAAGAAAGCCACTCTTACCACGAGAAGACGCTTGATAAGAGATTAGTGACAACGCTGCCTTGAAAGTCCCGCACCAGCCAAATTAGGACGTCATGAATTTTAAAGCCGTCTGCTCGGGCGTAATTAATTTTTTATTCGCTAAGGGTCGACTAAATTGCATTCTGAGGAGCCAGCGACTGAATGATGTGTTTTGGAAACTTTCACAGTATTACAATGACCCAAACTGAAGAACTTTGACATCCATCATGTCACACCAATGTACTACTGGCACTGAGGATTCGGTGCAACAGTTAGAAATGATTGAAGTTTGGCCTTTATTTTCTCCTCTAGTACTCAACCTCTTGCTGCAAAAATGGAGTTTGAAGTAGTCTGTTTTGATAATGTATTAGTCTAACCTGATTTAGTGTCTCAATTAGTGTTCCTTTAACGGCACATTCCTGTGCGATCTGCATGCGAGCTTCACAGAGTGCCATTCAGGAGCACTTCAGGCCATTCAACTCGCTATCTCCTTTTTCAATTCGTCTTCCTTCTCGTGCCTTCTCTGTCCCTTGCTCTTTCAGCCTGGCAAGCATTGTGCTCCTTCCAGGAGCAGTTGCCACCCCACCTTTAAATACTTAGTCTGCACCCAACTACTTCGTTAAATTTAGGCTCAACTGCTACACTTCTGTTCATGAAAATTAAGATGCTTGAACATTGCAAGGCATCAGTTTGTGGCAACATATATCCAAGGGTTTGCTAATGACTGACAAAATTGAAGGAGAAGAAAGTGACTGCATGTATAGGGCTGTTGCTAGTGGAAACTAAGACATGGTCAAGAGCACATGCAACTGTTGCCTTGACAGGTGTTTTGACACATGCAAACAATGCCAGGTGTTTCAGCAAACTATGAAAGAATTAACAAAGACCAATTTGCTCAAGAGGTTTTTTCTTAATTTTGCCAGCATGTTACCGGTGGTGGTGCATCTCAAGAGTCTTGTGAAACTGACTCGTAGTAAATTACTAAAACTGGCTGTTGAAATGGTTTTGGGCACGTACTGCAACTGCACAACTGAATGGTTTTGGGCACGTACTGCAACTGCACAACTGAAGCCCACTCAAAGGAGATCCCGTTGCTGTGAGCCTCTGGGCTAGTACCAGTTTCTTGTACACTCCCCAAAATATGCCATAAAATACATGTTTTTCGTGCACTACTGAGCACAGCAAAGAGGTGGAAGGCCTTTCTTGTTTTGGTTAGCTTAGCTTCCCAAAAGCTGCTTGCGAAGCAGCAGTGAGCCCTTGGCAGAATGGAGTGGATGGTTTTCATGTGGGCTTGTAAATGTGGAACGAGGACCATTGAAGCTCCGTGATCAGAGCTTGCAGCTGTAGCTTTATATGCCATGTCATCACCTGAATGTCACCATAAACGAATAACTCTAGAAATACAAAGTGGTCAAACAACAGACGTTTCTTGAGCCAATGCGTCATCATGTAGTCATTGAGAAGTCCTTTTGTCAAAACATTGATATAGCAACGTACCTTACTCAGCTGCTCTTAATCACTTTTTCTACATCTGCATTTCAACGCTTCTGTAGTTCTAAAATTACAAGTGTGGCATGTCTGGCTTAGCTGTCACTACTGAAGGATGTGTCCATTTCTAAAGTAATTTTTTCTTTGTGCTCTTCTGGTTTTGGTTAAAAGGAACAAGCTAGAGTCTACACTAGTAATACTAAAGTTTTAGGCATAAACACGCACACTGTAGGCATAACACGGGCAGGTATGGAGAGTCATGCTGCGTGCCATTAGCTGCACAGCTCTTAACCATTACATTTTTTATTTTGCCCTGCAACGACAAGTGGACAGGTGAATTCGGGTACTACGGTAACCGTGAACCACCAGGCTCATTGAAAGCTCGCTGAATACAGGGACGTTGTTCTCCATGCCATGAGTGAGCTTGCAGATATTCGAAGAACCATAAGATATCTATAGTCTCAAGAGCTGCAGTAAAACACGGGAGTATCAACTTTGATGCTATTTTCTGCCTTTTGAATGCGTTCCCTCCTAGTTAGGCAACATCGCCATGCTTTTGAAAAATGGTACATGTATTACTTTGTGAAAACTACTTAACAGTGTACAGTACGGTCCGTTTTTAAAGGGAACACCGAACTGGTAATAAAGCAAATTTAACTGAAACACTTCTACTTTATTGAGAGTAAAAAAGAAGGGCCCATAGGTCACAATATGCTGGCATCTATGCATTAAAGAATAGTCTTCACGACATAATTCAAGCTGTAATCAGTGGCCAAATACTAACTGAGTGTTCTTTAAAAGTGGATTGTACTGCACATATAATTTAATCCCTTCTGGCACAAATGTCTGTCCACTGAAAACAAATTTCTTGCATCTTCAGCATGATTGACAGCCAACAGCAGCAAAATAGATTAAAAATATTGAATTTCTTGGGAAGTTTTGTGGTGTGTTTGCAAATATAAGATTGCACACACGAGCTCTCAAAAATACTTGACATGTGGGAACAATATTGCATATCTGTGCTTGAAAAACACCAACTCACTTCAGGAGTTTGCTTGGTGGAAATTATAGCCATCAAAACCAACAAAAGAAGACAATGTGCTACATGATGTCATAACGGCATCAGAGTGCACATGCCACCATCTGTCTTACTGCTAGTTACTGCACACCTGCTACTTACTGTGTTCTGGTCGTGAAGCAAGCTTTGGACAGTCACAGAGATGCACGCATTTGCACGCGAGTGAACCAGAACGTTTACTACAGAACTGCTCATGCAAGTTCACAACAGAGACTACAGGGCGGAAAGCATGTCACAATGGGCGTGAAAATGCAGGCGGCGACGGGTTTGGGACACAGTGGCTTCGGCATCACCTGCCAGGAATGTTTTCAACATGGCTTCAAACAGTCCATCTCAAAAGGATACAAAAATACACGGCCTCAACAACACCGGTATAAAAATATCTTTGAATCTGCAGTTCAAGTAGAGGAACACAGGTGGCATGGCGACATGCCTACTGACTAGGCAGGGAAACAAAGGAAAGTGACTAATGGGAAGGGACAATGGGGGACAACACAGGTGGCAACATTAATCCAGGACAGAAACGTCAGCAACACAGGTGCCACAACACACAGCTTCACGTAACGACACCTCAAGCACTACTGGACTACGTTAAAACAGGGTGCATAAGTGAGCGCTTTCCAAAGAAAAGGGTTCATTCACTGTCGACCTTTCGATGCGTGAAACAAGAGCACAGACACCAGCTCACAGATTCTGCTCCATCTGATCCTTTTATAGCCTTTGGCAATGGCAACGTTGTATGAATAAACTTGTTTCATTTTGTTGCATGAAGAATATAAAAAGAGGAAAGATAGTTTTAAGATGGAGTGCACATATCTGTCACTACATCAGTGCTGCTAATGTATCTTTTGTAACATGATGCTTGAAGCTATTCAGAGAGAAAGGCATCTGAATGAAGACAAATATTTCTTTTGTAAGAAAGACTTTGTTAACACAAAATCAGAGTTTAGCCATGGTATGGGCTTAAAAGGACATGACAGAGTTGAATTGTTTTCCAAGTCATGCAAAATAGAAACATTGAAAAAAAAAATAATTTAACAGCATTAGCTGATGATTTGAGACTGAAAGCATCACTTTAAAAGGTGATGTAAATGGGGCATTGATTGACCTGCAATGAGTGCCATACATGGTCGCAAACTTGCAAATATGGAGCACATGAAAGTGTAACGACTATGCCACTGTCGTCTAATTCTGAACTGACTGCAGAGGTGCACAGGCTTTTTGTTTCAGATAGGCCTTACAGCATCTTGATAATTATCTTTTAGGAAATCAAGCCCACGTCTCGAAACATATCCTTACTTGCTAGCTTCAGCTGTCAATCTAGCTTGTAGGAGCCCATGCAGCTGTTAACCAGCAAGCTAAAGAACTTATTCCAAATACCACAGAGCGCACAACATAGTTAGTGGAGGCAAGCTCCACAAGGCTGAGAAAGAATTCGAGCAGTCTTATCTTGTGCCATAATTTTCCCACGCTGCGTCATTGGGTACAAACATTTGTCCGGAGAGCATTGCAGCTTTACTGCGCTCTATAAGCAGTCAAATGTTTGCGATGTCTGAGTGCATTTGCTCTGGGTCAAGCATAGTGTCACTACAGTAACACCAATAAACACTGCTCAAGACAGGGATATCCATACCTCATGATATAACCTGCAGAGTCCTACTGCAGCACTTACCAAATAATTCGAAATGCTGGCAAAATCTCGAGACACACTGCTCTTGCTTCAATGACAATTTCAGTGAGAGTTTATGAGCTGCATGCGACTTTTTCTGCTAGCAACAAAGGAACTATTTGCCACTATATGCTTGGGCAGAGAGCTTAAATGGTTGGCAACATTCTGTGATTTCTACTGAACTGTCTTGGTCAAGAATGAGATTTTGTGTGCACTTCGATTTTGTACTGTATGGCACGTAGCCTGGCACACTTCAGAAACCAGTGCACCTCTTCCTAGCACACTAAAGCTGTGATGTACATGGCTACCAAAATCAGCAGAATGTACAGCTCTCACTGTTATCCGTTGAAGTGTAGTATTAGTAGCAGCATTTTCTTTTTATGGGGGAGGAGGAAAGCAAGAGGGAACTGCTGACCACATCGTAACTGTCAAACCTGAACAGCGGCTCACGCACAGTTTCCTTTGTCTTTACTCCCTTTGTGAGGTTTCTTTCTATCTGCTCTGAATTTTATACATGAAAAGCAGTGGCTGTCATTGCTATAAGGCAACTAAATCCACCTTGTTTACATTCATTAAAAAAAGAAAGGCAATTCTACAGCATTAATGAGAGGGTAGCTGTAGTCGTAATCAAGCTTAATAAGAGGTATAGATTAAAGGTGGTACAAGCCTAAGCTCCAACATGCAGTCACGGTGATGAGGAAGTAGATCAGTTTTATGAAGATGTTGAATTAGCGATGAGAAAAGTGCAAGCTCAATGTACTGTAGTAATGGGCGACTTCAATGCAAAAGTGGAGAAAAAGCAGGCTGGTGAACAAGCAATTGGCAACTACGGCTTCGATTCTAGGAACGCTAGAGGAGAGATGCTGGTAGAATTCGCAGAAAGGAATAGGCTTCGAATAATGAACACCTTTTTCAGGAAGCGTAGCAAGAAAAAGTGGACCTGGAAAAGCCCTAATGGTGAAACAAGAAATGAAACTGACTTCATACTTTCTGCTGATCCCAGCATAGTGCAGGATGTAGTTGCGGCAAGCCACAACTTGGAACAAATCTGTTCAAAACAGTAACGCACTTGAGCACAGCTTAGTCGCCTCAAACACACAGTTCTAAAAAGGGACCTAATGCAGTGCTAGAAAAAAATAAATGATAATGGTACAAGAAAGGCAGACAGCTTGTCACATTCATAATGAGGGCATGACAGTCACAAAAAAAGAATGTGTGCAGAAACCTGCAATGCTATAGGTCAGTGATATGACGCAGCTGTCACTCGTTTTCTGGCAACCTACATGGTCGGAATTCTTGCACAAGCAGGTAAGACACACAAATAAGTACAGCAGTAGTGCACAAAATAACAACAGGTGCATACAATCGGCACTGAACAAGCTACAATAAGTTAGTGTAAACACACTGTATGTTGATCAAGGACTGACAGTGTAAGAATAAAACAGCAAATAACAAAACATCTTCAAGTGCCAACACTTTAACGACCTGATGAACAAACGTGTCAGGCACCCTTCAAACGTTTGTGTTACCAAAAATAAAAAAAAAAAAGAACACTGTTGTGTCAGACTGCACTTAAAAAGATATTTTAAAAGCCCATGTGGCAAAATTCTTCACAAATGCAAGCCCTTTCACTCCCTGCATCTGCAAGAAATTTTTAAATAAAATAAGTTGGGGAAAGGATTGGCCTTGAGGCCAATTTGAAAGTTAAATACAGCAACAACCAAAAAAGCACCGCCACCTCAGTTTCGCTGCAAGCCATGATAAAGCACGCAGCGGTCAAAGGGGTGCGTGTTCCCGACTTTAGTTATTCAACATGGTACAAGCAAAAGAAAGTAAAGCGAGAGCCAAAGTACAAGATCCAGAGCACAGCTTGAGAATTTGTTGCCACATTTTTCATCCCAGTCCATCGTGTTCAGAATCATGCTTTTCTTTGTTGTGTCAAGTACTCCTGCCAAGTACACAGGAAACACAGGGTGAAAATGCTTAGTGAATGTCCCAGCTCAAGACCAGTGCAGGAACGTGCCACATGCAATTTTGTGACATAGCAAAGTTGTGTTCGAGCTACTTCTTGGCTGAGTTGAAGCTGAGCCTGAAATTCATGTCGGTTTGAGTAGTCTGATGCCATGACCTTGCCCTTTCGTCGCTTGTCATCACACTGTAGTTTAAGCACCTAGTTGTTCAGTGCTAACTGCAACATTTCCCTACTTCATACCCATACACCCATGAGTAATTAATATGTGTAAAAATCCCACAAACATGACACCACAGGGGATGTGTCAGTACAGCACGCTTGTAAGTTTCTTTAAGGCTTGCCCTGAACACACACCTTTTGTGCGATACACGCAAGGGGGTGTATCTCACAGCACTTGTGTCTCGTCCTTGTTACTTTGTGGATGCATGTGTTTGCGCTGTTACAATTTTTAAGTCAAGTATGCACCAACTTGCCCAGAAGTTTTAATGGGTGTGTCTTGGAAGGGCGCAGGGCATGGGGCACATCTGGTGCATGCCCCCCCTCCTCCCCCCCCCCCACATCATTCTTACCTATAGCAATAATATAGTAGTCTGTGGGGACTCTCATTCCAAGCTCAAGCAACTACAAGAGATTTGATGGTAAGTTGCCTACGCAATGGCTTCATCTTTTTTTACTTTGCTTATGGCTGAAAAATCAGTCCAACGAATGGAATGCAATCAAGACTGCAGGTGAACAGTTTTGTGAACATCTGCACAGTTTTTAGGCTGTTAAGGTGACTGAACTGGTGGTCTACTTTGGCAATTCCATGCACAGAGTCAGACGACGGAAGTGATGGGTCATTACACAGTTGTACAGGTGTGTGTGCAATATTGCGAAAACGGACCAGCACTGCCAACTCGCGTGACTGAATGCCGATGGCTTTGGCCACTAAGTTTCAGCCAGCTGCTTGTGACTTCACATTTGGTATTTGGTTGGGCCGTCATGCGATATTATGTATTACAAGTTATCATGCTAAGTGTTCATCTGAGTGAAACGTCAAAATGACCCACACAGCTATGCATGCTTTTGTACAATTTCCTTGTTCTCTCAATTTCAATCTTCTGTTTGCTGTGACAAGCACTTTTCTGACAAAGCTGACAGGAGCAGCTGCCGCATTTGTCTCACAACTGTGCTGCATTTGGTAGGTGCTTCATGACTATACTAGCCTCATGAAAAGAAAAAAAAAGAAAGAAAGGCATATTTCCCTCTGACAATGTGCTCAAGAGTAGTAAATTCACAAACTTTGAAGGGGAAAAAAAAACAGCACTTAGTCGCGCTTCATTTCAGCAAATTGGCTTTGCTGCGAAAACGCATTTTACAGAATACCGCTTTGATAAGGGAGTCCACTATGGTACAAACGGCTGTTCCGGCCAAACCACTGGCAGGTGTCATTTCATGAAACATTTTGTTTGTCGCCACGCTTTGATGCAGTACAGAGACCTGCGTTTTTCCCTCCAAATAATATTTATAAAAAGATTTTGCGCTTACTGCTTCTCTGTTCTTGCACAGATTTTGCAGATAGATAACATTTTATGGCTTGGATCGTTCAATAACACATTGGCACTGTTACTTGCCGTGTTTGTCAATAAAAAAGTGTGAATTTGCCTTCATCTGGATCTTAGCGTCCACAGTGCACCTCTCTGCAATTAATGGAAAGCAGTCTTGAAGGCCATGCTTTGCCATACTGCTGATGCCACAAGTGACACAGTCGGCATGTCTTAGACATCACTCACTGTGAGGAGGCAGAGACAAAGGCAAATTTGCATTCTCTTTTTTTTTTTTTTGACAGCCAGGTAAGTAAAGGTGCCAAGTGATATACTGAAGTATCAAGACCATAGAATACAATCTCGCAGCAAAACTTGAGCAAGAACACAGCAGCGATAGCTGCAATATCTTTTTTGTAATTTGAAAGGAAACACGCAGGTCTATTACTTGCACAATAAACTGGTGGCACGCATGCTAACTGTGGCAGTGCCAAACAATAAACGAGATTTTTATGAGAAAGCTGGGCTAATTGTTTCCAATTATTCCGATACAACATTTGCTAGTGCTGAAAGTCTTACAGGACATCTCGAGGTTCCCATAGGACCATAGCGGCAAGGACTGGCGTCAGTCCTGTGTGAACCTTGCCGTGCACTGTCAGACTTTAGCACGGGTAAATAATTCACTGTGATCTTCAACATATTGTCGCTTCTCCATAATGGATGCTTTAGATTACATTTCTGAGACAGATGCTGCCACTGTTGCATTCACCGAGGAGGTTTGCATGCTTTCTCCAGCTGTACTGCAGACAATTAGGATTGCCAACAGTCCCGAATTTAGCAGGACATTCCCAACTTCTTAGTAAATGCCTAGTGCCTTGACACCCAGTCAGGAGGGCCATATATCCATTTTTCTTTCTTTCTACTGAATAATTACAAATAGACCACATTTTCTTTTTACAATGCCCGACAGCTTGTTTAGATATTCTTGTGCACTGTTGCGCTGTCATATACATAAAGGTGGTTTTGTTTTTGTCATGGTGCAATATGGGTTGTATGTCCTAGCCCTTCACAGTAGCTCTATCCGTTTTGGCAGCCATGTTAGTCAGGAAACTGACTATATTGGACCTTTCTTGTAAATTGCGACATGCACGGTAGAATTTAAAAAGTCTGTTCAACTTTATTGCACATATAGGCTGGCAGCTCCTGGCACTAACAGGGTTGGTCGCCGTAAAATATGGCCTCAAAACACAGCCTTCTGCTACGTCGCAATTAGTTCGTCCATGTGGCTGGACAAATGGCTGCATTGATCTGAATGCAATCTAGGTTACATGACAGAACCCTCTTCACATTACGAGCTTCCTAAGCTATGTTAGATCAGATGTGTTAACTATACTCAGTCTCACCAACTGCAGTAAGGCAAAAAACTATGTGGGTCGTTTCAATCAGTACAGAGAGAATGGGCTATGTGTCACAGAGAGAGGAAGACAGACTGCCAACTGTGAGCCATTGATCTTTTCATTACCGTTCTGTTTGGCTAGCACAGTGTGCACGAAGGGATTAGCGGAAGGCAGTGGATGAACTTTCTTTGTGTCTGGTGCCTGGCTTTTTGCTGTGCTGCATGAATTTGGCGAGAAAGCAATATAAAGCAGGATCTGTTCATGCAATCAGTCTCAAGTGCTAGTTTGCTTACATTTGAGTTTTGCAAACAGACTGGTCAAGAAACAAACAAGAAAATCCGATTCATTTCAAAGGACACCTGATTACATTTTTCAGCTCACACACAAAGAAAAAAAAGTGGCAATGGTAACATTCTTCAAGGTGGCCCAGAAAGGTGTAGGTGATATCAGCGGCACTGTGTGGTGACTCACTAGTATTGGTGAATTCACTCTGCCACTCTTCCAAACTGGCCAGGCACGCATTACCTCAACGTGTAATGACAAGCAAAAATACAGTAGCTTCAGCAGGGAAATAGTGCAAAAGGGTGTAAAGAAGAGCGACACTGATTTCCAATCCCGATTTCCTGACACCGATGACTGTTTTCTTCAACAGTGTTTTCTTCCAAGTCCTCTCCACTGGCCTGTGTTTTTCTGCCGAAGTTGTGAACTAACCTGCTTGCATAAGTACCCTTCTGTAAACACAGTAACTTGCTTTCTAGAGAGCAAGGCTTGGTTAGAACAAAGCAAGGATTTCCCTACGTAACACCTAGCAGACGAGCCATAAGTGTAAAGCATCAGAACACTCCTGACAATACATCCATGTTCTTGAGACACACTGGTCGGTGTTGCCACTAAAACAGGAGATGCAGTGGATTGGCACAGCCCACAGTTCATTGCACCGACGCCTTGCACCACAGTGTATTCAGACGGTCAGTGACCAGAAGAATCAAGATGGTGTCGCAACATACCTGGCATGCGCATAACACCTACACTACCGATGCAGAGAGGAAACTTTCCCAGAACTGCCACAGTGCCACCAAAAGCAACCGCAGAAACATTCAGAGTTTCAAAATATACTCACATGTCCAAGTTCGTCTCTAAGATTATATTAGTCACTATGGTAATGCATCTCCTAATGACCAATAAAGAAAGGAAGACAAAGAAAAAGAGGAAACGGGAGCTGTAGAATTCTAACAAGCGGAAGTCTGGATCAATTTTCATGTACCTATAGCCCTAATTCATACGTGTAAAAATGTAGGTTAAATGAAAACACTTAATGCACCTAGCCTTGTTTCAAATTCAAGCTACCCTGCCAGAATGGCTGACAAATAGTAAATTTAGCAAAAAAAAAAAAAAAAAAAACTTAATTCTGCTTGCTAAAGAAAAATCTGGAATTGCCTTTCATAAAGAATGTGTAGCATTATGGTTCATCAATGTGGTTTACAAGATGTGCAGCAGGCAATGACTCAGTAATGAAGCTCTTGCTCTAAAGAACAACCCAAAGAAAAGTTCCAATATTAAATCGCTATAGGTGCTAGAAAATAACGCCAAAATAATACACTAAAAAACGAAGTTCAAGGACACCAAGAAACATGAAATCATTGGCATCCTTTCTATAAAAGTAGCAATAATAAAATCGAAGCAAATGAATTCCTTCTTGTTTTAGCGCTCGTGTATGCAACCTTTCATCAAAGTACGTTGTTCATTTGCATTGTTGCTCATTTGTGATCCCTATCACAGGGTAAATTTATTGTTATATTTACAATGAATGACATCCGTTCATAATGTAATTTGCTTGCTGTCACACATGAAAACATAATGAAATTAGCCTGAACCGTCATTTTCAACTGAATGAGTTCACAGAATGCGTTCGCATTTCATTTGGTACTGAATGCATAGTCTTGACACCAGGGATGCTCTAAAAAGATTGCTAATGACTCATGTTTTTCTCTACTTTGTAATTAACTAATCTGTTTATTTAGTTTATTAAGCAAGTGTCAATTTACTTAAATCTTTGGATGAAAAGCTACTCGACTTCGGTGGCTGGACGCCAGTGCCGGTCATGTTTAGTCGGTGGCACTTCGGCCCTTCCGTGTGCACATCTGTTGAGGACCGCATGCTGTTGACCGTAGGTTGAGGACCGACAGCCCAAAAGTTATGCACAGAGTACTGAAGAATAAAAGTATGGCAAAAGTATTTTGGAGACCTATGTCATCGGCTATGTTGTTTTTCCTTTAGCGTGGCTAAGCTTGACTTGACTTTGTTCCTGTTGTGCAGCGGTGACAAATTGCTAAAATTACCAAGCGTGTATTTTTAAAGCAACATCTTATAATTAAAGAGTATTATTTAAAAGGTATACACATGTTAAACGCAAGTTTTGTTAGCTTTTTTTTCCCCCAAAGGTCGCCGCCATCATTTTCAAGCTAAATTTGTTTTCGCTGTGTGACAGCACTCGGCAGAAATGACATTAAATTTCTCATGTGTCAAGGATATTAAAAAACAAAAAAAGCCAGCTACTCATCTCAACTACCCATTCTCTTGCTCTAGCTGGCAAACCCCTGACCTCAAAAGCAAGCAAACATCTGCAGCTGACGTACTTCACATTGCAAGATAACAAAGTAAAGGTGGCCACTACATGCTGATAATGAGACTGCAAATAAAGAATGTAAACTGTTAACAAAGAGAGAAATGTTTAAAAGCCTCAAGTGCATAGGTAAGGGCCGAATACAAGAATTACGATAGTGACATGCAAATACTAGAAGCAAGAACAAAATTTCCATTCATTCTTTGCATGCAAGCAAGAGATGACTGCTGGGCAACTCGCAGCCTCATAAATTCATACTTTACTTTCTTCATAGTGGGCACAAAAGCAGCACCAGAGATTTGTTCCTTCTAAAATATGACACACGCACTGACAGAAGGATAACACATGAGGAACTGTCAGCACAATCCGCATCGCAGATAATGTCGCTGACACAACATGTCATGCTGTCAATAAGGAAGTACCGAACGAGAGCTTGAGAGATCCAAAGTACATAGCGCCGTAGCAGAGTTTTGAGCAGGAGCGCTGAATCACGGGTAAAGTGGTGATGTCCAATGCAAGAAGAGTGGAGCGCAGTGGACGCGAGATGCATCTCCTTCCAGCATACATTCCAGATCCGCATTCCGTGCTGCACACTCGGACTAGGAGTTTTTCAAAAATAAAGTGTGCTTCACTCTTCTTCCACACGCTGCACTTAAGTTTGGAGCGAAGGATGTGGATCCCTACCACGTGATCTATCATCAAGATTGGAGGCAGTTCAGCCTAAGTCGTTAGAAGGACGAGAAACATTGCAATATGACCAGTCGCACCTTTCATGGCACGCGATTCTTGCTGGCAGCTACACTCAGCGACTGTCGAACTAAGAAAAAAAAAAAAAGGACGGTGGCATCCTAGATGCATTTGCTTAAACCTCTAGTGCATTGGTCGGTACTGCTGTGGCAAGTATTCTTGAACAATTGCTTTCAGAGATACCGTATGATCACTTCCGCGTGATTTCACGCGAGTCGCCGCTATACATGTCAAGGTATACGACTGACAGTGTTCCAGGCACTGTGTGAATATAGTTGGCTTGGGACAATGCCAGGAACACTGTCGGCTGTATACATCAACGTCTACAGTGCCGAGTCATGCAAAACCTTGCCAAGGTGATTGCTTAAGAATACTGCCCTAAGTACTGCGTCACTGTTGTGTGGCAAATTACACAAAGCAGAAAGGAAATGCCAGACAAAGGAAGCATCCGTCAGCTCATCTGTTGGTCATCGCCACAGTGTGGTCAAATGCCTAAACTACAATATCCTCTCCTCCACGCCTAAGAAAATGCCCAGGTCAAAGAGGTGGCACCATAAGCACCGGTTGCATCTTCAATGCAAGGGTGTCACGACTGTAAAGGTAGAACAGTGTGCCTGCATTCACTGTTGCATTCCGCTTTCACCTGTGGGTTCTGTTCCAAGACCTCAGCAGTGCTCCAAGGCCTTGTTTGCACTGGCAGGGATGAACTACCAAAGCGGCAAAAGCGGCTGGACAGCGCTCACTGTGGCAGCAAAGGCAGGTGGAAAGCGAGACAATGAGCACACAACTGTTGCGGGACTGACATCTTGCCAAGTGAGTAACTCTGTCTGCTGTTGCAAGATAACGGGGTCCCTGGGTGGGAACTTGGTGTGTGAACACCCAGCTTGGCAGCTGAGAACAGCATTCAGCACATCCATGCTTTCAGATGCTCTCTATGGACATTTTCACTCTTTACAAGTGACGTATGAAGCTTTTATGTGTAGTGGTCACATGCAGGAGTGTCTGCCTCAAGTGATTTCGACTCTACCAGCACTTTGATCCTCTTGCAGCCCGATGCTGAACACGGCTCCCAGCCATCAAGTTATTTGCAAAAAGCTGCATGCATTTGCTTGAGACAATAGCTAAGAGAACTGAGATGGTTCTTTCTTCATAAAAGATCACCACTAATAAATGCTCAAAAAAAGCAATGAGATGATCCTCTGAGCAGACAAGTACATTAGTACAAAAACGGTTAGCTGTACTTTAAGTGGATGTGAAGTAATTCAGTGAGCACACCCTGTGAAACCCCTGTAGTGACGAATGGAACTTTCTGGATGCCTGTATACTCAAATGAAACATACCTTTGCAGGTGTAAGTGACATTGTCAAAATGTGACGTAAATGATGCAGGTTTCATTTCGCAACACACTTTTGCCAATTTTTGCCACTGTGTTGGCTTTTTCTTCCAAAGCTGCGGTCGTTGACGGCAGTTTGATGCCTTAAAGTCCCTACGCAACACCTAGGCTATGAGGGACACAGGAATGGAAAAGGGAGGTCTTCAGATTGATTTTGACTTCTTTACACACTCTGCATCACCATCAAGATATCCAAGCGCTGCACACTATAACGAGAAACAACACGAGGCGGTGTGCAACCCATTAATATTACATGCATAGCTTTCATTGTGTCACAGCTCGTGGCTTCTCGACTAACCCAATGTCCTCCAACAACTTTGACACACATTTGTCACGTTGCCCTGTGAGGGAAAATTAGAAGAGAGGGAGAAAAAAAAAATGAAGCCAGAGATCTCAAAGAAATGACACTTCTATCTGGTGCCATCAATATTGAACTTGTCAAACCTGTTGACTGAAGGGGCGCCGACACCAAGCTTCACCAGCAACAACCAACGATACGACAGACGTACGACATTGGTCGACATACCGGGGCTAGGTCACCGGCCAACATGATTATCTTTTCTGCTAATAGGACAACCTTGAACACCGAAGCTGCAGCAGGGAAGAGACCTGATGCCTGCTTGAATGCAGGAACATAGAAAGGGCACCCCATTTGGAAGCATCACGTGATGGGACTCTGGAAATGGTACCGAGACCCAGCTGCTTCACTAGCAGCTGCCGACCGTAGTGAGGCGAGCCACGCCTCCGATGCCAGTTGATGTGACAGGCCTAGGTCTTCCGAACAGCGCAACTATCCACTCTGCTATATTGTCCTCAGACAGTAAGACCATCATGAAGACAACTGCAGACATTATAGGGCATGGGTGGGAAAGGTGTCCTCGAAGGTGGTGCAGGGAAAATGGAAGGTGCAGTCGTCAGTCGCCAACGTCTGAATCACCGTCTCCGATGGCATCCAGCAGAAGGAAGGAGAGTGCCAACAGAGCCGTGCCCGCCAGGTCACCCAGGGCTGTCAGGTAGGGGATGGCCGAGTTGTCGGGATCCACCGCCCGGCTCCACATCCAGTGCACCATGACATGCGCCATGTACAGCAGAAGCAGCACCTGCATGGATGGTGGACTTCTCATCACGTTGCCTCGGCTGCACTTTACCTGGACTCTTCTGTGGACACCCTAAAATAAGGGCTGCCAGTTGTGGCTGTTTTAGGCCAAACTGGCCACCACTTCTGGCTACTCACTCTTGGGGCCTTGCAGCAGCAAGAATCTTCACTTGCCCACTTGTACTTGGCTACTATTTTGGCTAGGTGTGTCTGAATACTCAAATATAGAATACGAATTAACTAGTGACTGTTCAAATAATTAGATTTGCAAATCGAATACGGTGGAACTTTGTTGATACGTTTCTTGCTGCTGCATTTTCCCGGTTGCTAAGTTGTGTTTTCGTGATCCTGATCTAAATCCTATTGACTCCCATGTGCTATGTTCCCATTTCACAAGTTGCCATTCTGTAATGCTCCCGCATCTTATGTTGCATTCCAACAGCACAGTCACGTAAATTTAGTGATGCAGAAGGAAATTTGCTCTCGCACATTGCAACAAGTGACTGCTACTTTGCAACAAGCGACCAAAGTTTACAATAAGCGACCGAAGCTGCACAAGCGTCAGGAGAAAATGTGCACAGGTCAGTTGGTGAAGCAGCTGCAAAATTATGCGTCCAGTTAACACATACCAAGAACCACATACACTGGGCCAAATCCACCAAGCACAGGGTTACATTTATTTTGGCACCTACAAGGGTCTTATTTGCGTTGCATAATCACCAGTTCTCTTTAGCCAGTTTTGCCACCGTAAAGCTGTGTTATGCGGTGAAGCATGACAAGATGGAGGCAAATTTGCCTTTGGAAGACGAGAGGTCATATAGGACACATGTTGACGTACACAGATTCATGCAGTCGCATGTTCCCACGCTAGCAAACTGGAGCTTTTCGTCTAAATGCGAGCTTAAAACCAACAAGCTTGGTACATACAATAGCAATGGTTGCTGGCTGGTCACTTGCGGATCTGAACAGCATTACGATATCCACCAGTCTGAACTCTGTACAAGTGATCCTGGGATTGATGACCGATGAACCAACCGTACATGTCAATGGCAAACCTTTTATTAAAGAGCCCCTAAACCAACTCTTATGAGTAAATAAACAACTGCATGCTCCTCCCAAGCTGTTTATGGTCTTCACACATTGCGACACCAACAGGGTCAGGGCATGTGAAGTCACAACCAAGACCCACATAAAAGTTGTCAAGTCGTCAATGCACGAGGAGACATCTGTTCTGATCTGTTCTGCTAGCATGCCTCTACCACGCAGTCGCCCTCCCACTTTTCCTCGACGCCTCACTTGCCTGTTGTGCGCAATAAACTAGTTTCACCTAGTGCAATGTGTTTTGCACTGCAGGTGTGGTGGCAACAGCGGGTAGCCGAAAAGCACAAAGTGCCGATTAGTGGTGGTCGATGGTGTTTTCAAACAAGAAAAGAGCACCACTATGATGTTCGGTAATGCGTCTTCTAGAAAATTATGTGGTGAGGACGAGATAGTGCCCGTGGGGAAGTTAGCGCAGGCAACAGAAAAACCACTCGCATACCTTTGAGCTCAGGGTGGTTTAAGGGCCCTTTAAATTCTTGGTATTTAATATTTGATTTCACATTCAGCTTTTCTTTTTTGATCTGATATTCAATTCGAAATCTAATATTCAGTTTTTGCACAACCCTAATTTTTGCTACTGCTGGCATGATTTAGGCGTACAGTGGTAGTGCTGCAAAACTGCCGGTAACAACAAATTTTGAGTAAACAGCCCTGCTTTGAGCGACAGTAGCACCCATGATAAAAGATGCACTTAATTCTAATTCTAGGACTAAATTAAAAAAATGACAACACGGTTTTGAGGCCAACGGACAAAAGACTCTCCTATAACACTGTTTATTGTCTTGTCTTGCCTGCGGCTATCACTCAGTTTCGGCTTGATTACTTCTCTCATCAGGGTGGCTACTTCTGGACTATGTACTACTAGGATTTTATGGGCTATTTTATGAGCCTGCTTACCGTAATCTTAATACTTCTCTACTGCTTTTCCATATATTAACGATGGGTGAAGTTCTGCATTGTCAAAGCAGCACAATGTGAATACGCGAGGTGCAGTTAACTACGCGTGAATTGAATGCGTCCATTAAATTCCATCACGGTCTGCGTAGGCCTACCTCGACCACTACTCCCAGGTTTGTGTTGGGTCACTGACCTGCAGCACGGCAGCAGTGAGGTAGACTACGAGGAAGATAGGAGTGACCGACGTGTGGCCAGCCTTGAGCAGCCGGATGCCGTACGTGAACACCAGGTGTCCCGGAACCACCATCAGGAGCAGCACACGAGCTGTACGCGCGTGCACACCTGCGCAGCCACACTGGAGGTCTCAGGTGCTCGAGTTCAATACGTTAATTCATACAGTCGAACAGCATTAGTTATTACAACAAATGGTGCAATGATCGCACTACTATAGTTCACCGTAGCCAAAATTTTTTGGGTAAAATTAACACCAGGCAATCAAACACCAGTGCGACTTCACCACGAATGCCATAGCTCTCCACTAAGTGCTTTTTTTGTCATGTTGAATGCTTAACCACGTGCAACGAAACCTGCCCTGCCATGCGGAACCGGAAGCAGTTGCAGAATGCCGAAAATGACATCTCAGATTGGAGGAAGTACGCTGACATGGCCTCTGACCTCTTCAAGTCGCTGTGCATTGCCCGATCTCGGAGGCCATGTGAGGAAGTTGACCATGCTGTCAAGTGTCTACACTGCTGTGCCGAGTGCGACACTATTGGTGCATTGGATATGGAAATTTTATGCTTGCTAGCAAGAGTGATTTGCTTGTACCGTTGGTGCGCTGCAAAGAAGTTTGTCTGTCTCGTATGTCTAGAGTCGGTAAACGCCAGCACAGAACAGTTTACTATGTCCATGACAAGCTCACATGGGTTCATTATGAGGAGTGTTAAGTGCATGCGAATCTTGTAAAATTTCGGTTGACGCTCAATGCAGGAATGGCGCTTAACTTATTCCACACTGCGCATTGTTAACCCACTAACGATGGTTCAAAATGCCTCTTTAGAGACCTTCCGCACCGCTTGCAGACGCACTTCACCATTGGACATGAAGAAGGAGAACCATATTTTTGTTTTATGAGCAGTTCGCCTTTTTCCCACCAGGTGGTGGTTTTTGAACGTGCTTTGAAGTTTCGTGATCATCAAAGTAGAAAGCAAAAATGGCAGCCCGCTATCGATGGTTTGAAATGCTGCTTTCGAGACCTCCCGCGCCGCTCACTTAGCCCCTACCCCTCACGGACAAATTGCACCATCAGACTTGAAGGAGGAGAACTACAGTTTTGTTTTCTAAGCAGTTCAATGTTTTTTCCACCAGGCAGCAATTTTTGAATGCGCTCCAAAGTTTCGCGATCGTCAAACTGGAAAGCAAAAATGGCCATCTCTGGGAGCGGCGTGTGCGCTTCGAAAGATCGCAGATCTCGTGATTCTGCTACATCTGCGGCTGATTTTATCGATGGACTGAGCAGCAGTGAGTCGGAGGATGCTGCTGTTTCACCAGACTCTTGAGCGCAACTTCTCAAACAAGCCCAGAACATCAGTGGTCGCAGCCTGGTGCGCCCAACTGTAGTGCTTCGTTAAAACTTCTTTCTGGGTGAGTTGGTGCACACTTGATTTGAAAATTCTAACAGCGCAAACACACGCAACCACAAAGGAACAAGGACGAGACACAAGCGCTGCTTGTTCCTTTGTGGTTGCATGTTTTTGCGCTATTAAAATTTAAAAAAAGAGAAGCTGTAGTGGAATACCTGTTCAATGAGAAATTTAGTTTGTCGGAGATAGTGCCTACTAGAGGGCAAAACATTTCGCATATCTCATAATTCTTGTTGCACATTTTTCCTAGTAAATACAATCATGTCTTTACAAACTTTGTTCAATTTTATCCCACAATCTTGATTCTTCCAGTTTATATATTTTTATGACATACCTCGTTAATAAAGCCTTTATGCGTGAAAAGTGCATTCATTGTGCTTTTTGTCTATGTATTACATAAAATATTGAGTGCAGTAGCAGTTCCTTCAGAAAAAAAAATATACGGCATAACCCACAAAACACACCTATTTTCCCCATGGTAGGGAAAGAATTTAGAGCTGCGCTCGAAAAAGCCAAGTTTGACAAACTGTATATACAGCATAGTCAGTCTGCAAAAGTTTACATTGGAAATATGAATAGATGCATCATGAAAAGCTAGGAAAAATATACTTTTGTGGTACCAAAACAAAGAAAAAAACCCGGCATTACAACTTGCTAGGAGTGACCCAGAACCCAGAAGAGTGAGAACCAAGCGCAGCTCCTGGGCATGAACTCCGAGAGTAGGCAATGCGTGCTGTGTCCTGAAGATCTCGAAGGCCATGTTCTGGGATATGCATCGTACATGCGAACCACCAGATGCCTGTGTCATCTGTCGAAGTGCTACTTGAAGGATGTTAATAAAAAATTTAAGCAACTAGCAGCACAGCAGCTCTGCCAAGGTTGCTTTGATGGTGCATGCTTCTCATTCAAAACCAAATTAGGCAAAGTGAAAAGTTCGCCTTTTAGGGAGGGAAGACTCACTCTTGCCGAAGAAGGCAGTGAAGGGATTAAGGCAGACGGACGGGTCCGAAGCAGGCAGGAACCCCAGCGTCGCCCTCTGGTGCAGGAAGGTGGAAATGCGGCTTGCCTGCACTGCGACAAGGTTGCCGCCCACGCCTGCATGCGGTTGTAAGCCACGAAGTCAAGCAAAGGGAGGAGAAAGGGCGAGAGGGGCCTCCATGTATGGCTGCAGTTGTTCGCCAATCACAAGCAAACCCGCCCAACTTCACATCCATGTGGACAACTACCATTCTTTGTGTAAGCACAGTTAAACGAAACACCAAATTAGTATATTTCTGGACTGATTAAAGCCAAGTTTTGACATGAAGGCCTCAGCTATAATTTCTTTCCAATGTAGGTGTACCTAAGATTTCGCACAAATTACTAGTTTTTTCCTGTAAACATACCTCATGATATGAAGTTATGTTGGTTTGGATACTAATTACATGTCCTCTTTAAGAGTGGACAATACTGCACATGCAATGTTCATATTGCACCTACAGTTAGTTTCGTGTAGTTTACCGACTTCTTCATACAAGCAGTCGGTAAAATATACAGTCTGCTTCCTTATATAGAAATTCCCTAACATTAAATATCGACCTTACATGCAAATAAGTACAGTCGCCGATGTATTTTTCTAACATGGAAGAAGTTACAAAGTTTTTTGAATTATCGGGCCATAGGAAAAATGAAAACTGAATGAGAAAATAAAAATAATTTTGTTGAATTTGAGAGTTGAAAACAAAAGGCAAGGTTTCATGCCGTGTTGACAAGATATCTTCACATCGCCAGTACAAAGCCAAGCCAGCCACGCTTTTGCGTCCACTCTGCCCACACGGCTGAAAGATTCAGCCGCAGTGGGTTGACGCAATCATAAGAAGCGCCAGCAGCCAAAGACACTGTCTGCCTCTCACTTCAATGCGTCTGGACAACTCGAGATCAGACGACACAGGACAGAGTTCTTAAAACTGGCCCTTGGTGTTCACAATGTCTTCCCCCCTGAAAACAGTCCATTGATGCATAGCCATCGTATGTTTTTCGGGGTTAATTTCAGATCCATAACTTGTGTCAGACGTCAGAAGAGACAAAAGGCAAAAGCTATTGTAACTGCTTACAGTAAGTGGCATCATCGTACAAAATGCAAAACCAATCTGCCTCTTCATAGAAACTGACCAGAATAACTTAACAAGCCCTGTGGGTCCAGCCATCTCAATCAACTAGCTCAAGAGTTCAGAAAGAAGTAATCAAAGTTACAAGTATTATTGAAGTTACACACTGAATAGATCGTACGTTTAACGTTTATTTTTGCTAAAAGACTCGGCGTAAACACGACCTAGGGGAGCTTGTACCTTGACCACACAGAATAAAAAATAGTGGCAGTTGTGCGACAAACACCGAGTAATTCGTCCCTAAGCGCTACGTGTTCAGTCAAGGTGAATTAAGACAGAGGGTGTAAAGTGGGCAGCACGCACCGTTTATGACAGGCTGGAAGACGGCAATGCCATGGAAGCGGGAGACGGCGAAGTCCAGGATGCAGCCTCCCACACTGCACAACAGAAGGGGTAATTTTCAGTTGAGCGGCTATGGCTGGACACACCATCCTACACCCATTTGCCGCAGAAAAGGGCATCACTCACACAAGAAGCACTGGCACACACTCTTCTCGCACCACACAGCACTGCACATAAATGGCCACCTAGTTTGCCTGGTCTGTCGTCATGCCTTACAGGGTTCAATTGACTGAATCATTGATTTGTTGCAGGTCCACACCCAGAATTAACACACAGGCAATAAAAGAGCAACACACAAACAATGAAAGAAGCGCTATAAAGCTGGTTATACAACAGGTCTAAAAGCAAATAGCTTTCTTTGGCTCTTCCTGCCATGGCTCAGCCTCATGGTCAGCAAGTTAGTACCGAAGGAGGTGGCCAACACACAGTCAACTGCAAATTTAAAATTAAATTAAGGGGTCTTATGTGCCAAAACCACTATCTGATTATGAGGTACGCCGAAGTAGGTGGAAATTTGGACCACCTGGGGTTCTTTAATGTGCACCTAAATCTAAGTACACGGGTGTTTCCGCATGTCGCCCCTATCGAGATGCAGCCACTGTGGCCGGGATTCAATCCCACGACCTCGTGCTCAGAAGCCCAACATTATAGCCCACTGAGCAACCACGGTGGGTTATTTAGAATTTTTCTTTATGTATGTATATATATACATATATATATGTGTGTGTGTGTGTGTGTGTGCGTGCGTGCGTGCGTATGTATCAAGAACTCTGGTGACAGCAACGCCAAAAAAAAAAAAATGGACAACGTTGATTGTCGTAACATATTATGAACCACAGGATGTGAGAAAAGGGTGAATACCTCTACAACCTCACAATGCAGCCAGGTATAGAGATTGCCAACCTGCAGAACTATATACAGTAGAACCTCGTTGATACGTTCCCATTACGTAGGTTTTCCCGGCACCAATGTTCCCACTCGAGAACAAAAAAAAGAAAATGACCCAATAAAGTCACGCTCATTTTTTTACCATACCATACGTTCCCGGAAAACACAATTTTTCGGCACCAACGTTCAATACATCGCCAAATTGCGATCGTATGATATGTTTCCCGGCTGCTAGAGCCCATTTAAGCAAGAAAATGTGTGAGACGCGTGCGATCGAGAACACTATATAGTTGCCCACCGTGGCAGCTTCACCGCAATACTTGCCTGTCCGTCTCATGTGGAAACGCCGGTGCGCACTCAGTTTCTCATTTTAGTACCAGCAGATCTCCTCCGGGGTCGTCGTATGCGGCATTCACAGCTATCGCCACCAAACCTATTGCGATAAGCATCTTGGCCTATCTGTTTTACAGCGCGTAGCACGTAATGCCATTGATAGCGAAGTGCATGCCTTTAGTAGGTGATAATCAAAACCCACTGCCATTCCCTGCTGCAGGCGGCGCGGTGTGGCCATTACTTTTTGCTTCGGCGGCATCCAGTGTCGCCCACCAGCTCAATTTCGCTTCAGTTTCCCCTCACCTTCATAAAACACCATGCAATAGGAAAACAACAAAATGCGTCACAAGCCGCCGGGGTACCACCAGCTCTATGCGCGTCTGCGGCTTGTGCTGCAACCATACGCGCGACGCTTCGCATCACGTAGATGTCAGCAATAGTTGAGTCTGCCAATTTTGTTTTTAGTTACTTTATATTGTACGTTTTCCTGCTTAGTACGTTTTTTCTCGCAGTTTTCTTCAAGACGTATGAACGAGGTTCTACTACACTAACAACATAAAGTGGCAATGCCTCACTGGTTATAGTAAAAAATTCAGTGTTTTCTCAGATCCCATGTTCTGTGAACTTTTACGGTAGACTGTACGAATTGCGACAGCTCAGTGGTTACCATGTCTAGATTCCTGATGCGCTATTACAGCAGCATAAACTTTATCCCTAGTGACGCCACCAGTTTGAGAACAGTTTTATTTTCCTTCGAGCTATGGCAGACCCATAGTTTACACTGGATTTTAATTACCTTCCACTGGATTCTATAAGTTATGTCCAAACTGTGACTTTTGGTTTCCTCACACTGTGGCTCATACAATGCAAACCCATAGCACACAGAGTGGAAACAACGAAAAATGTAAGCGTGACTACAGGCTGTGCCCTGGAGTGCTCCAATATGCTGGCTGTGAGTGCGAAACCCTAACGTAAAACTCTTAATTCCTGTGCACCTCCAGAGCCAACGTACACAAAGCCCTCGGGGCACTCAACATTTGGGACTCCTAGTCTAAAGCTGCAGATACTGCAGACAGCATCGGCACTGTCGGCTTGCGCTTTATGCGGCAGAAGTGGTGTGCACCTGGAGATAACCATTGCAGAGATGACAGGTGTCCACCCGGTGTAGAGCACCTCCTGGGTGTGGGGGTTGGCGCATGCCAATACGCCCCACAGGGGAAGCAGCAATGCCACTGCCACCAGCACCACAACCACCAGCCACATTCGGTGCACCTCTGCGGAGAAAAAAAAAAATATGGGAGAGGGTGCCATGTGTGCCGGTCCCGTAAAGTTAATAACTTTGAGAGAAATATGATGCCACCGTCTGTCTGGCTGTGTCTCTACACCACAGTAGCTGGGTCTCAAAGCAGCCTGTGGTGAATCAAACGCACAGGGGCGTGCTCAACATTTAGGCCTGTTGACGGAGCGAGATGTGAACTTAAGTGCAAATGAAAAATAATTTACTACAGAAACTGCACTCATGGGACAACCATGGAAAAGGAGCCAGGACATCTCATGCGTTTTGACACTGACACACTCAAATGCAGTAAAGCTAAATCTTACAAAGGTGGTACGTTCATATCACAATGCGCATACACCCTACGTGCCCAAGCATCCTCAGACAAGTGCGAACCTGAATGCATGTAGATAACCTCAAAATATTTGTAGCAATATGGCCTTTCTTACTGCCAAATCACTAAGAAAAAGAAAACTCAGTTTCAATCACATCCTGGTTCATATGAATGAAATGCTTGCTTTTGAAATCACCCCCACTTTCATCATAAATTAAATTGCATTCACATCAAGAGCATGCGCATTTTTGCTGTAAATTGCACCAAAACATCTGTCAAATGAAATCGATATTGTGATATCATACTTTATAAAGGGCAGCATGAGCCAATGAAGCCACTCATGCGACATGGTTGTCCTTAGCTTGGCCTTTACATGCGTCAAAAGTAAAAAGAGAGCAACCAAACCATTCCTTGTCTCTATTCAGAAAACCGACACACACAGGATGATATCGTCACGTTAATTCTAAGCACTCCATCTGTCGGAAGTTTTCTGTAGTCTGAAGCCTCATCAAGAGAGCCAAAAGAATTTGCCCGCCTCCGCACCTCCAGAAGAAATAAAAGAAGAAAGTAATCAGTGACCTTGTGATGAACGTTTAAAAAAAAAGCATTTGTTCACCGCGCCCTCCACCAATAAAACGAGAATGAAAGGAGGATGGCGGCTGCCGCACCACCCAGGCAACGGTGCCGTGTCTTGATACAGCAAGTTCAAAGCATCCGCGAGACATTACCGCTGTGTGCTGCAAAGGGCAGGGGTTGATGTCGCTGACAAGCCTCTCTCCATGGTCAGTAGCCTCCTCTTTTGTCCAAAAGACTTTGATCATGTCGAAAAGGTGCAGGGCATAATGCACAAGATTACCTACACCGAATGCCCTACGTTGTATATAAGCGAGACAAAAAACTTCCCAGAAAGAATTTGTCAACACAAGAATGACCTTCGCCACCTAAAGAGAGAATGCAGGGCTGTGGCAAAACGCTGCAAGCTCTTTGATCACCAGATTAGCCCCGACAGCACTTTCATCTTGGAGAGATAAAACAACCACTGGCAGCGGCTCCTTTTGCAATCACGGCACATCCAGAAGACACCAGGTAACATCAATCGATAACCTGGAGCACTTCCAGCTGTTTACACTCGAGGTCTACAAAAAGTGCCTGCATGCCTGTCAAAGCGCCAAAAACTCATAGGCACTGCTATGCCTCATGCCATCTCACCCCTGAAAGGAGCCGGTTGGGCTCTGAAATATTAGATTTTTAAAATAAATTTGGGTTGGAGCTTTCCTTCTTAATTAAGTTGTTTCCAACGGAGCAGATATCTACCGAATGTTTACTACTGATTTAATATTGTAACGATGTTGAGAAATAATGGTCAACAAGACAACCCCGCACCTCCACCAAATTAATGTTACGTGTAGCTGAAGCCCAATGATAGATACAATTTATTTACAGGGACGCTAACGGAAGGCCAAAATGGCGACGATATATCAAGCGAGGCCCACGTCGTCTTCTTCCTCTTCAGTGAAACCACACTGTGGCGGCTGCGCCGTAGAAATATTTATTAAAGGCGAACCTGTGCCCACAACTAAAAGTCACTGCGGTCTTGAAAAATCACCGGCAGTCGCGTTCTCAAATTGGCGTCGAACCGTCTTCTTTTTTCTCTCATGATACCTTGTGCACGTGGCGCATGCGAGCTGGGTCCAACCGGCTACTCGTGCCACGAAGATCGCCGCCTGTTGTTGCTGATCAACACCACTGTACGGCGTGCAGTGTCCAATAAGAAGGGCGCACAACTTGAATGTGACCAAGTTGTCGTGGCAATATGTAAACTGCTTTCAGTTATTGTAATACTTTGAATCATTGCAACCCTCTTAGACGTAATTCACTACAAATTTGGTGAACGATGCTTAGTTGTAAAAGCTGAGAATGTTCATAACCTGAGGCCAAACAACTCCTAGGAATGATCATGAACTCACACACATCAAGCATGTGCATTAAAGTATACTCACTGTATGTTGCCAGGAATGTGTGCTTTTGTGAACATTGAAAAAAGAAGACAATTAAAACAGAACCCATGCTTGCTGCAGTCTGAAAACCACAGAGCTGCAGCACTGTTCACCAATCACGTCGAGAGGTATTCTCCTTCCCTACACCCTTTGTCTTTCGCGCTGCGTGGTATAAACACTAAGCTTCTGATGGTGAAACTAAAGTTCAGTGAGAAATGCGGGTGGCAATTCTGACGTCCCAGGATACTTAGCATAGTTCTGATGCCTTTTCTGCTCGACTGCCATGTAAAAACGCCAGAGGTAGCTAAGCACAGTTCCGTCTGTGGCCTTGATGCACGTTACAAGCAGTGCATGCTATAAAAGGCAGGACTCCGCAGAGTGCCGAAGCTGGAGAGCAACACCGCAAAACACAACAGACAATTAATATTTTGCGACGCACATCCTCTCTAGCCATGATTTGGCTGAGTCAAGGTTTCATTCAATAGGTTCTCGCCATTTCATGCTGCCCGCCATTATATAAAGACCATTGTGAATTAGTCTGGCTTTTCGGTCTTTTGAGTCCAGAGTACTCACCAAGGCAGGCGTAGAGGAAACTGGCTACCAGGGCGAGTAGCGCCAGAGTGGTGAGATCACCAAGTGAGGCCGCTATGGGCGTGGCCACATTGTCCGGGTTCACGTGGCACTTGCGCGAGGCAATCACCACTCCGATCATGACCAGGCCCAGTACCAGGCTGGCCACGCTGGCCGTCAGCAGGCTGCTGGCGCACAGCAGCAGCGCATGCCGCCAGCTGAACGCCCCCTCGGGGATCCAGCCTATCACCATGGCGAACAGCGATGCAAGGAAGCCCACCACGGTCGCCTGGCACTGCACCACACAACTCGAAGAAGTGAACAACAGCTTCTCACTGAAAACTTTTAGGCTAGCTTTCCCGCAGTTCATGACTGCCAAAAACATTGTGACCAGCCCAGTGATGATTACTGTGCAGCTCGTGCGATGCTCTTGCTTGATGCATTAGATATGGTGGGAATGACTGCGAAAAAGCAAGAGCAGTGTAATAACTGCGCCGTAAAAGTTATTTTAGTGATGTGTTGGCCATCATTTGTGCACTGCAGAAAAGACAGCTTGACAAGTGTGCACTGTGTAACTTGGCAAGGACTCATCTCGACAACAGCGCAAGAAGCTGCATGCTGACAGAAAGAAGACACACTTCACTACAACCTGTGAACGAGAAGAAGAAGGGGGACCATGCTGAGCACTCATAATAAAGTTCAGAACAATGTGGTGGACTTCCAGGTGGTGAAAGAGAAAGCAGTATTATGGTACACTGAAGTGGCCATGCTGCCTGCATATACAATACCTTTCAGTTTATTGCTGCCATACTCTAGCTATGTGCAATCTTCTAGACACACCCAAATGGTAAAATGCCTTGGAAACAACCATCTGGTACACTCGCCAGGCTGAACTTTAGCCTGCTCACTTCTTTTCTCTGCATTTAGCTTTTCCTGGTGCCATCAATATGGACAGAATCAGTGCTCCAAGTTTCACTCGTGCTCAGCGAGTAGACCATGCCAAGACGTCTAGCCGGGCATGAGATCACATTAAGCTCTATGCACTGATTTCGCATTGCGGATACAATAATGTGCCCCGAGAATAATGAATGGCAATTCTGTTCCTCTGGCACTGCCAGTGATGTTGTAGGCACCACGATTACATGCTGCACATGAAGCCCCACAGGCCAAATACTTACAGTCGTCGTCTGTCTTCTGCTTCAAGCCTAAGTAGATGAACAGCATGGAAAGTGTCAGCAAGTGAAATAAAACAAGGCTACAATGTCTCAAACAGAGAGTCACTTATCAGCAGCATGTGCACTGCAGCTGCTATGTCATAAAGTAAAAGATAGAGAGAAAGAGATCAACTTAATTTACGAACAGAAGGGATATATGCACAACTTTCAGCAGCAGCACAATCAGACTGTGAACAGCTGCCAATATCATTTAGCTTCTTTCATGTCACTGCTGGTTTGTGACTGCCTTGTGCATTGTGGCACAGAATGATGGGGGCTGTAGTGTCCTTCCTTATCTTCAGCAAAGCCCTTATGGCCATACCTTTCTTGTGTAACAAAGGGAAACGGGTTCCAAAGCTCGGACAGAAAGCTCACAGGATCGGTCCCAAACAGGGCAATTACACAGGTTGCGGCAAAAGTGCTACAATTCGTGCAAAGGTGGCGAGCACGTAAGCTGCTTAACCGGCCCACTCATGGTAGGCACTGAAAGAGCTCACCAGACCCTTAATGTCGGGAACCACATCACTTTCCTTCTGTATGCTGCCAGGCCGAGCCTGCAGCCATAGGTCGGCAGAATAAGTGGATACTCATTTGCCAATACTCACTCATGTGCACTCACACTCGTCAGCACTTACCTGTACTCTTACTCATGCTCACCAACACTCACTCGCATTGACAGTCACTTCCATTCTCGCTTATGGCATCAATTCACTCATTCACACAATCACGTTCCCTCACGCTCACCGACAGCCACTCCTGTTCATACACACGTACACTCACTCATTGGCACTCTCTTTCGAATTCATGCCCACTCACACCCTTTGTCGCACTATCTCATGCCTGTGAAATTAGTGTGGAGTGAGTATGGCAACCAATGCCTGCAGCAGATTCCAACTTCAGGTGAAATGCCAAGAGCAAGTGGTCAGAATTAGGTGCAGCCTACAACATAAGATAGTCGCTCTTGGAAAGAGTAAACTAGCCATCTTACTGCTCGCGCTTCAAACGCTATTTCAGGACTGTCCCTTCTATGTTTAACCAGTGCGCGACAGTGTCGCTCATTGGTCTTTACCTCGTCTCCAAGATCAATTACTTTCCAGACAATGCAGGCAGCAGGAGTAAGGGTGCACCTACCTGGAGCAATGCTAGGTTCCCTGTGGCCATCCTCCACTGCTCGGCTGAAGTGTCCATCTTTCCCAAGTTTGCCTGCAGGAAGACAGCAATCCCAGTGCTTTTCTCAAGATTTGCTACCAGTAGTGCAATTGATTTATTGATTGACTGAAGTATTGATCGATTAGGTTTAATGTCCCAAAGCAACACTGGGGCTACGAGAGATCCTGTAGGTGAGGTGGTCTGGATTAATACGGACCACCTGGTGTTCCTACCAGGCACCCAAAACATGCCATCTGTAGCACATGCAGCAGAGGTGGGCACTCCTAGGCAGATTCTGAGAGGTGAGTGCAAGACAGGTGAGAAACAGATCATCACTTTAAAATACGATGTCTGATTGAATAGAAAAACTTCATTTGGCTTGATAACTAGAAAAATGCAGTCTTCGTATATCGAATACAGAATGTTTGTATAAATTATGCAAGCAAAAAAACGAAAGAAAGAAAACAGAGAGGAAATGTGGTAAAAAGGAAATTATTTAATTGAAGACACGCAACACAACTGGGAAGTCTGCTCATTGATTGACTCAGAGATTAAAGGGGGGCACACTGCTGCCGAGTAATTTAAAAAAATTGTTTTAGTTATTGCAATGAAACTTGGCAACCTGGTTTAGTTTTTTCATGCTGATCTCAAAAATTCATTTACATTTTCTGTAGGCCAATTATTTCCAATTAAGATGAATTAACTATTGTTTCTAGGGACAATAACACAAAAGCAATTTCTCAGAGGGTTACTATGGGCATGTGCCTAGATACTACAATGCATAAGGAGCACAATGGTAGGAGCACTTTTCTGATATAACATTCTTTTAGTTACCATATAGCAGCTTGAGTTTCACGTTGCAAACAAGTCACTCCAGTTTAAAGGCAAAATTACAAATTTTCAGAGGCCCAATTACAAGAGTCGTGACTTGTGTGCTTGGATTCAGCTATAATCTACTACAAAAATTACAGCTCCAGCTACTCTGCTGGCAAAGATATAGTGTCTGGAAGTTTGCAAGGGAACGAAAATGTCATTTCTTGGAAAAATGTGAAGAAAACTAAATAAGCTTATCTCTAGTAAACAGGCGCACAACATGTTGGAGTATTTGTAATTCCACTGTGATCAGTAGGCACCAAAAACATACTTTTGGTTGTAGTTCACCCAAGTGGTGTCTTCTCTTTTTTTTTTTTTAACATCTGCTACATGTTTTTTGTGGAAGCACAGTTGCATGCTGAAGCCATAGCTATGCAGTGGTCTTTCTGTACCGTGCGTTTATAGTAACAATGAAGTCAGAATTGATTTGCAGTTCCTTCAGAATTGCTTCTGAGGCTTTTTTCGGCTCCTGCATTGAATTTCAACACAGCCTTGGCCAAAGCAGCCTGCACGGTAGACAGTGATGAATGTTGCTCCTTTGATGAACTTGCTTACACCATGGAATGAAAAATGCTCATTGCTGTTCTGAATTTTCCCCCGCTGGCGCTGCTAAAGAAGACTCTCACGAGACAAGCGTTCGTGCATCAGAAAGAGGGCCTTGCAAACATGTGGTGGAAAGTCGAAGGAACGCTTTCGTGCAGGCTGACCTTTTGCCTTTGCCACATTGTGCCAACACCACGAGTGTAGGCACAAACTTGACACGCCAGCATTAGAAGCGCAACAAGGTCGTACAGTGAACTCTCGATATAACGAACTTCAGGGGACCGCAGTAAATTGTTTGTTATTCTGAGAAGTTGCTATACAGTCGAACCTGGCTATATCGAACTCGCCAAAAAACGCCTATCAGTTCAATATAGAGCATAATTCGATATAAGCCTGCTAAATAATTGGATGTCATAAAAGCACATACCATTTATAAAATCACTTTATTGATGAAACTGGCTTAGTTTCGCACGAAATAGTCCTGCATTTTCTTATGCTTGGGCAATTTCGCTGCGTGCGAGGCACGCACTTTTCCACTTTGTTTAAGGAGTCGGAGCAGCTGAGGCCGCAACATTCCGCATTCGCGCAGAAGCACCGGACTAGTGCGAGCGCACCAATCACTTCGGAGGATGTGGGCCAAAGACGGTCGCTGCTTTCCTCATTGTGCCCATTTTCGCTTGTGCTCGGCACGATGTCGGCAATGTAGTCTTCGTTTTCGGGCTCTCCCGTGGTCGCGACACCATCATTTGCGCTCACCAACTCGTTCACCGTTGATTCGTCAACAGCTTCCGGAAATTCTGACAGCTCGCTTCAAACTTCGGCAACAACGGCAACGGCTTCGTCGCATTAATCAGAATTTACAGTCATCACCAAGCACACGGAAGTCGGTACGGCTGAAGCTATTTTGGATGAACCACTCGTACACGGCCTTGCGTACGCGTCGGGGGCCACGGGCACTATGGGCACCGGGTCGCGAGTTAGGGCGCTTTAGCCCTAATTTCCCCCTTCAAGATCGTGCCGAGAGTGCACCTCGGAATCTTGTACGTTGCGGGGACATCCGACTTGTCACCGCGTTCGACCCGATTTATGATTTCGAGCTTCACGACGAAAGGCGAATTCTGCCGCTTCATCACGGCAACAATGCGGGAGAAGGCGCACACAATGAACCAGATAAGCAGCGAGACAACTCGCACTTTCGCCATCTTGCACGACGAGGGCACAAGAGCCTCTGATTGGCTGTCTGAGCAAGCGCTGCGGGCGGGCGGGCCAGGATAATCTTTTGTAGGGGGGTGTCGGCGGCTCCGAGGTAGCGCGGTCACGTAGGGAGAGCGGTTGGTTGGAGCCGCGCCGCCGGGTTTTCCCGTCACCGCAAGGGAAAGCCAACTTCCGGGGGCACTTTCCGCCGCTTGACGTTCGATATATCGGGAGTCGCTACTAGTTTTGTTCGATGTAAGCGTAATTTTTGCTATATATACTCATTGTAACTATACCGTGTCCAGAAATTGTTCGATATATGGAATGATTCGATGTAACCGGGTTCGATATAGTCGGGTTCGACTGTAGTGAAAGCCCAAAGATTAACCAGCCCACCCATTAACCTACCAGTGCGTAAGTTGTCACCATTTGAGCTCTCCACGAAAACGTTGCTGTTGGCTCTCGACCTGTGTTGTTGCTATTTTCCATAAATTCCGCTGCCACACACTACCGAAGCACCGTATAACAGTGATGCATGCAAAACCGACACTGACGCAGAGAAAACTACTGACAAAAAGGAAGCTCCATGCTGCCTCCAAAGCACAATGTTTCTTGCCATTTGTTTGTTTTTCACATTCCTTGCCCCCCATGGTCACCACAACTGTCTCACTTGAGGCGGACACTTTAACTATTCTAAAGATGCAAGCACGCGTAAACGACACCATCTGAAAAGTGCAAAGTGAAAGTATGTGGCATCCCTGTGAGTACGGAGATTACATTTCTCTGCACATGGAACTAGTGCAGGTGCAGAAAGGGCAAGAAGAGGAAGAGATGCGTCTCTATCGCTAGGCGACACTTGTGTGAGTGGAGCATGCACTCGCAAAACCTGATGCATTGTTGTCTCTGCAGTTGATTAAAAAAAAATATATATATATATTCTCTCCCACATTTCTTTTAATGGGCGCTGCCTGAAGTTTGCAGACCCCATGCACCGCGACATCTGCTCTCTGCGCCTTGTCGTCTGCTAGCCAACTTTTTCGGCTGCCATGAAGGATACACGGAAATCTAACAATTCCAGATATTAGTTCATAGTACTGAGGCATTGTTAACATGACATGGAAACTGAAAAGCTCAGTGTTCCGAGGTTCATGGTACTACTGAAATATTTTTACATTGAAGTCATAAGAAGTCTGCAGGGGATTTCTGACATGTTCATTAATCTGAAAAGTTTGTTAATGTGATGTTCATAGTAACGAGGTTTCACTCCAGTAGATTGCCATGACAGCATTGTGAATGGCCTTCATATCACCCTTGCTTTATCTGAGAACCCAACTACAACATGCACCGAGCTTGGTCAGTCAGTCAACCAGTCGGTTTCCCCTTGTCACCAAGGCTCTCGGATCCAGCTCCGTCTTTCTGTAAATAAAGTTGTGCAGTGCCATTTACACTCTTGTTTTAACAGGGTTGGCCCAGTCTTTTTTGCTGATGGGAATGTACTAATACATCTTGGGTTCCCGTAAGGCAAGGAAGGCGTGGCTGCCATTGTCTGAGAATACACAGGGCTTGCCCGTAAAGTAACGAGACAGCCTGCCGCACGGTGCTGCTGTCGCCAGTAGCACACTCCCCGGAGGGAAGATTTGTGGTGGGGGTTCTAAGCTAAGTAACGCACTGGGTGGCAGTCGTGTCCAAGCTCGAACGTAGCGAGGGTTTGAAGTGGTGCAACAGCTGTTATTAACTTTTTGCCACAGCAGAAAACATAAAAAATGGAGCGTTCGCTGAAGCAGCAGTATGCAATTCAATTTTGCTTTCACCTGGGCAAAATCGCTTCCAAGACACTCGCATTGGTTAAGGAAGCGTACAAAGACGACGCCCAGTCAAAGGCCCAGGTTTTCCGGTGGTTCAGTGAGTTCAAGAACGGACGGTTCCATGGAAGACATGGAGCTATTTGGACCTTCTTCAATGTGTGGTTTGGATGAAAATGTGGCCAAAGTAAGAAATCTCCTGGACTGAGACCGTCGTTTGAGTATCAGATTAATCGCAGAAGACCTCAACATGTGAAAAACAATGGTTCACAAAATTATTTCTGAAAATATGAACATGTGGAAAGTTTGTTCGAAATTTTTGCCAAAAGTGTTGACTGAAGAACAAAAACGACAAGCTGACGTTTCTTGTGAGATGTTGGTGCAATTAGAAGGTGAACGGGACATTTTAGACAGTATTATAACAGCCAACGAATTATGGGTGTTCCAGTACGACCCCAAAACCAAGTGCCATAGTTCGGAGTGGCACACCGCAAACTCCCCATGCCTCAAGAAAGCAAGAATGTCAAAGTTCAAGGTAAAGGCAATGTTCATTGTCTTTTTTGACAAGCGTGAGGTGGTCGACAAAGAATTTGTAGCTCCATGCCGTGTTCTACAAAGAAGTCCTTGAGCACCTTCACAGTGTCGTTAAACGGAAACGGCCTGAGATTGCCAATCGCTGGAAGCTCCACCATGACAACTCTCCAGCCCACACCGCTTTCGTTGTGACCCCCTACCTGGCCTGGATAGGAGTTGCAACTTTGCCGCAGCAACCATACAGGCCCAATGTGAGCCTGGCAGACTTTTTTCTGTTCCCAAAGCTCAAGAGAAGCCTGTAAGCTCACCGTTTCGCAGATGTTCCGACCATTCAATGGGTCGTCACAGAGTCTCTCGGATCGATCATCGGATCAATTAATTCTTTTTACCAGGCCCAGACTCATTACGTTAAGAACAAACCCTGTAGCAGTACATCTCAGTTTGTGCTTTTCTGTTGATCTTGGGAACAGAAGAAGTGCAGCTTCCACATCCATTCCTCCAGCTATTTTGTTGGAGTTCTTTTGGCATACATGCTTCTCATTCCAAGACTGGTAGAGCAGGTCATCTTCTTTTGGTCCATGTTTGTACACAATGAAAAAAAAATTGCACAGCTCAACACAGTCAATGGCTAGTCCTGAAAAAAGTTTGATGCCTGTGCTGACACAGATGTGAGACAAGTGGCCATGCATCATCCAGGAATCATCATACGAAACGGCAATGTTGGCTGGGTTCTTGAGCTTCAGTTTGCCGTAGAGCTTTTGGACTGTTAGGGTGCTCTTGCACATCATCTTCTCAACAGCTTCAGTCGCCGTCTTCAAGTACCCCTGTACCTCACCCTTGCCACGTTTTAGTGTGTATAGAAAAATATGTCATTTAGCGCAGCTTGCCAATACCCGGCGCTGCGCATTGCGCGTGCAGTGAAAATTTTCACAACGGACATTTTCCATGCACGGTTGCCATTCACACGTGGCGAATTCCATGCCAGCACGGCTTCACCGCAGATCCCGTATGTGATAACCACCTTTAAGGCCATTGTAATGTTCCCCTTTGCCCACTGTCCCATCGCCCCACACACCTCGCATTTCACTCAAGACAGCAGAGCATTTATAGACATTATAAATGAACCACGACTCTACTACATCCGAGGCAGCCACAGCGTTGTCAGCATGTGCAAGAAAGTCCTATCTACGCTTAATATCTTGTTTTGAAGCAAAGTCTTGTAGCTTTTCTTCAGCCTCCTCCTCATTCTTTTGCAAATCGGCAGGCTCTAGTATAATGGTGTCGTGCCAAAACGTCTGCTGAATGCCTGCTGTCAGGATTGCTTCCATGTCATCATCATCATCATAATCATCAGCCTGGTTATGCCCACTGCAGGGCAAAGGCCTTTCCCATACTTCTCCAACTACCCCGGTCATGTACTAATTGTGGCCATGTTGTCCCTGCAAACTTCTTAATCTCATCCGCCCACCTAACTTTCTGCCGCCCTCTGCTGCGCTTCCCTTCCCTTGGAATCCATTCCGTAACTCTTAATGACCATCGGTTACCTTCCCTCCTCATTTTTCCTTCCCTCCGCACATTTTTCTATCACCTAATTGATAGTATGAATATGGTCAATTGTTCAGTAGCCATTACGGAATCCTGCCTGGTCCTTTGGTTGACGGAAGTCTAAGGTGTTCCTGATTCTATTTGCAATTACCTTAGTAAATACTTTGTAGGCAACGGACAGTAAGCTGATTGGTCTGTAATTTTTCAAGTCTTTGACGTCCCCTTTCTTATGGATTAGGATTATGTTAGCGTTTTTCCAAGATTCCGGTACGCTCGAAGTCATGAGGTATTGCACATACAGGGTGGCCAGTTTTTCTAGAACAATCTGCCCACCATCCTTCAACAAATCTGCTGTTACCTGATCCTCCCCAGCTGCCTTCCCCCTTTGCATAGCTCCCAAGGCTTTCTTTACTTCTTCCGGCGTTACCTGTGGGATTTCGAATTCCTCTAGACTATTCTCTACTAGAAGAAACTAGGAATTGGCAAGAATCAGATGCATGCGTTAAGAGACAAAGCCGGCAATATCATCACTAATATGGATGACATAGTTCAAGTGGCTGAGGAGTTCTATAGAGATTTATACAGTACCAGTGGTACCCACGACGATAATGGAAGAGAGAATAGTCTAGAGGAATTCCATGTCATAGGCCTAGTCTAGAGTTGGGGGCTTCGGCGATGCTCTGCATGGGAAGCAACTGTCAACATCTTCCGAAGGTATTGCACATTTCTGAAAGTTTGCCACTGTTCATTTCTTCTTCTGTTTGCTGAATTTGTGCTTTGTGGAAAGCTTTGGCCGTGAATTCAATATTGTTGCAGGGAATGATTCATCCAATATAGGCAAGAAAGCCCTGACGTAGCTTGTCCGAGCACACAACTGCGAAAATGTGCCAATGGCATGGCATGCCTATTGTCACGTGTCTCAATCGATAATTGGAATTGTGCATCAGGACTGCTATTTCACAAGTTTTTTCTTCATACCTGTCTGGTGCACGGAGTTGCAGAGGTGTGAAAGGTAAAGAAGAGCTGCTTTTTTCAAATGAGACTAAGATGGCTGTTATTGGAAACATAGCATGGCAGCTGCACGTCGCAGAAAAAGGCCCTTTTTTGCATGTCCATCAGTACAAATTCAGCTTGCAGGTGTGATATAAAATGCTATTACACCTGAAATATCAATCAAGGATGCAAGAAAATTTCTGAGAACAGGCATCAGTCTCTGTAGAATTCAATAACATTTTCAAGAAATCTATTTTTCCTCAATTTCTCAGTCTCTAAGACCTATGTGCCCCTAAAGAAACACTCAATGTATGTGAGATGCCACAGCAGGGGTCTACACATTCATTTTGACTAGCTGGGGTTCTTTGACGGGCTCATAAATTAGACTACACAAGTGTTTTACCATCTTGCCCTTGCTGACAAAGATTACTGGATTACAGGTGTGTGGCTACTAGCCTAATCATGCATGAAATTTCTTGCTAGTCAAGAAACTCGTAGAGACATAGCGCTGGGTTTTTTCACAGGCAGCATCGCAGGAAACTCCCTTATGCCTGCCACCGCACCTTTTGTTCCAAGGGGGAAACCTCAATCTGACACAAGGGGTTGGCTTGTCACTGAGTGCCCCACCTGAGTGGAGAGGCGCGAGGCCAGAGTCATCTCCAGGTTGCCCTTGAGCCCCAGTAGCGCCGGCACGAGGATGAACAGCTCGGACACCTTCTGGAACACTTTCCAGTGCTGCAAGCAAGCAGGGTGACACAGAATCTTTCAGTATACAATTACTCAAAGGAACTTACTGTTGGGCATGTTGGCTGATACTTGGCGGAAGGCAGCGTGGCACAAATGAGGCATGCACAAACAACAGAAGATGGGAGAGCACAGATACTATCCTGTCTTGTGAACAGCACCCAAGCTGTCCTGCCTTCTCTCCTGTCATCTTTTGAAAGCTACAAACCAACTAGCCCCGCAACGTGTTCTACTGCAATTCCCGTCATCTAAACAGTGACCGTGCTGCCATGTCTCCTGTTCCACAGGCGAGTCTGTCTGCTGGTCTTCATGTCTACTTTACTTGTAGGCTACGATGACTTCCCAAAATACAATTACTTCTCTGGAAAGTCGTTCAGCCACGCATACTACTCAATGCTCCTAGTCAACTCAAGTGAATGCAGAAAAACACAGTGTTAGACTAAAATACTGCAGGCTGGATAAGTGGACAATCCATTACTTTCATGAAGAAGCAGACATTCGAAAAGAAAGAAGGGAAAAGAATGGACACTGCTTGCCCAGCACTCCTTTTTGTTCTTATTGTTTTGAATGTGCATTGGCATGCTTAAGAACCCTGACTGAATTATTTGTTGCGCCTTTATGAGCCTTTACCGGCACTGGAGAGAAGTGCACCTGGACTGAGACAGTACTGTACTTTGCAACAATGGTGCATCTTAATAAAACATCCTCATTTAGTTGGAGCAACCCATTTCTACCATGGCAAGAAACAATTAACATAAGAGCCATCATGAAGTGCTTTCATGACAGCTTTACAGCAAGAATTGTTTTTGCTGAACAAGATAAAAAACTATACTTTTGCACTTTCTTGCAAGTAACATTCCGAACAACAGTTGATTCAAATGCAATTCCTTATTTCGATATTGAAATGTTGTGTGACACAGCCAAAAAGCCACCAATGGCTTGGCGAAGAGTTGTGCTGCGATGTAGAATCCAACCTGTCAACTCAAGTTTCCAGCTCTTTCAAGACAGTGGTCAGAATTGACAATATGAAAAAAAAAAAAGGCCAATTTTCACGTGTGAGGAAAGCCTGTCTTAAAACCAAGAAGCCAAATCTGCAGGCTAGGTAGCAGCATGAAACATTGCTTCCAATCAATAGCTTTTACCCAATGCCGAATCCCCACACTCTATACTGCAGGGGTCCAGCTGTTGTAAAGGCTATTGAATGGGAACAATACATTTCCTCGTGCTGGAGAGAACAATGGTGATATAAAATCTTTGGAATCATTCTCGGAAAGCCTTTGTGGCTTGCTCTCCCTCCCCAAGAGGATGGTGCCCATAAGGAGAAATGTAGCCAGCGGACGAGATTTCTGGGCTAAAAAATGCCATTACAGAGTAGCCAGCTTACAGAGTTCTGTAACTGTTCATTTCTACTCTAAACCAACGAAATTTACTTACAGAGAAGCACACATTGCTCAAAAGCATGAGACTCAGGGGTATCAGATTGCATTCCAATGCACAACAACAGCAGCATTTCACTGCCTCATTTAGAAATACAATAATATAATGCAAACTACTAGACAAGGACACAACAAGAGGAGATGAACACACAGCAAATCTGCTGGCAGTTAGCACCTTGTATGTATATCCATGTGCTCTTCTTTGTGATCTAGTTTGAGTTACACTAGTATTTCAAGATGGCATACAAACAAGCCCACACTGCAAGCCTAGATGCCACCACAGTTTTGCACTATCGTTGCTACTTGCATCAACGACATGGTTGTGACGGTATGAATCGCACCTGGATGACGTCCAGCACCAGTCCAGCACCAACTGTGCCAAACCCAGCAATGAGGAATGGCACAAACACCTGCACAGCCACCGACCAGAGGGCCTCTGGGGTGTCACTCGTAGTGGTTCCAGCCCTGTCACCTTTAGCACCATCCGCACTGAGTCGCCGGGGTAGCAGCGGCTCCTTGTCTACCACCGTCACCTCCTCGTCGGCCGTCCAATCACCCTCTCCGCCCGACTCGACATCATTGCGGTGGGCAGGAGTAGGGGAGGCCAGGTCATTGAGCGGCTGGCTCTCCTTAGCCGCTTTGTCGCCTGTCAGACGGGGCACCATCCTGTGCCTCAGTCCTTTACGGCTATGCGGCAGTGCATGGCCGGTCTGGGAAACAGAGCCCATCGCGACAGCGAGGGCATCGGCACGCTAACCCTGGAAGGACAAAAAGCAGGTATCAGCATGTTACAAGGTGTGCAGTTTGCAGTGCGAGCCGGAACCTGATAAGATACACTCTCTTGGAAAAGCAAGAAAGCCTACGTCTCACATTTCATACTTCCAGATCTTTGCCACAACGGCAAACAGGTGTTTAAGGATGCTGATTTGTGCTGGTGGACACACATTGGAAGTGTCAAAAAGCAGTGTAAGGACAAGACGAACGAGTTAACAAACATGTGTCATCAGCATTCGTGATGGAACAAAAGTTCAAAATTCAAATTATTGAGCTTAACACCCCAAAGCTGTCCACTGGCTTTTAAGGGATGCCATAGCACTGATTACGACCAGTCAGAGTCTGCACACTGTCCTGCAACAAGACTGCTCTGTTGAAGTGACAGCAGGTGCAAGACTTCTTGAGCTCAGCCAACATTTAGGCGACCATCTCTATGGTATAACCATCTTTACAAAGATGGTTATGCAACCATCTTTATAAAGCTTGCTTGTTTCTACAAGCTAAATTTTGAAGACATCAAGCGTCAAGAGGGTGATGTGGAGCAGGTAGATGATAAAAGAGATTGACAGAATGAGTGAACAATATAGGCACAACCAGGTAGCAAGTGCCAACTGTTTTTTTTTTGTTACACTATAAAGCCGAGTCACCAAAAGCGCAATCTTCCTTTCTTTACACAATAACAGGGTGCCTTGGGCAAGAACATTGCTAATGAACACTGACACCAAAAATGTTGCAAGCGTACACATGAAGCAGTACAAGCCATGCACATAAAAGCTGCACAGCTTACTTTCACTCTGCTTTCCTTTAATTTGGATATGTCTGAAACAAGTACAAATATTCAATCTCTTGCTCCCAACAAGAGAAGAGTGAAAAATATGCCACACATGCAATCAATATTGTTACTTGATTATCAAAATTGTTAAGCTTGATTATCGCAGGAGAAAACGAAGATCAAACGTCGCTTTTCTGTGATTTTTACGGCAGAACCACCGTTTTAGGAACTCAGTGTTACTTGCAGATAAAAAAAAAAAATTATGGGGTTTTACGTGCCAAAACCACTTTCTGATTAGGAGGCACACCGTAGTGGGGGACTCCGGAAATTTCGACCACCTGGGGTTCTTTAATGTGCACCTAAATCAAAGTATGCGGGTGTTTTCGCATTCCGCCCTCATCAAAATGCAGCCATCGTGGCTGTTACTCGCAGATCCCAGTGTGTTCTTTTGTACTTGGGGTATCTCGATGCAGGAAAAGTTAACACTTAGTTGGTTGAGCTTTTAATATGTTCAGAAACAAGCATCATATATATATACATATAGAAGTGATCCTGCATTCTTTATAAAATTCTTCAGTTGAGAGTAAGCACGTGCTCCTGTCGTTCCTCTTGTCTTTAGTCTTCTTTTTTTTTTTCATTGCACTGTAATGTTCCGAAGATGAATGTCAACCAGCTAGTCCACTTGTCCATCTTGCAACTTCAGGGCACCAACACCACTTGTCTTTCATTTTTGGAAGTGACTATAGGGAGTGGGCCCCTCATCATAGTCACAACACGAGAAATTCAGGAGGCAATAGCAGCCAATACAGAACCTGTATAATAGCGCTTCATCCCATTCATGATTTGAGGCGCCATAGAAAGACACTGAATTTGCGACTGCAACGTTCTTGGTTCAAGCCACGTGTATGTTAGTAGTTATTAATTCTTTTCTTGAATTATTCCCTTCTTCTTTTTATAGATTATTGCTGTTCTAGGTAGTTTAGGTTAGGTGGCGGAGCTGTGTTTAGCATCCTTTAATTGTGAAGCAACTGTGACAAGTGAGAATTTGTGCAAGCACTCTTCTCATGAAATCGGACATTGAGTTCCAAGTGGAAAGGCTGCAAATCAGAGCATTGAATGATTTACATATACTGCTCTAGGAGGGCACATGTAACCGGCAAATGGAGAGCTCAGCAGAGCACTCAAGATTTTAAAATTGTAGGCGGCAGCAGTGGGGGGGGGGGGGGGGGGGGGTATCAAAGCTGGAATCCAGGCTGGTCCTTGGATTGGGGCCGCCGACTGTGGACAGCCAATATTATATATCCCGAGTACACAGAGCCACTTTGGCAACCACGAGATGCACCCTTGACACCCACAAACCAGCACGAGTTCCAGCTTTCATCTTTCCCGCTACCCTTTGGGTGTCCTGGAGGCACTGCCAAAGTGTAGTAAATAATGACACATTACTTACACTTGAAACTTGCACAAACTTTCACTTGTCATTGGCTCTTCCACAATTAAACGATGCTAACAACTCTGCCAGGTTAGGTTAGGAATCGAAGAAGCAAATATAGTTAGGCGGAAACTTTTCTAGGCTCATGGTGAAGTTTGTGTTAGCAGATCTAACCGCCAGAGTGTCCGCCGAAGCGTCATCACGCCATATGAAGAGAGATTAAAGATAGATTAAAGAATGAAAAAAATTATTGATAGTGACTGTTAGAGAACGATAACATTATGATAGAGATTGGTAAAGGTTAATAATGACTAGTAATGACTACTAATGGCATGTAGTGACTACTAATGACTCTGAAATGACCAATATGTCTAACGACGGCTTGTAATGACCACAAATGATTAGAAATGACTAGAAATTTCTAGTAATTAACTAAAATGACTACTAATAATACCTTGTAATGACTACTACTACTAATGACTACAAAGTACTACTACTAAAGTACTACTAATGACTACGAAATTATCTATATGTCTAACGATGTCTTGTAATGACCACAATTGATTACAAATGACTAAAATGCTTAGTAATGACCAGTAATGACTAATAATCACTGAAATGACTACTAATGACTACGAAATGACCAATATGTCCAACGACAAATTGTAACCACTACAATTGATTGGAAATGACTTAAAAGGCTTAGTAATGACGAGTAATGACCAATAATGACTGAAATGATTTGTAAGGACTACTGCCCAGGTAGCACAGAAAGTCTTCCAACACATCGTATTTATGGATTCAACATCTCAAACAGATTTTTTACCAAACTCGACGCATTAAAAACGCCACAAACAGGATAGCTTAAAAACGAGAGGATAACACATTTTGAAAACGTTTTCATGAGTCGGGCTGTATCTCCGCAGTTAGCGTGCTGGGTTTTCGATGGTGCCGTTCTTGGCGGGAGAATTCTCCATTTATCATGTGGCACTCGTGTCAATTGCTGCTGCCTTCGTCCTGCATGAGCATGAGTTCGGCTAGGAAAAAGAAGCTTCGCGTAGTGTTGACCTCACGTCAGAAGAGACGAACGATTGCAAACGAAGTTGACACCTCAACAGGCCACGGAGGAATGGTGCACAAGTGCATTAACATTGAAGCCGCTCTTTGTGACGCGGACAACAGCATCACATCGACTTTGGAGGAGCGCTGCCAGTCAGTAGACCATGCGGGTGTTATTGCCGATTCTGACAGCGCACCCTCTACTTCAATAGCTTTGGCTTTTTCATAAACTTTATCATCATTCAATTCTTTCTGACGATTTCTTTCAGTGCCCTGCAGTAATTTTTTTCTCATGACCACTAGTGCAAATGTGAAACGATTGATATGTCACTCTCATCATTTTGCAAATTCATCCATACCGCGCACTACCGTAGAATGGAACCACTTGCCATCGCACGTAGGCACTGAATTATACGCAGCAAAATTTAAAGAGCTGCTGAACACTGAGCGCAGTGCACGTTGGATTGATTTGTTTACTTTTTACGCGTTTTGTTTTCACAGTTTCTTACACATTGAGATTTATTTTACCGATGGCATGTTAATTTTCCCCTGTTACATTTTGTAAGCATTCTCATGCAGTGTATCTATAAGGCTTATTCTATATTAGGCATGAATAAAGGGATCGAGTTAAAGAGCGAACATCACTTTCGATGGCACCGAAGGAATGCATCGGTACATCTGTTACTGTAGGAACGGTGCTCTGCAGAAAGTATCGCGGTGAATTCTACTGTGAGCACAATGTATACAAAAACAATGTGCAGAAACCACCGTTGATGAATGTCAGTACAAGCGAATAGCTCGAACGAGCGAGCGAACGAAAGAATGAGAGAGAGAGAGCGAGCGAAATATAGTTGGCAAGAGAGCAAAACAACGAACGAACGTGTTCCCTGCACATCAACAGTACTTACGACTGACCACTGACCTCTTAACAAGCATAAAAACAGCCGGAGACAGTAAGCTATTCGCTTTAATATTCATGAGACTCAATGGTATGGGCTCGGCATGCGTGGGCGCATAGCTTGGTGTGATCGCACATGGTCAGACGCGCCGATCGTCTAACCACAACGATGCGGCACTGACGGCGCCCGAAATGAAAGGCCTGCGAAATGCACAACGGGAACGGCCAGCTCACTGCTCTGGTTTGAGTCGGAGCGGCATATTCAGCAAGCGAGCCAGCGCGCGAAAGAACGTAACAGAGGGCGGCGTCTGACTCTGCATGACACGATTCAGAGTCGATACACAGAAACGCACAACGCGCACGAGACGGTGACGTGCACACCAAGCGCTCACACCACGGCGCTTCAACAGCCCGTCAACACAATCCAACCTTACGCAAGGTGGCGATACAATACCATCGTCACATCAGTCACATGACCAAGCATGTGGCGAAGGCTGCCGTGACTGCCGTGTGAAAGCAATCTGTGTATAGTTCCATAATTGTGCTCGTTTGGGCAGTTGTGTGTTTCTCACTGTTTTCGGTTGCGCTGTCCTTTGTCCAGTAAGTATTGTGCTTCATATTACTTGGCACTGTACGTGCAGCGATTTGTTTGCATCATTTTAATTTGGAGAGCAGCTGAGTTTTTCATTGGAGAGCGCTGAGTGGAGGGCTCAAATTTGCTCTTCAAGCTCATTGTCATGTCGCTATGGCTATGTGACGGCCTTTTCAATGACGCTGTAATTAAAGAGTTAAAGAGCAGTATTACGATGAAAGTTAGAGATTAAATGTCGCTTTAGGGTGCCTGGCATCTGGATCAGTCGTCACATGTGAAACTAGCAAATTTTGCAGGATCCGAAGAAAGGCGGGAACGCCAATTCTGCGCACACTGCCAATATCCTCTCGACACCAGTCACTGTGGTATTTTACTCTTCTGTTTAGCAAGAATGTTGCAGACAATAGAACTGACAAAGGGCTCTTCGTTAATGTTCATCACAAGTACGGTAGCGCAAGACACGAGGTGAAGTGCCCGCCATATTTCCATGCCCTGGCCTACAGTGCACTCGTAGAATATTGTGTGAACCACATCGTGTTGTTATCGCTTGCGATTCAGATTCGATTGTACTTTAGCCCCTTTTATCCTACTTGACTGGTATTTCATGGTATTAAGAGGAACTTTGTGTCCAATGTGAAACGGCCGAATTCAATTTTCTTCGGCACCTCGGAATGCTAGCAATATCTTTCGCTGCTTCTAAAGCTTTGTCCTTGTTATAGTTTCTATAGTTTGTGATTGGATACCGCACATATGCTATGTATTACTCACTAGTGGATACTGCGCTCGTGAGTCATGAATCCCCTTGGCGTAATATATCCTGTTACTAGAGGTAGTAACTATTTTCTGCTGTTTGTGACTGGTGCCGGTCTCCGCGCTGCGCGGCCTCAAACTCGGCAGACGCGGAGTTCATGCGTGTCCCATGTGTACGCACGGAGTTTCGGAAGCGCTCACGCGGTTCTTTCAATTTGTGTGCTGTTCGTGCACTTCGTGCAACAGGGTGTCCGCTGTTCTTGGTCCTTAGGCAACAAATTTTCCAAGTGTACGTCAAACGGAGGAACTTCTTAGGCATTTCGGCACGTCGGTTCATTAAGTAAGTTGATGGGTAAAAGTACATAGCACTTGATGCTTAGAGTTCATGTAATATTGCCATGTAATGCTGCAGAGAGCTCTCCACATGCCAGTTACGAGCACTCTTGTTAGTGCGCTGGTTTCTGGCTTGGAGAGCGTGCTCTGCCTTCCCTCACCGATCGGTGCTAGCATATGTGGCAAGCAACTGTCTCAGAAACTCTTCCCATGAGAATAGCGCCACTTCATGATTTGCGTGCCATGTCCGCGCTGACTCTTCTAACGTGAAGTACGCTTTGCGAAGCTTCCTTGCCTTGTCCCAGCCATTGAAATCTGCGACTCGCTCGAAGTGTTCTAACCAGTCTTCCACATCTTCGAATGTATTGCCGCGGGAAGATTCGGCATGCGTAGTGGGTACACGATGAGCTGAGATGATGCCACCGAGTTGGTCATGGTTGCACCGTTGCTGGTAACTGTTGCCTGCACTGCTGCAGCAACAGGCAGTCCGAACTCGGGCGAGTCTCTTCGGAGGCAGCGGCTTGTGCGCTGGTGTACTGGAGTCAGTTCTCTGGATTCCAATCGCTGAGGGTCGGTACTCCGCTCTCTTACGAACTGGAGACTCAAAACCATACCTCGCACCTCCACCAGAAATGTAGCACTCTTCAATGAAGCACACTAAACAAACTGGTTTATTGTGGGCGAACTTGTGCATGGAAACTCAAGCCTAAGGCACTTTCATGCAATTTCCGAGCAGAGTTAACAGAAGCCTATCAAGAGTGAACCGCATCTCCACACCAAACACACTTTCACACACCCTGAAGACCAGGAGCAACGCCGTGACTTCTCATTGGATGGGGGGACTCAGGCGCTGCCGTGTGCGCATACACGCGGGACATGCGCTGTCTTGCCATCCGCGAGCCATGGCTGGTGCTTTTCTAACGGCGATGTGATGAGTAATGCCTAGGGTCTTTAGCGATGAGGCACTTGGAAGGGTACCTCATGAGAGTGCTTGTAACTGGCGTGTGGAGAGCTGTCTGCGGCAATATGGGTTATTTGCGCAGCAATTTTAGCCTTGTATTGCAGAATGGGTTTATGAATGATTAATTGCATATATTTGTCTCTACCTGGAGGTCTTAGTTGAATATGTGATTACAAGGCGACAGTGTGCCAATAAATGCAGTAATATCGGACTAATGCCTGGTAACTTAGCGTGGTGTCTTGAATGGTACTAAGCAGATGACAGGTGACATAAAAACCGCTGGCATCAACACAGTGTCCCCTGGTAAAAGGGCGAGAAAATATGTGGTTATACATCGGGGCATCTTCCCTCATCCACTTTTAAGGACGTCCTCCAAATCGTTTAAGTGCAAGCAATCAGATTGCTAGCACAGGAAGGGCGAGTGAATGCAATTTACATTGTCATTACATAGGTAAAAGGCTTACTACACTTAATATGGAATCTACATATGATGTGCCCATTTCATTGAACAGCTTGTTCAAAACAATTTCCACAATACATTTTTATACTTAGCATTGGCTATGTTCATTTTTATGATCTGGATACAGTGTTGTTGCATATTTCGTGCTCATGCCACTTTCATGGGTTATAAATTTAGCATATCTTTCACATTCTAGCTTAAGTGTGTTGCTATATGTTTCATTAGAAACTGCAAAAATTTGAGTGTAAGGCCTGCCCACTTATCTGGCAAGCACGCCGAGTGGGAACACTTAACGTTCAGTGCTACCAAGAGTGAGCGCATACATGTGTCAGAGATGGTATGTGGGCAAGTCGTCCCGGTGAAGCCACTGCATCTGCATTCAAAACATTTCCCTACCAGCGTATTACAATATGTTGTGTCCACTTCGACGAAATGGAGCACCAGTGCAAATATCTGGGCATACCTGTCCAGGGCAGCAAGTGTGTCTACAATGAAGACATTTCAAGTACCAGCATGTACGGCAGTTCCATTGCCAGCAGAACTGTAGGCTACAAAGTGGTGTTCTCCCAAGCTGTTCATCAATGGAACTCTGCCTAGACTCTGTGCCAAATATTTTTGGATGTGAAAGTGAGGGTGAACTGGTAAAGCATTGGCTTGGGGCTGCATGTGTGAAAGGTTTTTGTCATTCAGAGTGCTTTTTACAGTGAAGCTGTTAGCCCCTAGTTGGTTGGCATTTTTTGTGTCCGTGCCCGTTACCGAAAGTGTGGGCCGATCGCGGCGGCAGTGCAGGGTCAGAAACGATGACTCGTACCCCCGTAAGGCAGAAATTCAGCAAAGTGAAGCGCACAGTGCATACATTCTTTTGAATTATGAATGCAACATATAGAACAGCGTGTATCTCAATAAAAAACAAGCACAAAACAAGCATCCAAGTGACGTAATTTATAAGGTGCGCCTGGTAACAATGCGAAGCACATAGCGCGCCCCGCATACATTTCCCGATAGCGATTACTGCTGCGGAAGCTGCCGCGACGATGGCAGCTTGCAACGTGGGAAGTGATGCCCCTAGCCTTGCGTATATGGAATAACCAGCCTAGCACCTGATTTCAGTGTTCTTGCAGCACCGCTACGGGCGGCGGCGTGCTGTCAAAATTACCATCACTCTAAAGCAGTAAAGCACTGCATAGCCCCACAGCACTTGTAGTGGTAGTATTAAACAGCTTTGCTGGACATCCACTTTCACAGGGTCGGGAAGGGGAGCCAATTTCTTTTATTTACTTTAGGAGACTGGAGATGTGTGCAAGGTGTGCTAATGTATTCATGGGTTTGCAAATGATTCATTGCGACCTTATGCCTGTTTTTGTGAGAGTGGTACATATGTGCCCTTTGTACAATGCTGTTTATATAAACGGATTCGTATTTATTATGACCATTGCTCCCTTAGTTACTGAAGCACAGCTTCCTGTGCATTCGAGTTAATTTCCAGTTTCAAAACATTCAACTATGGGGTTTTACATGCCAAACCGCTGTCTGATTATGAGGCACGCCGTAGTGGGGGACTCTGGAAATTTGTACCACCTGGGGTTCTTTAACGTGCACCTAAATCTAAGTACATGGGTGTTTTTGCATTTAGCCACCATCGAAATGCAGCCGCCATGGCCGGGAAATTTCCAGGTTTATACAATTTTGTAATAATAAGGCTTGCACATTCATTTCTCGTGTACTAGAGTACTATGATTATTTTAGTTATGTATAGCATTACTCAGTCTCGTCGTACTCTGCATTACAGTGCTGCTCACTTGTTACACAGATTTCCTTATTTGAGTATTCTTTATGATCATTCACGAGATTGTTTTTTAGTTTTTAGGTTCTTTTAATTCTTTCACCATTACTACATTCGATGTACCGTACAGGCAATATTTTCAAGCTTAACATGTTCCCGTTGTTTGGTTTTTATCACAGGATTGATTTTTTATCATATGTGTTGTTATTCCTTTTTGTGTTCTTTTCAAGCTCCTAGATTATTGGTAACATAGCTTGTAGGCAGATACCATGTGATTAAATCTCGCATTTTCATTCTGCTTCTTGCAGTTGCTGTGATATCAATTTCTAAATAACTCTAGTCTGTTATCTGATAGCATGTGCTCTTTACTGTGCAAAATAAACTTTAGCTCACTTCGCGTTCTTGCTGTTCGTCACTGTATGCGTACTTATGAATTTCGTTTATGCATGTTCTAGCCATTGTTGATCAATTTCTAGTTCATTAAGAATTGTTTCTGGTAGCGTCAGTGATTCTTGATGTGCTTTTACTTCGATTTACCTTGTATTTCTCATATATTTTGCACAAACCTTGCATGAGAGCTATTTTTGCAATAAAGTGTTGGTTTGTGATATGGTCATTTCATGTGCTCTTGGCACAAAAATGCTGTCCTGACCGATTGTCAAGACATTTCTCAGCAGGATGTCATTCCCACTTTGTTTATAAACGTCGTTGCTGCATACCAAAGGTGGCATTGCGGATTCATTTTCATGGACACGTGCCGTTTCAGGTGACTTGGTTGAGGGTGTGTCGGCCTCTATAGGCAACAGTGCTTGGCACTGCGCCAGGAGCTCAGTGGCACTCTATAGACACCGATACTTCGACTCATTTGGTAACTGCGAAAATGAGTTTCAGATTATCGTAAACCTTTCAAGACTACTTCTAGACCAGCATTTAGATAACGTCTTAAAAGCATTTAGAAATCATATATGAAGAGCCCAGGCAAAGGGATTATTTGTCTTTCCCAACCCTATTTCAAGATCAGTTTTTCGAATACGTTTTGAAGAGCTGTTCTAGATCATGTGAAAAAAGTAATTAGGCCGGACATTAGCAGGCATATAAGACTTTTTACGAATGAAGTTCTCTTACTCGTCTCTTCTTTAAACCGTTTCTTTCGTCTCAGATAAATGATAGAAAAACGTTATGTATCTCTTTTGTGCTACCTGGGTGATGACTATGATATGACCAACATGTCTAACGACGCCTTGTAATGACCACAATTGATTACAAATTACTAAAATGCTTAGCAATGACCAGTAATGACTGAAAGGACTTATAGTGACTACTGATGACTATGATATGACCAATATGTTTAACGACAACTTGTAATGACTACAATTCATTAGGAATGACTATAAATGCTTAGTAATGACCAGTAACAACTAATAATGACTGAAATGACTTGGAATGACTACTAATGACTATGATATGACCAACATGCCGAATGACAGCTTGTAATGGCCACAATTGATTACAAATGACTAAAAATGCTTAGTAGTGAGCAGTTATGACTAAACGAAAGAAAAGAAAGAGAAGCGGCAAAGAGAAAGAGGCGAATGACAAGAGGATGAAGAGTAGGCTTTTGCTGTTCACCTCTTAAGAGAGATCTTAAGAGACCCTGTAATTGTTGTCTCTGGTAAACTTCTTGAACACGTGATTGTATTTAACATTGCACAACACTTAGAAAAGAAGTTTCTTCTTTCCTAACCAGAATGGATTCAGAAAAGGCCTTTCCTGTGAAACACAATTACTTGAATTTACTAATGACCTTCATGCAAGCATGGATGATAATTCCCAGGCTGACTATGTATTCATAGATTTTTCGAAGGCCTTCGATAGTGTTGTGCATGGACGTCTGTTTGCCAAACTATATTGCCTTAACCTCGACTCCCTAACTGTCTCATGGCTTCAAAACTCCATGTCAGTCCGTAAACAGTTCACAGTCATTGACAACTACTCTTCTGATATGTCTAATGTTACAACCAGTGTACCTCAGGGTAGTGTGCTGCGTCCACTTTTATTTTTCATTTTCATAAATGACCTTCCCTCATGTATTTCATTGATCAGATATGCGGATGACTGCGTCATGTAATGAAAAATTCTAATGCATTATGACCACATCGTTCTTCAACAAGTCCTCGATCGAACCTCCCATTGGCTTTGTCAGGATTACGTTCTGCTTCTCTGTACACACACCTGTCATCGGCATTCTTCTCTAGTGTTCCTCATGGAAAATGGCATTATACACAGATAAATGCAAGTAGATTACCTTTAGTAATAAACCATGAATTCTTCATTTAACTACACTCTTAACAACCACTCTCTTTCCAGCACATCCTCATATAACTATCTAGGAATCCATCTTACACCGACGTATATCAACACAATTACAGCAAAAGCATCATATACACTCTGCGATCTGAAGCGTAACCATTACGATGGTCATCATACTCACAAATAGCACATCAAACATTTGTCCGCCCTCAACTTGAATATGCTGCACCCATTTGATCACCTTACCAAACTTATCTAATCAATGACCTCGAAGCTATTCAGAACCGAGCCGCTCAATTCATCATCAGAGATTATAGTGTACACTCTATCGTAACAAACATCAAGAGAGCACTAATACTCCCACTTATAGAAAAAAATCTCAGTGCCCTTCCAGTCTGTGAAGAAGGATGACCAGCGAAGCTGTGTATGTGGGCCCCTTAATGGCGAACTGCACCTCCGCAGGTCAGCATTGCGCTATCTTCGGAATCGGCCCACGTATGGGGAGTTTTTTGCTTACCACGCCAACAACAATGCGAAAATTTCCTTGGACAGTAGAGGTATACAGCTTCGCTTTAAAACATTGAACTATTTTGCTACTTTGTTTATTGCACAAAATAATTTACAGTGAGCATATGTTTTTCTTAAATTCTCAGCAGTGGGCCTTACCTGCCGGCAGCTCCGCGGCATGGCGCTGCTGTCAGTTGTTGAAGATGACAGTTGTGCTACACATGTCCACGGTGTACGAGGAACGAAGTGCGATTCGTTTTCTATGGAGCAAGGGACGAATGCCCATAGAAATACACAGGGAAATGCAGACCATGTATGGGGAAAGGTGCCTCACTTTGAGAAGTGCGAGGCGGTGGTGTTGTGAGTTCGCAAAAGTCCGTGAAAACTTGCATGACAGTGAACGTTCGGGGAGGCCGCATGCGTCGCATTCTAGCACAGCAGCATCTCAAATATAATGCTGCGATGGGGCAAATGTCTGAACCAGTGCGATGACTATGTGGAAAAATAGTGTAGTGTAGGTAGAATAATCTGTATATTTGTAATTACCTGTGTGTACCTTATTTCGGCTAATAAAAAATAGAAGCAGAGGCTTTCTGACTCACCCTTGTATGTCGCACCTCGCCTCACAGTTGGACGAGTTTCCGGCAGTACGTGCAGTAAGCGACAGTGAGACAGCTGGTACATTTAATAGTGTGGTTTGAGCGTGTTTGCTTGCTGCAGTTACGCAACTTCTGTCATCGCTGACTGAGAAAGTCTATCCACATCCTGCTTTTTACAGACAGACTTTCTTCACAGAGCTGCATATCCTCCAAAATGAATTTGCAAAAATCTGTACGACAGATACCTTGCAATGCCTTTTTTCAACCATTACCAAAGGGGAACGGGGAGTAAAACCCTTATGTACTATATCTACATACCCGGCATTCTTTGTGCACATACGTGTTTAATTTCTACAAATAAACCTCAGTTGTGAGTGCTGTGGTTTGTGTGTTTCCTTAATGTTGTGTTACCCCTATTGCGCTATGATACATCACGCTCGCGTTACTTGTACACATCACAAAGGGGAACAGTGCAAGGGATATACAAACAAGACAGCACAACACTACAGTGCTGTGGTGAAACTTGCTCTTGTCTGTGGCTTTTCTGTGCAGCACCGCTTTTATAAGGAAGTAATTGTTGGCAGGTGGCAAACAATTCAAACACAAACTCCTAACAGCCAACAGCCTGGCATTTCCTTTGCCATGCCAGCCACGTTGCACTCGTTTGGGCTGCGGGCATCCGAGCTTCACAAACAGCATTCAAATGGAAAAGCCAGCTGTGACAGTTGATGAGGTTGATGTTATCTCACTGGCAGCAGTGCGAATCAGATAAGGCTCTCCTTCACGCCATGGCAACATTTGCAAGCTGTGCGTACATTGAAATGCTTCATGCCATAGGAATGAAGACCCGCATATGCTTGCTGACATGAACAAAACATGCTGCAGCTCATACTAAAGTGGCTGACTCATGTTTAATTTAGGCAGTTCTCTAGAGCAGATTTTTCGCCTTCCACTGTTAATGTTTCTGCAAGAAACAATATGACACACTGGGTGAATTTGCAACAAGGACAGCATGATGATGGGACAAGTCATGGAATACATTTCTTTTCTTTCAGTAACTTCTGTTAAGGAAACATGATAACAAACACAATGATACCCAGGAATGATTGTAAGAAAAATGGCAGATGCACCATTCAATTACTGGAGGATTTTTCATCCTAATGCATACAACTTTGACGGGACCCACAAACTGGTTCAAGTGGTATCTGCGAATTGAAGTGAATCAAGCTTGAATTACAGAGGTTCCAGTTTAATTACATCTTTTGCCAAGTCGTTTCTCGTAACAAATGCAAATCACGTGATGCGGTACATTTGTCACATTCACCTTTGCTGGTTTAGCAAGTCAGCGTACACTGAAACAGGCCTCTTATTTTAACATTAAACAGCTACAGATGCACTATTCTAAAAGCTCAAAATTTCTTAATTTATGTCCACCTTAAAGGATTCTTAAAGGATTACCAAAACATCTTGTAACCTAAGAAACGCGCTGCAATGAGTGCAGTGACTTTCAATTAACATTTCTGAAAAAGACCTAACACAAACAACACTATATTAAGTGCAATGTTTGCTTTCTTCGCTCACCCCCAACTTACGAGTTACTGTCAGCTGCGGTGGTGCCGATAGCAGTACCCTGCTTACTGCTCCTTTCATTTAAGGTAGGCAAAAAATTTTTATTCTAGGGTTTTAAGTACCAGCTCTACAGTCTGCTTATTAGGCATGCCACAGTGGGGATTAATTTTGACTAGTCGGAGTTCTTTGTTGTGCACCCAATGCATGGCACGAGTGACACAAGCACACTTTTGAAGGTTCCAAAGGCATTCTGCAGATACGGTCAGGCGGGATACGAAAGGAAATAGAATTTGAAGTATCAAAAGATTAAAATTATTACAAAGCCAAATTTTCGTCTTTCACTGAACTACAACTACAGGAGTCACTGTGCACATTTTGAGATCTAATAACATTGTTTATAAAGCCATAAATGTGTGCCCAGTCACAATTACATACATTAAATTCTCTATATCCCAGTATAAGGTCTACATAGCTAAACTGCTAAACATTTAAAATTAATTGCAACTATGTTTTGTGACAGAACTTGATGTGGCACTGGTAATAAATTGTTAGAAATGCAAATAATGCATTATAGCACAGAGAATTACTCTCATCAGACAAACACTGTTGTGCAATTAAGATAGCATACAGTACAGTTTTCTCCTACACAGAACGCCCAGTTAAAACTTGGCCACCAATATGAGCTCAGCTATCACACCGAGGCCTGCTGAACTGACCTGGGTAGTATATGTTTAGAAGGGTAAAGATGCGCCAACCAGCCCAGATCAGCACACTACTGTAGTTCATTCTAGTTCCTCATGCCACTTCTCTTCTGTTTCCTTGTGTTGTGAGGTCATTTGTTATAGGCGTTACCTTTCTCGCCACCGCACCGTGCAAGGCACGTCTCTACACAGAGGTCTGCTGACCGTCTTGTATACTTAAATTGCAGATATAGATAGTATGCCTTAAGGTTTGCCTGGCTCACTATACGATGGTCGTTTTGCTAATAAAGTTCAGGAACCTTTTTGTTACGTTGGCTTTAATATTACTCGGGTCTACCCTTTAACTTTGGCCATTACTGCTGATTTGGAATTGTGCACAGCCTGAGACATGAATGCTAGAAGACAGAAACACAGCACGATTTTACAAAAATCAAGCGAAATTAGAGTTTAACATACTAAAGTAAATCAGGGGACATAAGGGTGACCAAAGTGGATAGCTCTGTACCAAATCTGACCATGAGAGTCTCCTGAACATGTACCTAAATCCAATTAGTATGCAAGTGTTTTTGCATATTTCCTCCATCAAAATTTCAGCCACCACGGTCAGAAATTGAACCACCATAGCTGCTATCCATTGCGTTACAATGAGCTAACCTAACCTAACTCAACAAATTAAACTGGAATGTATTTTTACAGGGACAGGTATTTCCCTTGACTTTATTTCTTAATAGAGGCAACAGAGGTTTCATAGGGCTACTTAACTGATTGCCATTTTGAAATTCCCTGCAAATGTCAGAATAGCAACCCTCGAACTCCCTGCCTTTCAGTTCTTCGAATTTGGCTGCACAAAAGAAAATGTCTGTGCGAGAAACCACGTGGATGTTCATACTTTGACCAAACTGGCCAAGGCAGGAGAAAATGATGTATAGAACAGACGCCAGCATGTAAAACCTCGCCACTCATTGCTTCATGTGAACACACCAGGCAAACTTAGGAGACAGAACAATACTAGATAGGGGTGACTCAGGGACAAAGGGGGAGATATAAGATGCCTTCCACATGGCAACAGGTTTGCAAGGAATCTGCGTCAATGTGCGTTTCTCTATGCTACACGAAAATGAAATCGAACTGATAAATAGGTCAGCAGCTACGTGAGGTGCGTGTGAATAATTCATTTATTATGTATCTCTTTGTTGCAGCATTTTACCTTCGACCTTTCTGTGCCATGCTTTTTGTTCTTTGTCGTAATGCACATATGTGTATGTGAGTGTGCACATTTAAATATTTTTTTCACTACCTTTTGTTAAAATCAAAGCAGCTCAGCGAAGCTTGAGATGACACACTACAAAAGACTGCTGTGACGATTTCAATGGATAATGCTTTGGCATACATGGCTGCACGATTCATCAAGCACCATGCTGATAGCAGGTGCAATGTCACATTTATTAATGCCTCTGACAACTCTCTCAGTATGCCTCCATTGTAAGGCACAACAAAAATGCAGAACTGGGAAGGAAAATGCTTGCTGGTTTGAAATATCACACACATAAAAAAAGAAAGAACAAAATTTGATGGCACAATAGTGTCACAATAGTTATTTCTGTGCTTTCGTATCGCAAGCATTTATACTAGAGGCGTTAGAGTGAGGAAGTTGCAATAAGAGTAGACCACTAACAAGAGACTCTTTGGTCAAATTCACTCATAAGCTGAAGCAGTTGGGGACCTTGCCGTTAGCTTCCCAAACACAAATTTCCACGGTCCCTTTGTGCTTGACCTGAATGGAAGCTTGAGCTAGTTGGTTCGACATTAGAAACAGTATATCAGTGTGAAGGACGCGGACGAATGCAAGATGCAAGGTGCTGCGTTTATGTCTACAGCACCTGTATGTCTCTTGCGTCTTCCCTTGATCCATGTCCAGGGGTGGGACTGCCCAAAGTCATTTTGGACCAATTTTTGGAGCAAGTAAAATTGCATTTTCGAGTAGCTTGGAGTAGACAAAACTGCATTCTGGAGCACTTTAGAGCAGACTAAATTTCAATTTGGAGCAATTTGGAACAGATAAAATTACATTTTGAAGCAGTTTGGAGCAGGCCAATCTGAATTCTGGCAAATAATGGAATATGGCAGGGCACTTCGAAACCACTATAAAACACAAAATAGACGAGCATGAAGATAACATGGGAGGGTATGTCGAGAGACAACACACAGCATTCTTTCCCTATGTATAAAGGCGAGAACATCGGTGGAACTACAAGCGAACTATATATTCCTGTGTCGACGCTCATGAAGATAGTGGAAAATGTTCTTAAACTATGCGGTCCAATCAATGTGGTAATGTAATCTCTGGGTCACCATATGTCACCGCAGACCCAGAGAGCCGCAATCAACCCTGAGCTGGTATAACGTAAAGCTATTCCAATCTGTTTTTATTGCGAGAGCAATTATATGGACACTCCACATGCATTTCTACCATCGGTGTCACCGTGACGTTCTGTATAAAGTCCAAGAAAAGGAAACACTTTTCCGTGTTAGCCTTCAAGTTGAAAAATGGTGCTCAGAAACTGATATTGCTATAGTGTAAACTTCTAGATTGAGTTTTGCATGTTCCAGGCATCTCCTTCTTCGGATACTCTACGGCGAGCTCTTGCATACCGAAAACCTAACCGCTTCACCACAACTACCGATGACATAAAACGTGGGCTGACGTGGGTGAACACATGGAAATGCACATGGTGCTCTGCGCAAGACTGCACAACAAGTAAAGCTAGCGCGTCCATTGGTATCACTGGTGCCACGGTTTGCCACACAACTGTTGGGTGTGCAACTGGGATAATAAAACAGAGTATCTTCGAGAGCAAACATATATTTTTCAACGTACTGCCAGCACTTCAAGAAGTGCAAGTTTACTCCTTCACAACCTGCAGTGTTGCTAATTCCATCTTAAAGAGACAACTGGGGATTGGAATGACTTTCCAAAAGAATTGGTGAATATAACAGATTAGTGGCACTTTCTTTTGTTGTCGTACTGCATGATGTTTCGTTCTATGTGCACTTTCATTTTGCATTATGAAATGTTGTATATTTTGCCTCTTAATTTCATTGCCACTCATTTTCTTGGTCATGTCCTTAAACTATGTGAATTTTTTTTGTGCAGTCACCCCCCCCCCCCCCCCCTATTTTTTAAAGCAGTACCACTGCAGTCTCGCAAGAATAATACTAAAGAATAAATTTAGTGTGGCTGCAGTTGCATGGTGTAGGATGTGTTGGGCAGGGCTCATCTGTACACCACAAAAACTTTTCAAGTTACCACAAACCACTGATGTACGTGTTATTCATCCCGATACTGTGGTCTCGAGCCACACGATGGCCATGTTGCGAAAAACTGGACAGCCCCCAGAACTGGCTATATCTTTTTTTCACTTCTGTACATTCAACATTGTTAAGCATTTAGCATCCTAAAGGCAGCACACCTGCTGAGAGATGATCACAAACATGAGCACTGAATTACAACTGAGGGTTCATTGTTGTGTGAGAAGCATTTAAGGTTTTATGCTTGAATACAACACACACGTTTGAAATGAAGACGGGGGAGAGGTGGAAGGCCCAAGGGCCACATTAATGGGAGAAGAGCTTAAGACCAGCAACGTTAGATACAAGAAACAGTAACAAAAATCCAGAAGGCCCAGAACCAAGTTACACACAATTCTTGACTTCAGCTAAATTAGAGGCACAAGAACCCTTTTATTTTCCTGAAAAAACAACACTAAAGGGCAACTGACACTAGTGTCCCTCATCCTGTGAATTTTTAGCTCTCTGGAATGATAATTGCCCACCAACTAGCACACTAATACCTCCGGAGCATGATCAGGACTGGTCTTCTGCTGTCACTTTTGGGACAGGGGCACCTGTCTTACCTTCTCTCTTCTACTATTCCTTCATTAAAGGCTTTCTGCAATGTGACCACAATGTAGCCTGCAAACACTGCATCAACCCAGCATACATGACACCATGTGGCAACCACCCCTGTATTCATGACACATGAAGGATTCCCATTCAACATGCCCACAGCAGTACTCCTTGCGGTATGCATAATAAATTCACCACATTAAAAATGGTGTATAATTGACTATTTGTTGCACACTGGAGAAATTGAGGCTTCGTATCACTATCATCAGCAGCTATGCAAGCAAGGGGCTGCCCAAGGAAGACAGCTTGTTGATGGCCTAAATTACTGTAAAGCTTTGTCTTCCACATGAATCTCCTCGATAGCAGCATGCTACTTTCCAGTGGATGCAAACATTCCTTTCTGTAACGGATCCCCACAGATATGGCTAATCAACTTCCACTTGTTTAACAAAACGCTTATGTAGCTTATGGTACATACAGTGGGGCCCAGGCGACTCTTGGAGTGCTTATTGTTCAATATTTGCTGGTGAGAATGGAACTAATGAACTTTTTCAGCACTTGGGGGGTGGGTTTGGTAAGGAGGCCTCCAATGCTCACGAACATGCAACGTTTGGTATCTCTCGCTCAGTCTTTCTATTATGTCGTTCACAGAACAGCTCTAAGCGACAGTCTCTAGCTGCTTGAATTCCGGCCTCTTCTTCTCTCGCACTGATGCAGCGACTAATTGAACAAAGTTGCATAAGACAGGAGAGACGCTAACAGTGTTGTAGTGTGAAGTCTCTCGGTTAGTCTTGTTTCTTTTGCTTCGATCCAAGGAGGCAGCCCTGCGATTCAGTGGAATAGCTCCGCTGATGGCGAACTTATAAGGACATGTATGTGCTAAAACAACGTCTTCAACCCTCCACGACAAGATTAACGTCGCACTCAGGAGTTCAAAAGCGAAACCAGAAAGCAAAGCGAAGACAGTGGTGTTCAAGTAGCAGAAAAGTGGACAACAGAAGAACGGAACGGTGCAAGCAGCATCGTAAACTGTCACTTAACGGCCGACGCGCCAAGGCAACGAAAAGCAACAAAAGCGTGTTTCATGCCACGGCACTGATCACACATGTACGAGAGAGAGAGAGAGAGAGTGGTGCACGGTGCTGGTCGCCGGCGCGTACGCCAACAGGGCAGCAGCAGTAGCAGCAGCAAGCACAACGAACATCCAAGGATCGCGCGGTGATCCGCAACTACTCACTGTGGCACATCTTGTCGGGCATTGTTAGAAACGTTGTTGTTGCAAGGTGTCCTAGGCGTGCAGATGAATCGGGTTGCTACCGAGAACAAGTGCAGGTGACAGACTCGCAGCACCGGCAATGCTGCCAAGAAATCGCGCCGCCGCGCTCAGCTCAAGGACCTCCTGTGCGAAGGAAACGCGAGAGATCGCAAAGATGCACGCCACGGCCACCGCTTGACCGACGTGTCAGGGGCGGAGCACCGTCGCTCCAAACGTGCACAGTGCGCACTGCACGCAGCGAAACCTCGAAGAGCGACGGTCAACCTGCAGGGACCTCGCGGCAGCCCAGTCAGCTGCATTTGCACTTTCGCGGAGCGACAACTGTTACCGCCGCTCTCACACCCAGTCAGAGCCGCCGTGGCATTTGTCTACGCCATATGGAAGAATGTGATGAGCCTCTGCTCACCTAAGCACGGCTGTCGGGCCACCTGTTGCTCTCCCTCGACGCAGGGCCTCGCTCACAACGCCCGACAAATCACTCGGGAAGGGAAACCCCTGACCGCCCACAACAGCAGAAAGCGGCTGCTGCTGCGTGCTGCGCTGCTGAATCAACGTGAATGGCTGGCTTGTCTTGCTTTGTTTTCGTTTCATTCAAATGACGTCACTAAAAAAACTTCAATCACCCGCTTGTTGTCAGCTGCAGTGTTTCATAAAAAGAATGAAAACCTCGTTAATAAAATGAAAACTAAGTAACCGGACCGACTGGGCGTAGAAATTGTACAAAAAAAATTTTTTTTGGTTTGCTGCCTAGCAACGCGTGCGGTGTCGTGGATAGTCGTGGCCATGTCTCGTGCAACATATGTCGTGCCTAGGAACTATAATCGTACAAAGCACGAGACGAGTTGTTCTACTAACTCTATGGCACGAGACTATGGTGTATGGAATGGGGCAGTGTGAATGGGGCGATGGGGCAGTGTGAACAATGGAAGAACTGGGAACTATGACTGTGGTACAGTGGCTGTAACTGTGGTACATGGAATGGGGCACTGTGTCATCTGTACGGGAAAACAATGGAAGAACTGGGGACGCTTCTGCGATGACGCCACCAGTAAGCGCTGCGATCGACCGGCGTGCCTAGCGCGCGAAATTTAAACATATTGTGCAAAACTTACTGCATCTATAAACTAAAACGCTCTCAAAACACAACTGAAATTCTTATAATTTGCAAAAAAGAAATAAATAATACAAACTGTTAAGATACATCGATAACGCCGTCTATGCTTGCACGTTTCCGACTACAGATCATGCAGTGTTCCTGATCGTCTGCTCAGCATTGGCTCAGCGTTTCGGTTGCAGAAGACGAACAAGCACTCGCCTGCTCGTTCCGTTCGGCAAGCACGAAAGACACGAGGATGAAAAGCCCCGAAAGAGCACCTGCACTGTGCCTGGTCGGTTGCACGGGATTCCTTTCATTTTGTATCGGCCAGAAAAGTGGTCGCCAGGTTTCACTGAAGAAAAAAAAAACTGCTGTGTGTCGGATTCAGCCGCTGACGTTTATATTTCGCTCCGTAAAAGGGCGCCGAAGGGCAATAATGCAGCCAATGTTCTCAATGTGCCCGATCTGAAGCAGCCCGGAGTTGTGGTCGTTATGCAGGCACTTCAATGCACGTGCGCGCGCGCACGCACGCACACACGAAGTACGTTTGCAAACTCACAGCAAGCAATCGGCGAATTGCAAACACACTTGCATGACATCCACGACAACCATAACTGCCAATCTCGGAGGCCCTTGTTGCACCATTATTTTTCCTCTTGCCAGCAATGGCTCCAGGCTGCAGCGAAAGATGGCGCTGCAGTAGACCGGCGTGCCTCAGCACTCCCGGTTGTCATCGCAAATAGAAACACGTTTTCGCCGCGAGACGATAGACTACCCGATTCCAGTATAACGAGACGTTCGTTTGAGCCACGGTTTGAGCAATGCCTTGAGGGATCGCCAGCCGTTTGTGCGCAGGCGCGAGAGAGAAAATTTGGGGGCTTTTGCTCTTTATGACTTCGCCTAGGCACTATAGAGGAGGTTTTTTAGCGCGTGTTGTAGGCGTTTGTCCCTAGGCTTTGCGGAGTGGGGTCGAGTTTGTTTACGCTTGGACGCTTTCTGCTGGCGCGGTAAAATATGCAAAGCAGCGGTTACTGACGCCCGATCTGGCGACCGCTGTGTCGGACAGACTGTCTCGCACCTGCGGCGCTCGTGCTAAACCAGTCGTGGCGGATCATAGCTTTCTCGCGCCTTACGGCGATGTACCTTGTAAATAACTTCACAGATGTTTCTATGGGAGCCGTAGCGACCGTAGTAGAGGCCGGGCCGCATAAATTGAAAATCTAGAAGCCGGAGCGCCTTAGCAACCGCGATTGAACGCAAGTGGCTGACAGGCCGCCGATGACTATGTCTGACTCAGCACCAGCGTTGCAGGCGCGAGAAAGTCTGTCCGACGTACAGTGGCGTAGCAACAGCTTGTGTGGGCCGGGGGGCCGTGGGCCCCGGGTGCACGGGGCCAGCAGGGGGGGGGGGGTGTCATATACGTCTGAAGACACCCGAAAATTGTCGATATCCTCGCCTTCCTCGACTACACCCCGGGGGGGGGGGGGAGGTGACAGAAGAGCTAAGGGTTCCGGGTGCCAGACGACGTAGCTACGCCACTGCCGACGTACCTTCAGAGGCAAAGTTCTGACTCGTGTTGCAGAAGTCGCGGGGCGCGGTAGTGCGTCACAAGCTGGTGGCTGGACATAATTATATTCAATCGTGTTTTTTCTAATTGTAACAACATGTCATTATTTCGCGTTATTCGCGGCGCCTACAGGGCACCAAAGCGGCAATGGGGACACCAAAGCTAGAACCCGGACTGATTCGTGGGTTCCATCCAATTTCTCGGAGTTCTGCGCAAGAAAGGCGCTTCAAGTCTGTGGGAGGGATAGCTATGGTAGTGTTACAAGCTCTCATTGTTATGAATGTAGCAAGTTTGTCTATATATATATATATATATTACCAGCAGTGCCTCTATGTCTGGGGACCCGGCATAAAACGATATGCTGGTTAGATGCATACATCGTACACAGAAACGAGAATAGATCATTTACTACAGGATTGTTATCTCTTCGCAGAGACAAAGCTCTGATAACGCTTAGGGAGGAGGAGGAATAAACTTTTATTTTGGAAACAGTATTCCGGGGTAAGCCCTGGTTCCACTCTCGGTGGGAGGTCTCCTCATTCCAGGAACCCTCGCCTTCGCTGCCTCCTTGTCCCTGGCGACGAGGCGTCGTTGTTGTTCCAGGTCCTCGGAGACGAGCTTGGCCTCCGACGTTTCTATGAGGCCTTCGCTTTGTCTGGCGTCGCAACATTCTCTCGGTTAAGGCAATGCGTCTTTGTCTAGATGCCATGGACATTCGATGATCAGGTGCGCTAAGGTGTCCGGTACGCCGCACATTGGGCAGTGGTATCCTTGTAGCGTTGGGTATAGTCTATGCATGATGATTCCGTGGATGTAAGTATTACTTTGCAGTCTTCTGAGTGTAGTGCTTTCTTCTTTGTTGAGCTTTGGGTGAGGTGGTGGGTACACCCTGCGTTCCAGCCTGTGATATTTCAGCCTGCTCTGCTGCGATATTTGAAGGCTACTGGATTGAGTCAGCGACTATGATCCGGACTGAGTGACTGAACGATATCCCCGGTGGACTTTCTCTTCTTCTTTTAATCTTTCCGTCCACCTTTCCCTTTCCCCAGTGTAGGGTAGCCAACCGGGCTCAGTCCTAGTTAACCTCCCTACCTTTCCTTATCATTTGCTCTCTATCTCTCCCCCAGCCTGTGATGTTGAAGGATCCCTGAGTACGTGATGGGTACGGTCTCTGCCTCCGCTGACGCAGACCGGGCGTCTCGAGAGTAGGAAGGGTTGGCCCGGCAGGTGTGGCCTCGGGCCGCGGCATGTGCCGCTTCGTTCCCCTCCAGCCCCTCGTGCCCAGGAACCCATGTCACGCTGGTGTAGGGGATCAGAGTATTGCGGTGCTTCAATATCTTCAGTGCTTCTGTCGACACGCGACCCTTAGCTAGAGTACACTCTACCTTAGCGTAGTTCCTGACGGCTGCTTGAGAATCGGAGAAGATGACAGCTGCGTCCATGCACGTGGTAGTTGCTAGGGCGATCGCCGTCTCTTCTGCAGTCTCGAGGTTTTTTGTGCACGGAGTGTGGCAGACGCTAGCTCTCTGCCCTGAGAATCTACGACGCTCAGGGCATAAGCGTTTCTTTGCGGGTATTTGGCTGTGTCGGTGTATCTGGCGTCCGGATCTTGCCTGTGTCTTCGCCATAGAGCATCCACTCGGGCTTGTCTTCTTTCCTTGTGGTACGTGGGGTGCATGTTGCGTGGAATTGGGGCTATGCACAGGGATTCGCGCAGGTTTGAAGGAATTCTTTCTTTTCGGTCCGTGGTGGCTATTGGCCTCGAGCTCCACCACTGGAAAAGCTGGCGCCACCTTCGGCGTGACGTGCTAGGAGGGATCACGTGGACATAGCGGCCGCGCCGGCTGCTTCGAGAGCGCCGAAGCGAGCTGAAAACGAGAGTTTAAATTCCCTCGTACGCTGTGGTCCTCATTTAGTGGCGAGATTTTCCCGCTTCGAGTGTCTCCTTTACAACGCTTGAAAGCACTACAATAGGTAGTGGCTGCCTTTGAAGGCGCGCAACATGGTAGGCTACTGCTCGGTGCAGCAGGGCCGGACGCACGTAACGGAGGCCGGTGGCAGCCTTATTCACACGTAGCCGCAGGACAAGAAGCTGCGTGAAGCTTGGCTCGCGAAACATAAAACCGGCAAACAGTCATCGGCTACAACTCGGGTATGCAGCAAGCACAGACGCGAGGAAGATTTCTGCTACGGCGCCCGGTCTGCGATGTTCTGAAAACGCGCACTGAGACGCTCGCCCGAGTCTGCTGCACGACTAATGTTATGACGGTTTGGTCTATCAACTTGTCGATGATATAGATACTGGCAAGTTCAGTGGAGTGGAAAGGCAGCGGTAGGAAGCACATTTAGAGAAGCATGGCGTATGGTCATGTTTGTGTTATGAAATAATGCACTGGATTACGAAAAAGGAGCAGCGGGAAATTGCACGCTGAGAACACCGATAAACATACAGTGCGACGCAACTCGAAAAATAATATTGAAAGGTCAAAGAATATAGAAGAAAAAAAAAGATTGAATCGTCGTGACGGCACATCATAGTCCCTGTAGGCGTTGAAGTCTCTACAATGAAGTTATTTTTGAACAGCTCTGATAGCTCCCACGCAACAATGGTTGCTTGTATACTGTCAAATGCTCATATTCTGCGGCCTAAAGCTCATGGCACTGTGCGAGAACGCGCGCGCGGAGAAAGCGAAACAGTGCGCGGACAAGCATGCAGACGCGCAGTCGGTCGCTGCGAATCTGCGCGATCGCTGCATTGAGGCTTCTTTCTATTACGCTTCATTTAGTTATACAAACACTATAAGAACATATTTCACATAGCTTGCTCTCAGCGTTTACCTACCTTTCACGCAAGAAGCCGGTTCGGGAGACTCCATCGCGGCGACCGCGCGCAGTGGCGTTCACTGTACGTATTCGGTAAAGCGATAGCGTCTTAAACGATTGTGTGCTTTCAGTTTGCCCAAGATTATTATTTAGACAGTAAACAACTTCTCACGTTTCGAAAGTACTTACAGAAATGTCCGGGAGAGCTCGCGCGTGGTGTTTATAGTGAGCGCTGACAGCAAAACCTATGAGGGGCGCGCCGCGTGATCCCTCATACTACGCCAGCGAGGCGCTTCCGATAGATGGCGACTCCGTAACTCCTCGCCGCCTATAAAGGTTTCACCGTAGCTCAGCCGTTGCAGCACTGATCTTCCGGTGGGCGTGAGCTTCGGTCGTTCTAATTGACAGGCTTTGTGAGCTTCAGCTAGTTCTTGCCAGGTGTTGCGTACGCCCATCTTGAGAAGTCTCGTAGTCGAAGCCGTAGATCGTAGGTCCAGGGCGATTTTGATGGCTTTCCGTATTTGAATGTTAATTTTTTTCTACCTCTACATTCTTCAGCGCGAGGTAGGGCGTGCCGTATGTTATTCGACTGGTGAGTTGTGCTTTCATCACGCGTAGCGTGTGTTGTTCTTTAAGTCCGCTTCTATGGCTTGCAACTCTCCTGACGAGATGCGTGAGCTGTGATAGCGTTCGCTGTAGTCGCGGGAGGGTGGCCGCCCCGGACCCATCTTTGTGTATGTGTAGCCCTAGAACTCGTAGGGTTTCCACTTTTGGAATGGGCGTTCCATTGAGGGTGACGTTAGGATCGGGTTCATCGTAGCCGGGTGGTCTGCCTCTCGTTCTTGACTTGAGGACGAGGTGTTCGGACTTCTCGGTAGCACAGCGGAGGCCGCATTTGTGCAAGTAGCTCTCGATGGTATCTACTGCTTCCTGTAGGCGTGTTTCTTGTGTTCCAGTGTTTGAGGCCCTTGTCCATAACGTGATATCATCTGCATAGAAAGCATGTCTTACGTCTGGTATCGCGTCGAGGAGGCTGGGTAGTTTGATCATTGCGACGTTGAAGAGCAACGGCGATATGACCGAACCCTGCGGGGTGCCTTTGCTCGGTAGTCGGAAGCTGTCGCTCCGCAGGTTGTATATAACAACTGTGGCCGTGCGGCCCGTGAGGAAATTCCTGACATAGTCGTATGTCCGAGAACCGCAGCCCAGGTCTTCGAGATTGCAGAGGATAGCTTCGTGACTGACGTTGTCAAAAGCTCCCTTTACGTCGATGGCTAAAATCGATGATTTGCTTCTGGTACTCAGGTGGTCAATGAGGTCTTCCTTGAGTAGAAGGAAGACATCTTGCGTTGGGGGGACAGGTTCTGCCTGAAACCGAACATAGTGTTTGGAAAATACCCGTTGTCTTCGAGGTACGAGGTTAGCCGGTTGTGAATCATATGCTCGAAAAGTTTCCCTACGCACGAGGTAAGGGAAATTGGGCGCAAATTCTCGATGCTGAGCTGTTTATTTGGTTTGGGGATCATGCTAATCTCCGAGTGCTTCCAGGCTGCCGGTAGCTTTCCTTTCTCCCAGTATGCATTGAAGTACTGGAGCAGGGCTGCGGTAGCCTGCTGCGGAAGGTTCCGAAGATGCTTGTTCATTCATGATCCGATCTTTGCCCGGGCTGGTGTTTCTGATGAGCGTCGATAGTGCTGCAGAGAGTTCAGCATGCGTGAAGGGTTGGTCAAGGTCGGGGTTTGGTTTCCCACCGTAAACTTTGTCATGTGCCGTCGTATTAACGGCTGGGTCGCCGCACAGCTTCTTCCGAATTTCTCAGAGGAGGTTCTCTTCCGATCCGGCGTGGTTATGCACGAGCCTACAGAGGTTCTGTCGCTGCTGCGTCTTCGTAGGGCTGTTGTCGAGAAGGGCGTGCAGGAGATGCCACGTCCTCTTTGTGCTCAGGGTTCCCTGGAGTTTGTCGCAAAATGTGTACCAGTTCTGTCTTCCTAATCTCTCCGCGTATGCCTGTGCTTGCTCGGTGAGGAGGGCAATTCGCTTCTTTAATTTCTTGTTTAGCTTCTGTCTCTTCCACCTCTTGAGGAGAGCTCTTCTGGCTTCCCAGAGGTGCAGGAGGTGCGTGTCGACGGCTGGCACTACTTCATTCAGCTGTATTGTTTTCGTGTGGCGTTCTACCGTGTCGAGGACTTTCTTCCGCCAGTCATATATGTTCTCGATGGTGGTCTCGACATTTAGCACGTCTCTGAATGACTTCCACTCCGTTACCCGGGCCATTCCAAGCCTAGCGGGCTTGCGAGTGTGAGCCATGGTTAGTTGGAGGATGTGGTGATCGCTGCCCAGGGTTTCTGGGAGTCGACTCCATTCTGCCGAGGGCACTTTTAGCGTGAAGGTGAGATCCGGGTTTGTGTTTCTGGAGACACTATTACCTATCCTCGTTGTTTGGAGTGGGTCATTCCACATGGTGAGTCTGTGCTGTTGTGCAGTGTCGTGCACTCGGGCTCCTTTCTTCGTGGTGGTCTGGTATCCCCAGGCCGTGCGTGGGGCGTTGAAGTCCCCTACTATAACGACTTGATGACCATCGGTGCGCTTCTTATTTTCTCGGACAAGGTGGTCGAAGTCTGAAAGGGGGTCTCTGGGAGGGCTGTACACACTGACTACGAATACGCTCTTGAGCGATTTCCTCTCCGGTATGATTAGGGAGTCTAAATATAATTGCCGTTTGTATTTTTTATTTGCCTGATGTGCTTTACATCCGACAATAGTGCATTGGCCTCAGCCTTATAAATGCTTGTTTCCGAATTCAGAACATCAGACTCCGAGAAGGATGGTCCTACTGCTGCGTAATACACGCCGGAATGTGATCTTGATGTGTCAGAGTAATACTCGGGGCACGAGTATTGACGCGTGTACTTATCTTTATCGGGCGACCACGTTTCGCCGCCTAACAAGTGTTATCGCACAGCGCAGGATGCGCCTGCAAAAGAAGTTTCTGGAATGGTATCGATGGTGTTAACGCGGATCCCAGCGGTTAATCTGGAACATTCGACGACTGATCTATAAAAGCCGACGCGCTTGACCCGCTGATCAGATTTTCGACGATCGCCGACCGTGTTCGCCGCTATCGTTGTGCTTTAAGTGTAGCCTGGTTTGTGGGCACAGGTTCGCTCAATAAAAGATAGTTTTGCCTTTTACAGTATTGCTACTGCGTTCTTTGACGTCACGACCACGTGACAGTATTTTGCCTAAAGTTAAAGAAAGTGCATGTTAATATGTTCCTCGGGGGCGTCTTCTCAATAAATGATGTGTCACATTCTATAAGCTGCCACTGCCACGGTGGTAACAGCTTTGCTGGAGGTATCAGACGATGTTCAAGGAGTGTTGACCCCGCTTCATCGCTGAGAATCCGCACACGCAACGAGAAAAGCTCACTCGCTGCAGGTCGATTACGAAAAAATGTGGCACATGTCGCATCGTTTGTACTTGAGTGAGAAGGATGATCAGCGTTTGAGTGTACTTTCAAAAAGCACGTGAAACTAGCGTACAAACTTTGCAGTTGGAGTGACCACTCATTGGATTCAACATAGAGACTTTGCACAGGGCTTGTTCTGAAGGCTCCTCTGGCAAGTCGGAAGCCTATATGGTGCACAGGATCTAATATTTTTAGGGCACTCGGTGTAGCGGACTGGTAAACTAGGGCACTGTAGTCCAAAGGCGAACATACGTGGCTTTTGTATGAGTTAAAGAGGCACTTCCTATCGCTGCCCCATGTTGTGCGTGCCAGAATTTTCAGCCGGCTCATTGTCTTTAAGCATTCGACCTTGAGGTGCTCTATGTGGGCAACAAAGGTTAGTTTGGAATGAAGTATGATGGCCCAAGAAGTTGTGCGCAGTAGTTATAGATGTATGCTCTCCGTACATTTGGAGATTGAGTTCTGGGACTAGCCCTTCTTTCTATTACAAAAAGAACACAAGAGCTTTCCCGGGGGTTAACTTTAAACCCATTTTCGTCTGCCCACTTAGACACCTTGTTCGTTGTACTTGCCTCATGCACACTATATGGTTACAGGATTTGAACCCTATTTGTACATCGTCGACATAGACGGAATAAAAAATGGCTGGTGGTAGTGAACTTGGGAACGTGTTCATCTTCACAATGAAAAGCATGCAGCGCAGCACGCCTCCTTGGGCTGCACCAGTTTCTTGCGTGAAGGGACGGGGTAACACATTGCCGCTTTTGACGCGTAAAGTACGATCAGCCAAATCGATTTATTACTTGAAAGAAGGGGGTACCAGAGAAACACAAATGGCGCGAGAACAAGGAAAAGCGTTAGACACGAACGGATGCCTTATTATGCAGCTTTATTACGTTCAGCCTGTTCCCGCGGATGCCCATTGTCGCAGGTCTCACAGGATTCCGTAGCGCCACGTTGTGCCGCTGTGTCGTACGCGTTTTCCATATCGAGAAATGCAGATAAAAAGAATTGTTTATGTACGAATGTGTCTCAAATGTACGCTTCGATGCGCACGAAATGGTCCCTTGTAGACCGGTCTTCTCTGAATCCGCATTGATAATGATCAGGCATTTTGTTGCATTGAAGGAAATATTGAAGACAGCGGCTGATCATTTTTTTTCGAACACTTTACAAGGCAACTTGTGAGTGCCATCGGGCGGTAACTTGCCAGTGAAGCTGCGGGTGCTGCCTGAACCAGCCTCGCTCCGTCCGGAGGGTCCGCAGTGGCCGACCTTGAGAGTGGCGCCGTACTTGACACCGGCCCAAAGGGCGCCGCACAACTGGCAGCGCTTGCTGCCTCCGAGGTGGGCGGTGCTTCGCTGGCAGCGACTCGTGATGCCGTTGGTCTCCCTGCGGGCTGGACTTCTGAAGTGACAGTCGAGGGTGCAAGGCAGATCCTGAGGCGAGGCCTAACATGGTCCGAGTGCCGGTGCCATATGTGGTACCTTCCGGCACGTGGACGAGCAGCGATAAGGCACTGGCAGGAGATACAACCTGTCCGGCGGACCAGGGCGGGCCAGGACGGACGTTTCTGGCGAAGACTGGAGCTCCCGGCTCCGGCAAAGGCCCGGGACGGCGCCTTCGGTGTCAGCCAGTGTCTGCTTCAGCTGCTTCAGAAACGCTGTGGATTGGAGGTCCGGCTGCAAGAGGTCCATGGGTGTCTTGACCATCCGGCCCAGCAGGAGCTCACAGGGGGCACGGCCAGTGACATTGTGGGCGTGGTCCGGTACAAGAACAGTACCCGGGCAACCTGCGTCCGGAAATCTCCAGCCTGACTCTTCTTGAGCTTGCCCTTGATGGTCTGAACCACCCGCTCGGTTGCACCGCTTGAAGCAAGGTGGTATGGCGGAACCATCATCCTGCGGATTCCGTTCTTAGTCAGCCAGGCCAGGCGCTCTGTGCTGGCGAAAGCCGGACCATTGTCGGACACGATTCCGTCCGGCAACCCCTGGGCGGCGAAGAGCTATCGCAGCGCCGCAATGGTCACGCTTACTAATGGAGTGGTGACATGCAGAACTTCCACCCACTTCGAAAAGACATCCACTACCACCAGGAAGTAATGGCCCTTGAAGGGCCCCCAAAATTCACCTCCTAGGGTCTCTGTGGGAGCTGCCAGGGGGTGATCTCCACATGACCTGAGGCCCGCTGATGCTGCATCCAGACTTGGCAGCGTTGCACCATGTGAGAAATGTCCTGTTCCAGGCCAGGCCACCAAACGTGGGACCGGGCCACCATCTTTGTCTTTTCCACGTCAGGATGACCCGCGTGCAGCAACTGCAGGATCCTGGAGCGGAGGATGGGATCACCATGCACCCTGAGCCCCACAGGAGGCAGCCCTGCTGCAGGCTCAGCTCGGTGGCCTTGTTGCTGTAGGCCCGCTGAACCAAGTCCTCCTCTCGGCACATCGCCTTGACCACCTGGGACAGGACTGGATCCCGGCTGGTCGTCTGCGACACCGCAAGTCTAGAGAGTACCTCCGGGTAAGCGTGCTCCAGCATAAAAATTTCAGCAGGCTCTGGAACAGCAGCAGGCGCCTATGGCAGGGGCAGGCAGCTCGGGGCATCAGCAGGTCTCAGGTCCTTTCTTGGACGGTAGACCAGCTGGTAGCTGTAGGCTGTCAGCCTCAAGGCCCAGCGTACCACTCGAGGGGATGCCTTCACGGGAACCGCCCTGTCAGGCCCCAGTAGCCCCAACTGCAACGGCTTGTGGTCCATGACCACCTCGAATTTCCAGCCCCACGAATACTAGTGAAAGTGCTTGACCCCGAACATGAGGGCAAACGCTAAGCGCGCGTACTGGAAGAGCCCCAAAGTTGTCGATATCGTGATATACTTCCGGGAGGCATCCTTTAGCACCAGCTGCTGGTAAGCATCTCTGAGGTCGAGCTTGGTGAACTTCTGTCCCTCGGACAACGCTGACCAGAGATCTTCAATCCGGGACAGCAGGTACTTTTTGCTGGTAGCGATGGGATTGATGGTAACTTTTAAATCCCCGCAAATCCTCACACTGCCGTCTCGCTTGAGTACTAGGGCGATGGGAGCGGCCCAACTCTTGCAGCTCCTTAGTGACCCCATCTTTCAGGGCGAACGGCAGTGGGCGAGGCTAGAAAAAATGAGGTCGGCCGCCCTCAGGTACATAGATGACAGCCGTCGTGCCGGCGAATGTGCCCACCCCTGCTTGGAACAGGGACTGGAAATCGGTACTGTGGCAGATGAACACCCAGTGCGTGAATCCAGTTTCGGCCCAGCAGAGTCGGCGACGACCGTTTGGTTAAGCAAAGGGGAAGGATTGCCTCCCTATCGCCAAAGCGAACGGTGACCTGTGCCTGACCCTGGACCTGGGAGAGCTGCCCGGAGTAGCTGCGCAGCATCACGCCCGAAGCCTCAACGGACACACCGGGGAAGGTACGCTTGAACAGTTTCCCAGCCATGACCGACACGCTGGCTCCTGTGTCCAGCTCCATGGAAATCGGGTGCCCGCAGACTTCGACGGTCAGTATGTACGGCGGAACAGACGGCGGTACAAGGCCTGTGTGCCACATGTCTGAAATCGACGGGCCTTCGGCCACGAAGTGGAGCTTGGCCGCGGAAAAACTCGAGCCTGCTACCGCACGCCCCCGCCGCGTACCCTTGCGACGACTACCCTGGCCACGGGCTTGTGTGGTACCTGGGCTTGAACCAGGCTGCTGCTGCTGTCCGTTGTTCGTCCTTCCCCTTCGGCATACCCGTTTCAGGTGCCCAGTTTTCCCGCACGGGAAGCATTGTGCTTGGGAGAACTGGCACTGTGAGGGCGAGTGGGCACCACCACAGCGACTGCTGCTACTGCCATTTGTCGTCATCTTGTTGACCACCACTTCCGCCAACAGTGAGCCCGCCGCACGTGCAATCTCGCCGGTGTCCTTGACCGTAGCGTCCATCGCCACCACTGCCTTCCCGGCGTCGTCCAGCGAGGGGTCGGGAAGCTCCTGGAGGCGTGTCTTCATTGATGGATGGATTGAAGAATAACTTTATTGAGGTCCCTCGCGCGCGCGATTAACGCGCAGCGGGCTGCTCCCACGTTGGGACAGAGAGGCCATGCCTCTCGGCCGCGTCGCGGGCCCGATGGACAGCCCAGAGCTGTGCTTCAAGGTCCGAGCTGCATAGAGTTCGGTTCCACTCTTCCTTTGTGGTCCAGTGGGCAACCCCAGAGCATGTGAGCAAGACTAGCTATGTCTTTACAAAAGCGACACGCATTGTGAGTGTGCGTGTCCGGAAAGATATTGTGCAGGAAAACCGGGCATGGGTAGGTGCCCGTCTGAAGCCGCCTGCACGTGGCTTCTTGTGCTTTATTGAGTGCTTTGTGAGGTAGTGGCATGGTTCTCTTGGCTAACTTATATTGCTGGGTAAGATCGTTGTAGCGACGAGGGGGTCGCGCTCACTCTCCCATCCTGCCGAGAGGGAGTCCCGGCTCGCACGGTGAGTTAGGCCTCGTGCGGCCTCGTGTGTCCTCTCGTTGAGGTTAGGGAGCGGCCCCTCCAATGGTCCCATGTGTGCCGGGAACCAATTGATGTAGTGTGGGGTGAGGTGTTGAGTACCAAGTATACGGCCGACGGTCGGGGATATGCTTCCTGTTCAGAAGGACAGAATCGCCCTCTTGGAGTCGCAGTATACCAAACTTTTACCGTCTTCTAGGAGTACAAGGCTGATGGCCGCCTGCTCGGCCACCACAGGACTATCAGTGCGGGCCGTGCATGCGTTGATAACCGTGCCATCTTTGTTGACCACCGCTGCTGCTTGGCTCGTCTGTCAGGATATTTGGCTGCGTCCGCAAATCAGCTTGCTTTCCCGGAGGCGGCTACCTGTCGGAGGAGTGCTTTGGCTCGAACAAGTCTTCTGTCGATGTTGTGCTCGGGGTTCATATTCCTGGGCAGGGGGGCTGCCCTGATCTTTTTCCTCTGGTCGGGTGTTAGCCCGTGCCTGTTACACTCGACCTTACGAGGCGCGACGCCGACTTCTCGTAGGATTCATCTGCCCGCAGGTGTGCCGGACAGCCTGGTGATCTGTGCCCGTTCCTGTGCCTCCGCAATCTCGCTCAGCGTGTTGTACCTGCCTAATGCGTCCAGTGCCTCCATGCTCGTGTGCATAGACCCATGGCTCCCTTGGCGACCTTACGCAGGAGCGTTTCAAGCTTGTCTCTCTACACTTTTGACCAATTGTGCATGGCCGCGATGTACACGAAGTGACTTCTTACGAAGGCATGTGCCAGTCTATGCAGGTTGTCCTCCTTGAGCCCGTGATGCCGGTTGGCTACTCGTCTCAGTAGGTGTGTGGCCTTCTCGGCCTTCGTGGGAGCTTAGCGACTGCGATGGTGTTCGAGCCATTCGCCTCTATTGTCATGCCCAGCATCTTCATGTGACCGACCACCAGAATGGTGTTGCCTTCAGCAGTATACAGGTGGGCACATGGGTCGGCGCCTGTGTCCCATCCCTTCGGTTTTGGCCCTAGTCTCTTGGGTCTATATAGCAGCAGCTCAGACTTGCACGGCTAGCACCGCAGGCCTGTTGGTTTGAGCTACTCCTCAGTGGTTCGGATCGAATTTTGTCAAGTGTGCTCGATTTGTCCTTCGCTCCCCTTTGCCACCCACATGATCACGTCATCTGCACAGATGGTACGTTCGAGGTTCTCGATTCGAGTCAGTTGCCTGGACTTCATGTTGTCTGTGTTCTTAGTGAAGTCGTCTTCATGGCGGAGTTACTTATGCTGCAGGCGAAACCGTCCCGGAGCAGCTAGTCCAACTGGTCCCAGAAGGCGCAGGCACACTCTAATCCTCATAGCACAGTGACGAACTGCCCGAGCGTCTCTCCTTCCCGGCGGCTCCGGCTGTTGAAGCGGAACTGCTTCATTAGTATGTACAGTGCCAAGCTGAAATGCGAGCGCAGTATGTCAAGCAGCTCGCCCAGCGTCTTAACATGCGGCGTCGCTGGCTTGAGAAGGTCGAGCAGGAGACTGAAGACGCGGGTCCCGCAGCTGGCTAATAAAATGTCCTGCTGTTTCACCTCTGGTGTGTCCTTTGTCCGGAAGAACACGTGGACTCGATCCTCGTAGACTAGCTAGGTGGACCCATCTCCCTCAAACGGCTCGAGCCTTCCGCACAGCGGTATTGTAGCCGGAACGGGGGGCGGGGTTTCGCCGCTTGCGGCGGCGTGGGTGGATACGTGGGCCCTCGTCGGCGCTGTCACGATCCACCCGGGTTCGTGAACGAGGAGGGGCTCGAGGCACCCTTGTTAGGGTTGGCGTCAGACACCACGTGCACCGGAGGGGTCATTCACCCGACCTTTTCTGAACCGGGGCCCACGTGCACCGGAGGGGTCATTCACCCGACCTTTCCCTGAATCGGAGCCCACGTGCACCGGAGGGGTCATTCACCCGACTTTCTCCCCGGATTCGTCGATGAAAGGATCGACCTCTCCTACCCGTGCTTGGTATTGCAGGAGGAGGGGCCCTCTCTCCGTGCCTGTCACGTGTCATCAATGGAAGCAAGATCCCGCCCACACTTGTAGAGAGCTATTTAAGGGGCTCCGAAATGTACTTTGATATACTTCTTACTTGAGACTTCATACTTCATGCTTTTCTTATTTTCTTTCAACTACCTTAGAATAAACCGTGCAAGTTTCGCACTAGCAAATCGTCTCGCCCCTGCTTGGTCGCCGTGATCTACCGGATGCCTGCAGCCCGCCGACAACGCCACGCTACCCAATAAGTAATGTCGGTCGAGCTTCGTTAGGCAGGCGCCGCTACTTCTCGGCAGCAGTACGGTACGCTACCCTGGAGTACGCAACAAACTGGCTGGCAGCGATTGGGATACGGAATCCTGGAGACCCCAACTTGGACGACAACTACGAGATCGTAGCCTCTTCGTCCTGGCGACAACGTTCGGAAGGAAGGTGTCCGGATCATGACTGCATATGGTGAGTGCACGGCTTTTCTTCACTGAGATATCACTTGGCTTTTACGTATTTTTTGGAAAGTACATAGCAGTGATTTTTCTTTAATCCGTTGACGGAAGTTTGAGTACGTCAAGGTTGTATAGAGTGAAGGTTCAGCAGCACTAAGGGCAGCCATGAACTTGAAGGCACTAAAGAAGCCGGAATTGTTGAGCTTGGCCAAAGAGTTGGGCTTCCAAATTGCCGAATCAAAGAGAAAGCCGGAGATCATTGAGGCAATCGAAGCGAGCGGGGCAGACGACGAGGAACTGACGGAATGCCTAGAGGGCATTAAAGAAAGAGAGGAAAAAGAAGAGCGTAAGCGCCTAGAGGAAAAAGAGGAGCGCGAACGGGCAGCACGTGAGGCCAAAGAAGAGCGTAAGTGCCTTGAGGAAAAGGAAGAGCGTAAGCGCCTAGAGGAAAAAGAAGAGCGTAAGCGCCTTGAGGAAAAAGAAGAGCGTAAGCGCCTTGAGGAAAAAGAAGAGCGTAAGCGCCTAGAGGCCAAAGAAGAGCGCGACCGTGTTGCACGCGACGCACTCGAAATGAAGCGCCTAGAGATAGAGCTTCTGAAAGCACAAAATAACGAAAGACCTAGCACAGAGGCACGTGAAAGCGAGCGCAGAATGACAGACTTGATGGCACCCTACGCAGTAGGAGGGGACATAGGTCTTTTTCTGGTGCAGTCGACCGAGATGGAGACGTACATTGTCCGGGACCCGGCGAATTCCGGCGTTAGCCAGATGTGTGTTGAAACTCAAGGGGAAGAAATTTCTTCCGAGGAATTCAACGACAATGCAGACTGGTCGCATGTAGGCCGGCGTATAAAGACCTTGGCCAGCCAGGGGACTGCCGCTCACCAGTCAAGACCTACGACGAAGAACTTTGCCAGGAACGTGAAAGCTTCGGTGACGAGGGCAGCAAGGATGCCGGACGCTCTACCGAGGGAGGAGACCAAGGTGATAGTGCGGCCTCGGGGAGGCCTTAACATCGCGAGGACCCAGACCGCCACCGTGGCATCAGCCATCATGACGGCGGCGAACGCATCAAGGGAGGATGGAGCAGCGGACACCTTCTGCCCCAACTTGCAACAAAACATCATGGTGGTGAGTACCCCCGACGATATACGTGCTTCACGTTACGCCGAAATAAAATCGATCTGCATTGGTGGCAAGGAACACGTGGTTGGCGCATATCAAACCGCGCCATATGGCACCGTTAAAGGCATTATTAGAGGTATCCCAATAGAGGACTCCACGGCCGCAATCGACCGGAACATTGTAAACTCGAGAAATCCCTTGGCACTTGGCGCGAAGAGGATTGGTAGCTCGACCACAGTCATCGTGGCTTTCAAGGGCCTGAAGGTCCCGAATTACGTGTGCTATGGTCCCGTTCTCACCAAGTGCAGCCTATATCGAAAACAATTCGATGTATGTAAGCAGTGCGGAAAGGTGGGCCACCGCCGCGACGTTTGTCCAAACCCTCACGTGAGGGCTTGCTTTGCTTGCGGGGCCGTTGACCCCAAGGAAGACCATAGTTGTACCCCCCCTTGCCGATTGTGCGGAGGGCCACATCTGACCGGTGACAAGGTTTGCAAGAATAGGTTCAAGGTCCCATACGTAGTTACAAGGAGACAATGGGAGCGCAAGATGGCCGAACAACAAGCGCAGCAGCAACAGCGAACATCTCTCAGAGCTGAGGAATTTCCATCGCTGATGTCAGCAACTGCAACACCTGCCGGCCCAGCTGGTCGCCGAGCGTCACGTTCCGTCTCGAAGCGCAGGGCCAGCGAGAGTAGACAGCGTAGCCTTAGCCGCAAGCGATCGCAGTCACGTGACCGCGTGAGCTGGGCCGATGCAGCAAGGCACGGTGCCAAGAAAGCACAGGGGGGTGCCACCACCACCACCACCACCTCCAATACCGCAACGACCACCGCAACGACCATTAGCACCAGCAAGACCGTCGATGGCAACAACAAGAGCAAGACGAGGGAAGACGAGGCGATGAGGATGTTGCAGGAAGACAACGAGGCACTCAGGCGCAAAAACAACGAGCTCGAGACGAAAGTCAGTAGGCAAGAGGCCACTATTAGCAAGATGGCAAACGAGATCATGGAAATCAAGAAGCTTCTCACGACCCGTTCCACCAATAACGAAACGCCCCAAGCGGTATCATGTGAACCAACACCCAGCATCAGCAGCGCTTTACCATCAACATCCGCTGAGAAGGAAACGGCACCCAAGAGACGAGCGATCGAGAACCTGAAGGAGCGCAAGCTCAACGACCGGGTGGACAACCTGAAAGACAAGGTCGACCAAATCGAGGAACACCTCGATGGGCTCGAAGATTATATTAAGACAACGTTCACCACGATGATTAACGACAGGTTCGCCGCCATCGAGCGGACGTGTCAGCAGTTAACGAACGCAATACAGCAAATAACGCGGCAGTACAATCAGCAACAATCATGGCCGCTCCAGCAACAACAACAACTACAGCAGTGAAGGGTCTCGTGACCTGGCACTGGAACTGTAACGGTTTCGCTAGCAAGAAGGCAGTCTTGCAGCAACACATAACACAAGTAGCAAACAAGCCTGATATAATCATGATACAAGAGACTCGCACTGATACAGTGTCGCTACCCGGTTATCGCGTATACGCCAAGTCTCCAAAGGTCAGCGACGGCAGAGGGATATGCACATTGGTTCGCAAGGGACTCACCTTCATTGAGCACGAGTTGCACAATAGTAAAATTGAATACACTCTCATCGAGGTCGTTACGGGCAAGAAACAAAAGAACAGCACCTTTCTGCTTAACGTCTACAGTAGCCCTTCACACTGGAAGCAAAAATTCAAGACGCTCCTTCACAGAGCCAGCACCGTGGCGGGGACTCACAGGCTCGTCGCATGCGGGGACTTCAACGCGGCACACCCGGCATGGGGATATAACAAGCAGTTGGCCAAGGGGCGAGCCCTGTTCCAAGACACATTAGACCTGGGCTTCACCCTCATCACAGACCCGACTGATCCTACAAGGATTGGGAACTCTGTGTCCAGGGATACGACGCCGGACCTCAGACGGGTCGCCAACCGCAAGGCCGGGATGAAGGAGGAAAGCTTGATTCGGCTTGTGCACTCCTTCGTAATCAGCCACGTCACCTACGTTGCAGCCTTCCACAACTGGATGCAATGTGAAATCGACGCCCTGTTACGCCGAGCTTACAAGGCGGCGCTCGGACTACTCGAGTGTGCGAGCACCAACAAGCTCCTGAGCCTGGGGGTACACAATACCCTCGACGAAATTGCGGAAGCGCAACGGACCGCCCAGCTGGAGCGGCTCTCTATGACCGAAGCCGGCAGGCGCATACTTCAATACTTGGGCTTCACGCCCGGAGCGAAAGCGGCGAGTAGCGACGTTTCTGTCCCGGACGGAACCCGGCGCCGGATTCGGGTGGACCTCATCCCGAGAAACATGAACCCGGAGTAGAACAAGGAGAGAAGAGCGGCGAGGGCCAAGGCCCTCATCGACTTTCACGCCAAGGACGAGCACGCAAGGTTCGTGGATGCGGCAGAATACCAGGGAGACTGCGCGGCGTTTGTAGCTACCGTCATCGAGGCGTCGTCCGGCGCGACGAGGGCAGCGGCGAGCTTACGGGTCCGCGAGGCGTGTCAGGCGGAGGAGGTGGCCATTGCCCTGGCCATTGCCGACCCCGGGTGCCAGACGGTGTTGTGCGATTCCCGAAGTGCAGTGCGGAATTATGCAAAGGGCAAAGTGTGTGGTGAGGCTGTGCGCGTTCTGTGCTCGGCTGACCTGCAACGACAGAATCGGTGTGTTAGAATCAAGTGGTTCCCGGCGCACGCGGGCAACGATGCGTCCGCGAAGCACGATAACCACAACGAGACGGCACACGCAGTGGCGCGAGTGCTAACCAACCGCGCCGCTGCAACCGACCGTCCAACGTGGTGTAGTGCCAAGGACCGCATTACGACGTTCAACGAACTTACCCAGTTCCGCCGCCTGGCTCGAAGGACTTTCCCACCCCCGCATCCGGGGCTGAGCCGAGCGGAGGCGGTGCTGTTCAGACAATTGCAAACTGGTTCTTTACCCACCCCAGTATTAATGACTCATCTATACCCTAAATTATATGTGAGTGATGTGTGCCGCGTGTGCCAGCGGGAGAGGGCCACCCTGACGCACATCCTATGGGATTGCACCAAGTTCCCCAATGAGGCTTCGACAAGTACAACGATTCCTCCGCGACTCGCGGCTGCGGCGGAATGCTACGACCACGAAAGCCAAACCTGGGCCGTCCAGCAGGTCTCGGCGGCTCTTGAAAGACAAAGGCCGAGCGAAACCGACGGAACGTTGCCCCACAGGGCGACCAACCGCGGGAGTAACACGCGCTGGAGTTGAGTAGAGACCACCCGCTGAGAAGACGTCAGGGCCCGCGTCACGGCGCCATTTAGTCATGGTGTCGTTCTGCAGGCGACTACATGAAGTTCTCTCTCTCTCTCTGGTGCAGTTTGAGCGCACGTGTGAGAAGGCAAAATTCGCGAGAAACACGTGGCCGCAACGCTTGCTTACGTTACTGCCACGTGAGGTAGCTGATATTATCGCCCGCATGGGGAAAGAAGCAGAGGACTTCGATGAAGTCAAAGCAAATCTGCTTAAAAGTATAGATTATCAGCTGAAGCTTTCAGGCGAAAGTTCAGGGAAGTCGAGAAGACCAAAAGTGAGTCATATTCAGATTTTGCATACACCTTGGAGGTAAACCTGAAAGAATGGCTCGGAGAAGAGGGTGCACTAGGCGATGCCGAAAAGACAATGCAGTGCATTGCCTTAGAACAGTTCTACCGCCGGCTGCCAGTAAACATCAAGCATTGGGTTCAGGATAGGCCAGGCGTAGACACTATCACGAGGGCGGCCAATCTCGCTGAGGAGTACGTAATCCGCCGTGCGTTCGAAGGCAACGAAGCTCCTAAGGAGGTGACTAAATACAGAGCCGACAAGCCAGAGCGTTGGTCGAAGTCGAGTCAGTATAAAGCACAGGAAAGGTCAGATTCAGTGAAAAGTAGTGACGAGAACAGCAAGGGAAGGGAGGAGTCACCCGAACAGAGGGCAGAAAGGCAAAAGAAAAGGGCTTTCGAGGCCAAGAAACCAATAGTTTGCTACAACTGCCAGCAAACGGGACATATCTCCGTGGGATGCAAAAATCCCAAACTAGTGTTGATGTCACTAACTAGTAACGAGGAAAACCTGAAATTGCTAGAACCATACATTCAAGACCTCGTGGTAAACGGCAAACCGTGTAGGGTGCTTCGCGACTCGGCAGCCACAATGGACGTAGTGCATCCGTCGTACCTAGAGGAAGGCCAGTTCACGGGAGAATGTGCTTGGATAAGGCAAGCCGTGGAAACCTCCAGTGTTTGTCTCCCTGTGGCCAAGATTCGTATCGAAGGACCTTTTGGAGTACTAGACACTGAAGCTGCCGTCTCGGCACATCTCCCGCCTCAGTATCCATATTTGTTTTCTAACAAATCAGAGGATTTGCTACGACGCAAGGGAATCGGGTTTAGTGAGGGAACAGTGCAAGCCCTAACTCGTTCCAAGGCAAAGGAGCTCGCGGCTAAAGCAGTGGATGAAAGTCCAGTGGTGAAAGAAACCGGTTTGACAGCTGATTGGTCAACTAGTACTGAACAGGATAGCCCTATAGGGGATGAGGCGGAAAGTACGCCAGCTAATGAAAAAACCAGGAAAGCAGCGGAGCCTGAAATGTCGCGAGAAGCATAATGCAGCAAGTTATTGAAAGTAAGCCCTGCCACAATGATTGCCGAGCAGGAAATGCGTAAAGCACAAAACAATGCTGATCATTACTATGACAGGACGGCTCGCACGCGACGCTTTGAAGTTGGGGAAAAGCGAGTGATCGTGAAACCCTCTTTGAATAACCAACCTGAGGAAATGCCTGTCGACTTTCCAGAGTTAACAGCAGTGACGGAGACAAAAGACATTGACGAGACCATTGATAAGTTAGTAGAACAGGCGAAGTTGAATCCCATTCAGAGGGCCGAACTGAGGGAAATCGTGTTTGAATTTAAAGACGTATTTTCAGACACACCGGGCAGGACGACTGCGATCGTTCACGGTATCGAGTTAACCTCGTCGGACCCTGTTCGTTCGAAAGCTTATCGCGTTTCGCCTCGTCAACGTGAAGTCATGACCGCTGAAATAAACAAGATGTTAGAGCTAGGTGTAATCGAGCCAGGAGAGAGTGATTATACCTCGCCTCTTATCTTGGTTGAGGTCCCAGGGAAAGAGCCGCGGCCATGTATCGACTACCGCAGGCTCAATTTAATCACGAAGGACCAGACTTATCCAATACCGCATATCGAGGAAAGGCTTGAGAAAGTGAGCCGTACTAATTTCATCTCTACGCTCGATTTAGTCGGAGGGTATTGGCAGGTTCCGTCGACCGAGAGGGCAAGCAGGCTTGCAGCGTTTATTTCCGCGATGGAAACCTTTCATCCGAAAGTCCTGAGTTTTGGATTAAAGAATGCGCCATATTGCTTCTCTAGCCTTATGGACCAGGTGCTACGAGGAATGGAGGACTTTGCACTTACCTATCTCGATGACATAGCTATCTTTTCTTCATCATGGGCGGACCATATGCAACACCTGCGAACCGTGTTGTGTCGGCTACGAGAGGCCAACTTAACTGTTAAGGCTCCCAAATACCAATTAGGGCGCGCGGAGGTAGCTTATCTAGGTCATGTAATAGGGCAAGGCCACCGTCGGCCTTCCGAGGTTAAACTGACCGCGATAGACAACTTCCTGCAACCACGCACCAAGCGAGACATCAGATCATTCCTTGGCTTGGCTGGTTATTACCAACGATATATTCCGCGGTATTCCGAGATTGCGAGTCCTTTAACGGATGCTCTCAGAAAAACAGAACCACAAACGGTAAAGTGGGATGACGCGAAAGAAAAGGCTTTTAGTATGCTGAAGAACGCACTAACGAGTCAGCCAGTGTTGAACGCGCCCGACTAATCTAAGCCATTCATTCTTCAGTGTGATGCCAGTGACAGGGCTATGGGGGTGGTGCCCTGTCAAAAGAAAGATGACGAGAACGAACACCCTGTACTGTACGCCAGTAGAAAGCTTTCAGTTCGTGAGGAAGCATACAGTGCATCAGAAAAGGAATGCGCCTGCGTAGTTTGGGCGGTACAGAAACTAGCTTGCTATATCGCTGGCTTAAGATTCACCATAGAGACTGACCACTGTCCCCTCACATGGCTGCAGTCCATGTCTACGAAAAACGGTCGTCTTTTGCGCTGGAGCTTGGCTCTTCAACAGTACACCTTCGATATTCGCTACAAGAAAGGTAAGCTTAACGGCAATGCCGACGGTTTAAGTCGTTGCCGCTAGAGTATCGAAAGTCACATGCTCATCCGGGTTTCCGTGGCATATTTTTCGTGCATTCATATGTTTTTCCGAAGTGAAGCCGATTGTTAGCTGATTTTAATAACCACGTCTTAACGCTTTCAAGAAATGGCTGTCTTTAGTGTTAAGGGGGGAAGGACACGCGTAGGAAATGGGAAAGGTGTAGCCGGTTTTCTTTTTTTGCTAAAAGCCGGGTGTGTCTTGGGGGAGAGTGGCCGTGTGCTCGCTGCTTTGTGGTTGTGGGTCCGGCACTGTTCTGGGGTGATTGCTTACCCTCGCAGGAGACGAAAAGTTGCGAGACCTGCTGGCAAAGACCAATTTCACCGGACCGGACCAAGGAGAAAAGTCAAGAGCGCCACCAAGGACGGAAGACCACTCCCCGGAATCTACCTGCTACGAACGAAGGGTTCGTGACCTCCGCGGGGAGTCCTGATACCGAAACGCCGATCCCTCGTACAGCGGCTGCTGGCCCCTACACGTCGGGATCTTCCTCCCCCGCCGGAAATGCTGTTAGGGTTGGCGTCTGACACCACGTGCACCGGAGGGGTCATTCACCCGACCTTCTCTGAACCGGAGCCCACGTGCACCGGAGGGGTCATTCACCCGACCTTCTCTGAACCGGAGCCCACGTGCACCGGAGGGGTCATTCACCCGACCTTCCCTGAATCGGAGCCCACGTGCACCGGAGGGGTCATTCACCCGACCTTTCCCTGAATCGGAGCCCACGTGCACCGGAGGGGTCATTCACCCGACCTTCTCCCCGGATTCGTCGATGAAAGGATCGACCTCTCCTACCCGTGCTTGGTATTGCAGGAGGAGGGGCCCTCTCTCCGTGCCTGTCACGTGTCATCAATGGAAGCAAGATCCCGCCCACACTTGTAGAGAGCTATTTAAGGGGCTCCGAAATGTACTTTGATATACTTCTTACTTGAGACTTCATACTTCATGCTTTTCTTATTTTCTTTCAACTACCTTAGAATAAACCGTGCAAGTTTCGCACTAGCAAATCGTCTCGCCCCTGCTTGGTCGCCGTGATCTACCGGATGCCTGCAGCCCGCCGACAACGCCACGCTACCCAATAAGTAATGTCGGTCGAGCTTCGTTAGGCAGGCGCCGCTACTTCTCGGCAGCAGTACGGTACGCTACCCTGGAGTACGCAACACCCTCCGTCAGAGTGACGTATCGCAGCGTGGTGGTGGTGAACGACTACTGACCGCAAGCAGCTGTGCTTGTCTGTGTTTATTTGGTGCGGTGACTAATGTTGCCAACCCAGTCTGGCGGGCCAACGAAGATTATGCTCGAGGGGGCGTCACATATGCTTGTAAAACATTACCAAGACATGAGATTACTTGACTATAAACAATTACTACACAAACCATCTTACTATGTCTGTCGACAGTAATGTGGTTGAATTCAAGTATTGTAACACACCATATTGCTGAAATCACATTTATTTGAAATATGTATTTATAGCCTTTTCTTTCGAGGAACCTGTATGGGTTTCCTTTGTAGTAATTGCTACGAACGCCGCATAGGCGTTCAGTAAAGCAGTTTGCGTGCGCATGAATGCTACGCTGTGGTTAACTTGTGATTGGTCGGGCATCAACGAAGAATGTCGTCGAGTACTTTGTACAGGAAGCAGCGGCCGCGGTCCGTTATTAACTGAGGATGAGCACCGTGGAGCATGATAACATCGCGAAGCACGAAATTGGCTACATCAGTAGAGCAGCAGGCAGGAAGGGCTCGTGTCACAGCGTATCACATTGCGTAGTCAGTAGAAAATGCAAACCATCTATTGCCAGTGGTTGACACGAGGTAAGGCCCTAGAAGGTTCAGTCCCCCCTGCGAAATTAATCAGGGATGTCAAGGGGCTGAAAGCTGCCAGCATGCAGTGGGGCAGGTGTCTTGGGTCAAATTCTTAAATTGTTGAAACACAAAACGGGTAGGCAAGACCACCTGAATGCATCCGAATCGACGGTAGTAGCGTGTGTTTGTCGGCAACATTATAAAAGCGGATGTTTAATGCCTGGGATTGCGGCCATTCCAAGTCTCTCGCTCGCATTCACAACGCAATTGTTGCAGAAAGCGCCGTTTTATGAGGTTTCGTAGAAAACACCACTCTTACCACGATAAGACGCTTGGTAAACCAGAAAAAAAAACGCAATAACAAGAGACATGTAATGACGTACGCCTCATCGAATTTCCTGCAATGTTCCTGCACCCACTCATTATGACATCATGAATTTTTACAGCGTCTTCGATCATCCAATCATATTCAATTGATGTGCTTTAATATCTCTAGGTATGATACGTACTACGTGGACGCAGCTACGTATGCAGAGGAGATCGGGCAATGCTACCAAAGGAGTTACGCCTTGGCAGCAGTGAACGCGATCTGCCAGCAGCAAACAACGACGTTGGCCACGGCGGGATTAAAGTTAGGCGGGATCTCCCACCTAGGGCGAAATGTTAGCAATGGCAATCGCCCTCGCTCACGCATGGCGTCCGCAAAGGAATTCGGTCGTGGTCACGGACTCCCGGGAGACATGTCTCATGTTTCTCAAGGGGCACGTGACTGCGGCTAGCCTCGCGATAATTTCCATATCCTTCAACCAGCGTCATCGCCTACTCTGGTACCCGGTACACGTGGGGATACAAGGAAACGAACAGGCTAACGCGTTAGCTCGAGGGTGTACCAACCGAGCGCGCGGCGTCCTCTTCTATCATCAAGCACTCGCACTATCCCTCTCCAATCCCCATCAATTTAAATGCCAAGGACATCCTTGCTCATCTGCGTGGAGTCCGCAGAAAATATCCGCCGCCTCACCCACACCTTAGCGGGGAAGAGGCCGCCTATTGGCGTAAAATACAGACTATAGTATTCCCCCATTTAAAAATGCTAAACACCATGTATCCCACTCGCTATAGGGCCAACTGTCCTTGTTGCGGTGGCATAACCACACTAATACATGTAACCTGGGAGTGCACTAAGCACCCTCATATGCCAAATACCAATAACACAATGGAGCAGTGGGAGGCACATCTGGCCCGTTCCGACTTGGCACAACAAAAGTCCTTAATTAGCCAAGGCGGGCGGGCGGGCAGGCAGGCAAGTGGCAAGGCAAGGCAAGGCAAGGCAGGGCAGGGCAGGGCAAGGCAGGGCGGGCGGGCGGGCGGGCGGGCGGGCGGGCAGGCAGGCAAGTAGGCAGGCAGGCAGGAGGGCAGGCAGGCAGGCAGGCAGGCCAACAGGCAGGCGGGCGGGCAGGCAGGCAGGCGCTCGCGAGTCGAACCAATGGCGAACCGCGCTGGAGGTTTACAAAACCACCAATTCCGACTAATTTATTAGGAGCATGCCTCTTGCCAGGAGTCCGAGCAAATCTTCCAGGTGCAGGTACCTAACCAATCATGAGTAACCAATCACAAGAAGGCCGAGTTTCACTCGGCCTTCCCTAGGCTTCCTCGGCGGCATTTCCGTGAACAACTTCCTCGGCGGGGTCGGCTTCCTCGGCGGAGTCGGCGGGATCCGCTTGGTTCTCCGGTTCTCCAGACCTCTTAGTTCTCGGGCTTACGTGCTCTGTAAAGTCAGCAAAAGTAGTGTCGATACTCATGAAATCAATATGAAACGCGTGGGAAACACAGTACGCATCACATCCGCGTGCTCCTCCCTGCGCGCTTCTCAAATGACTCAAAGAATACAGTCAACAAGTACACACCGGCACACATGCACTGACCTCAGGCTCCTCAACAACGCGATCGCCTTTCGTCGAAGCTGGAGGCTAGCCGCCGCTTTCTTCTTCGTGGACTCCATTTCTACCTCGACGTCACTTAGCTTTGCCTTGGCATTCAAGTAGCTTTCTGTCTTCTCAGAGGCTATCCTCGGTATTTATTTGCCCTGTAGGCCTCTTGATCGCGTTCCTGCTCAGCGTTGCGCAGCCGGCGTCTAAGGTCCTTGTTTGTTCTCAATTCTGTCACACAGTCGGGTCTCGCAGAGCAGTCGGCTGGGCCATGTATCTTGATCGTGCTGCCTAAGTCAGTAGGCGCACAACAAACAGAGCAACTACGGGACAGCTCTACCCAAGCACGAAGGCATTCTTTGTGAAACGTGTGACCGCAGCTGGTCACGAGAAAGTTGCTGGTGCGCTCTTCCATGCAACAATTACAGATCCATTGGTTGCTTGAGTGAACTGGCTTCCAGCGCCAGTGCTGCCGCTGTGAGCCCTCTCACGCTGCGAGTGCAGGCGGGGTGGGGCCAGCAACGCGCTGCGCGAGCGGTGCGATGCCACAGTGTTACTGGGTCGCCGTATTTTGACGGCCGGGTTTAGCAGCGTCTAAAACATGTCTTTGAAGCGCGATGCAATGTTGCATTGCAAGCAAGCACTCCCCACTGGAATGGCTTCAGCCCAAGATAGGGATGGGGACTGCCTGCCTGCCTGCCTGCCTAAATTAAGACTTCATTAGATGAAGTGATCACGCATGTGTGCCCTTCAGTCGCTGCTGGCATGATCTGCCCCAACGAAAGAAGCCAGTGGAAAATTCCGCGCGGCCTATCACACCGCACTTTCGTGTTTCACAGGCTTTCTTTCACACTTGTAAAAAACTTCTATTATGCAGCACGTATTTGCCGCAGAAAGCTAGATTGCAAATTTTTAAGGACGGTCTACAATTTCCTCATTGACACATTTGCTGTGAATATTTCATGAAGTTGATTAATTAATTAATTCAGTAACTATAGGCGAAATAAAAAAAAATGACTTGCTCCAAGCAACATCAAACAACATTACCTTGGTTCTGTCCAGCTATGTGGCACTTCTTTTAAGCTTCGGCACAGGTTGTGTCGGACACATGGCATACATATGAAATTTATTATGGTTTAAACTGTGAAATCAAATATATGATAACCGTAATCACAAAAATTGCAAAGAAGCTCTCAATATAGGGAATTTCACAACAAAATTGTATAAACTGGCAGGTATAATATTGTTACGAGGATGTTGGGAGTACAGAAGATGGTATTTACATATGGAAGGTCTCACCCGTACTCTTGGGACAAAGCAAGGACAACAAAGTAGGGCAAGCAATCGCAAGGGCATTTATTGCATTTTTCATAGATCGATGCCTGCTAGCCGAGTAAGCTACGTGCCTTGATTCGCTCCGTCGTCCGTGAGGAACTGCACGCCCACCGTTCGTCAATTCCTCCTGAGTAGAAAACGAGAAGAAAGGGGGTTATATGAGGGGCTCGAAAATGGCGCCGCGGTAGCTCAATTGGTAGAGCATCGCACGCGAAACGCGAAGGTTGTGGGTTCGGTTCCCACCTGCGGCAAGTTGTCTTTTCATCCACTTTAATTTTCATTAATTTATCGTTTCTTTGTTTCATTTATTAAGCACAAGTAATTTCCCCTATGTTTTCCTTGGTGTCAGTGTTTGTTGGCTCCTCCTGAGTAGAGTTACTCTAGCTCTTTCATACTTCGCTGTGCTCGCTCGCTCTCTTAGGAGGGACGCCGACGCTCGCAGTACGAACGGGTGCCTTAGTGCTTCGCTATAAAGTCAATTTGTAGTGCTGCGAAAGCTACGGGGCGTGATAAGGATTGACCACGTGCTACGGGTGCACCGCCTAATAAGCAATAGAATATAGTTTCGTGATGTGGCGTTTATTGTATTGGAGATACGCAGGTATAATACTGTCAAGCTCTACATAAATGTTTGTACAATTTATAACGTCACAAATAACTGCTTGTGATACGGATGTAGTTTGCAACAAAGCGAAAGTGGTGTAGTAGATGCCATCAATATAGTGCCCCATAAAGCTTGTCCAGATGCACGGGCGTCCACATTTGCCATGCTTGAAGCGTCCAGAATTATCCCGCTTTAAATTACCCTGTCAATTTAGCACTTCAACTGTTCTGGATCTTACACTAATGGTCAAAGAGTTGCATGCTCTATGAACGACCGAGTGTGCATATTCATAAAAATAGGCGTGACATAAGTGTACTACCTAAATAATCTTTGTGCAGGAATGCTAGGATCGTGGGCAAGATTGCAGCGTATGACAATATCTGGAAGACACAGTAAAGCATTTTCTTGCATGAATAGAGAAGGCGTAAATAAAAGGTGAACCGATCACACACAGATAAGCTCTTGGCCACACCGAATGAGATTATTAATGCACTTGAGCATTTATAAAAATTGCTATCAAATCGGGAAGTATGTGCTGTGATTTGCGGCTTACAGGTCAATATGCGAACATTTAGGTATACAACACAATCATTTTCAGGCCGTTATTCCTTGCTAATGTGAACAAGTCAATGTATCGCGTGCAAGTAGATGCCTATGCGTTGTCTAAAACTTTGATGGGAATTCGGGATGCATTCTCCTGCACAAGTTAGAGCTGTCCTGCCCAAGCATTGGGCTTTAAAGTGGATGGAAGCCTTACCCGGTCATGCCGTCGAAATAAGCAAGAAACATTCGAAATATTGGCGGAAACGAAGCAGGGAAAAATTTGTTGGACCAGATCCTATACAGACTACAGATAATTATAAAAGGTAGCTATGTAGGTTTTAAGTAAGATAGAAACGATCAAAATGAAATCCCGCGCGCCAATTTGTCATTGTAAGGCTTCTGTCGCCCACATTTGAGGGACACTAAAGGTTAGTATGAAGTCAAGTTAAAGTGATAAAGCAATGCTCTAGAACGTCTAAGGCGTCAATATAATCGCGAATAGATCTTTAGTAACCGAGAAATTGAGGTGAATGCATGGCACGATTTGAGACACCCCAGCGACATTCCGGTACTAGGCCCGATGACGAAGGCACTCCTCATCATAATTTGTCACTAGTACTCAACTACTCGTACTAAAAAGATCATTTCATTAGGTTATAAGACGAAAGAAAGTGCTACTTGTCTACTACTATTCGATTCTGAGAAAAAATAACATTTTCCCGTTACCCTCCAGTAGTATGGGTGGTCGAAAGGTTTCGTTCTCGCTCGACTCTGCGCCGAGCGTGCTTTGAAGTTTCAGTTGTTCCGTTATCGCGTTGTGCTGCGCTGGTTCTGCTGGCTCGCGAAACTTTCATTTGGAACAAGCAGCGAACGAGAATGCCGCATCCATATGATGTCGTGGTATGCGCAAATGGTCCGCGGAACTTGGCCAAGGACAGTTGCAGCGGCGAATCCAACGTTACTTATCACTGTGTGCCAACGAGTGAACCTCTCCGTTCGAACTGGTTAAGTGCCGTACCTCTGCCTCAGCGCGTTGGCAAAGAGCCGAAAAGTCGCATAGTGTGCTCGCTGCACTTTCGTCCAGAGGATTACGAGTTCAACGCCAACTTACTGAAGTCGTGTGAAGTGCCTTTCAAAGCAATGCTTTCCCGCAGCGCTGTTCCGTCGGTCTTGCCTGCATTCTCCGAAGCGCAAGAACAACTGCAGGCTAGAGACGGGGCGGTGAGTGCGACATTTGGTTTTCACGAAGGAAAAGCTACAAATGTGCGAATATGTACAGCCATGACGTACAGTTGCCGTCGTAGCAGTACGCAATGACGCCGGCAGCGCGAGCCCTCAGCAGCAGGTCACGTACATCAGTGCTTAAATCTCTGAAGTCGAGCCCAGTATCGCGAGCCAATGTGTCGTTGTTAGGGTCGTCCATTGCAACGAGCGTCAAAGTCGGCGTCATAAAATGAAGAACCAGCGTATCGTCGCGCGCTTTCCCTTCCGCTAGCCACCATAGTTCCGCTTTCGCGCTGCTGTCGGCTCTGTCTTGGCTCTGTTTCTGGCCGCGCGTTTGCGTTTTGAGCAGAAAAGCCGTAGCGCCGTCTGCGGGCGCCGTTTTACTCACCGACGGCGTAACGTCACTATGTGACGATGACGTCACCACTCCTCAATCGGAGGGCGGGTGATTTGAACTGCGCTAGAGGTACGCGGACGCTTCAAAATGTATTTTCTCTAAAAATAAGTCTCTCCTTCGCATGAAACAAGCGTTTCGAGGTTTCTGGGATGGTATTTCAACAGTACACGTTGAATTAATATTAACCTTTAGTGTCCCTTTAACTTTCCACTTGTTAAATGCTTCTTGTAGTTTTGGTGCGGACGTGCTCCGCTTTTTAATACTTCGTAGTTTCGCCTAATTTCTGTGAATGCTGATAACAGAGGGAAAAGCGCATTCAAGAGGAATTTACCGAACTAACCTTCATTTGTAATAGTATGAACAGCTTCTACCTATAGAGAAAAGATATATGGCTAAGTATTCACATTGTTAAGTTCACAGTTCTTGTAAAAGCGATGGCCAGCATTGTTCGATCGTGTGCGACACAGCACACACTCACCACAGCCTTCCGGCCCCAGAGTAACGGGCTCGCCGAACGATTACACCGGACGCTGACAGGCCAGACATTGATGTGTGCCTCTTCCGACTATCGTTACAGGGACGTGATCTTGCCATTCGTGACCTGCGCTTACGATTCGTCACTCCACGATGTCACCGGTTTCTCGCAGACCTATGCGCGCTTCTAAGTCGTGATCTTACATTCGCCCACGGACACCGTGCTGCCTTCCGGATCCCACTGCCAGTATCTTTGCCCGCGACGCCATCATAATTTAAACAAGGTAAAGATTAAATTTTGCGAGTTTCGCCAACTTTTACAGAGGCAATTGACGAGGCCCAAGTACGAAAAAAATTTGAAATCGCTGACTTCAGACTGATGTACCGGCGCTAGGGTTGTGGCGCGAACTTAAAAAAAAAAGCTATTTGAATTTTGACGTCCATTTTCTGTTATAATAATCAACCTATTATCGCCAAATCACGGCAAATATTTTAGAACTAATATTTGTGGTATGTTCCAATTCTAGCCAGCATGGGAGATTGGATTAGACAAACTTGAATAAAGGTCCTGCAGGACGCACGTCAGCGCGCATTGGGTGTCTCCCACGCAGGGACCGACAGGGAGTATACCTGGCGGCCGCTGTGCGAGCCTGCTGGGCGGCCCATTGCTAGTCTTGGATCAGCGGGCTTCGCAGGGTCTTCTCCGACTTGTCCGAGGTGTCGGGCGGAGCATTTATGCGCTCCCAGAGCACCTGTGCGAGTGTCGCCGTACGAGGGGCACACATCGTCGGGGTCGACGTCCGGGTAGATGATGTGGAACCTGGCAGGGTTGGGATATATGTATGTGTCTGTAACAAGCGTAGCGTTAGCGCCTGCGGCCTGTTTAGTTTGGGGTGCGGCGGCGCAAAGAGGCGTCATCCCAAGTAGAAGTGTTTAGTGATTTCGTTGTTCGTTACTGGAGCGCCTCTGTCCGCCTCCAACTCGTCGAGATGCAGCTGCCCGGCGGTGACGGCGCGGTCAGTAAGCGCGCGCGCAGCGTCGTGGGCTGTCTCGTTGAGGTTGGGCGGGACGCCCGGGATCCGACCCAGGTGGGCGCGAAACAAGATGACGGTGTGGTGCTTGAGGGTGCTCGGATCAGCGCGGCGGAGGACATGTAACTCCTGGTCAGAGACGACTCCTCTCTCGAACGCTTTGATGGCCGGTCTCGAGTAGCTCAATATTATCTTCCGCTTGTCGTCGAGCATTGCCAGGGCTATGGCCACTTGCTCCGCCACCTCGGGGACGCGTGTGGGTACCGGGGCGGTACTCTCTACGTGGACAGCTAAGACAGATTCGAGCCCAAGTAACGGAATGAGCCAGGAACCGTCTGGAAAACAACGGAAAGGCGCCTCTGCGACGTGGCACCACCTCGCGTCGAGAATAAGAAGCTAAGAAAGCGCATATTATTTATGCATTTTGCCTACTTGTGTACGCAAACCTATGAAAAATCACGTTGTGTTTTTCATAGGTTTGCACACACAAATAGGAAAGCGTGGCTTCATTTTCTTGTGCGCGGACGACTTACTGTCGAGTGTACAAGTTTCCTTTTCAGCCGCCATCTTACTCGGACAGCAACGGAGCTTACGTCGTTTTTGACTTCGATGCTGTCTTCGCGAAGCTGTCTTCTCTAACGTCTTCGTCAGAATCGGAATGAGACTTAAGATAGCCGCTGTACACTTAGCCGTCTACTTCGCCGTCTACGGCGAGTATTGGAACACAGCCTTTGTCATTATAAGCTGCTACAGTGCTTCTATTTAGTGTCCCTAGGCCGCGGGCACCTCAGTTCTGTCTTGACAAGTGCCAGGTCAGCACTTTTGCTTCATGGGATTGCATCATATAGTGCCACAGGACAGTAGAAGGACTGTGCTAAAGTACCTGAAAAGCACGGACACAGAATGTCGGAAGAGGTCAATTGAAAGCGTAAATAGACAACCAGGAGCCATCAAAAGGAAAGTGAGAGAAACAAAGAAAGTGGATTGGGTAGTATGGAAACAAAAATTACCATCTAGATTTACGAGAACGAGAAGAAAGAAATTACAAGAGAATATCTGTACGATAACAGAAATGGCAGTGCCTTGCTGTTTGAGGCTCGAGCTGGTAGTTTAAGGACAAGAACATACCGGAGCAAATGCTTGCAACAATATGAGGCATGTGTCTGCTGCAGCAAAAATCAACAAAATCTCTGCCCGCCCAATTTTAGAATTTGGATGGGTGCTATATTCCGCTGCACCAGCTTATAAATTAATGCCTCTTGTTCTATTGGAACGGGAGGCTCTGCCTTTATGCTGTGGGCTACCAAAAATGTGTTGCTAATTACCCGCTGCGCCAGGAAGTACGTTTGCCATCTCTACTGTGCAGGTTTCGTTTGTCACATGTTCGCATTCTGAAAAATGTACGAAGCACCGATAAAAAAATTTCCCAGCCGGCGTTATTATTATTATTATTTTTTGAAGTTCATTGGTCCACATTTCATACACCTCAGGTGGTCTTCCTACAGAACCTGGTTTAACCTTTGAATGTACGCGCCAGTGAGATACAGCCTATTGGCGTGCGTGAGAATCTCTAGAGGTAGCAGTATTTGTTGATACCTGTCTACACAATGCTAAATAGCTCTCCAGCAGTATTTTAAGCGGTTTATTACAGGTTGATTTAGTGGGTCTGGCGACAGATACTGTGATTGGGACAGAAGCATGTGAAGAAAAGTCGGGTATTAGAATTTTCTCCCCTGCTTCTCACTGGTCTTTGTCCCTTAGAATACGTGATTTCATACCAGTATTCCTGGCTGAATTCCTTGAAGAAATATTAGCCCTGCCAAAACTAAGTTCGGCAACCCCATAAGTTGTCATAATGACAGATTCATTATCCCTATGTTCAGCACTCATTGTGGATATTTATTGTCAAATCTTGCATACATTCCATTCTCCAGTGACTTTTTATTTACTTTAATTAGAATGGTCTGGGTACCCTGATATAAGGGATTATTCATGAATGAAATGTCATATAGCCTGGCGACAGGGGACCTCACTGGCCCAGTTCTCTCGGTACTTCCAGCGTCAACATTCATTACTGCAGCTAGATTCATGACATAATTCTATCATATATAATCGGGCCATCATCATTCTATCGGGATTATGCGTTGTCGTCACACAGATGATATATCATGTATCCATTGTCATATCGTCGTCGTCTGCCGTCTTGGTCCTGCCATCGTCGTCATTACTGCTTCTTCTTCCGGCTGTCGTCTTATCGTCGTCGTCACAACACCGTCATCATACAGTCGTCATATAATTCCCGTCATGCTGTCACTGTTAAACGCATTTGTTGTTCGATCGCTACCATTCCTTCTTCGTCGTTGCAACGTCGCCGCGTCGACGTCATACAGTAGTTATCATGCCTTCGTACCTATGGGTGACCCTGGCAAGCGAGTGCCATAGCAAAGTTGGGCGATATCGGAGCATGTGTCATGCAGTTGAAGCAACGAAAGAGTCAGAATCACCATTACACGTGTTAAATAAACGTGACTTGGGGATATGGTCTGTAGCTATATTTCCCGATTGCTATTCACATTACCATCGACACTCATTGTGAGATGAGTTCTGCCGTATTTTTTTTATTTACTTCCAGAAGAACTTATTTTTACGGACATTGAAAAGATGAACTTTGTGCGCGAACTGGCGGGCTATTTTAACATTACTAAATAAAAGTGTGTTGGCTGTGGTTCGTGTGTCATCGAGTGATGCTGCTCCGCATATCGTGTTAGGGGGAGCAGCATCACTCGACGCCACACGAACCTTTGCTATTGAGTTTGTCACCGAGTATGCCTATTTAGATACATTTTAGAACATTCTCTGCGTAATAAGATTTTAGGATAATACGTTTGACACTGCCAAAAACGTTGCGCTAGCCTCGAGTAGCCGTTGCATCCATGTCGCGTACCAAAGGGCCATACGAACTCATGCTTGCGTTTCACCAAAATGTGCAAATAATTACACCAGCTGTAAATAAAATATAATTGCACGCATCATGTATCTCTTTGCATATTAATTAACTGAAACGATTCACGGAAACCTCAGTTAGTGTAGATTTCAAAACAAGTGCGTGCCATTTTGTTTTATTTTTACAAAGGCAGTACACAGCTACCCCGGTCATTTACTCTAAGCCATTATTTTTCTGCAGAGCTCGTCCTCCATGCACCTGGGGTCAAGATTGCATCAGGCCTACTTTAAAGACAGTCGATTCTTCGTGTGGTTGTACTCATCACATCTTCGTCTCCTGCTCAGTCTGAGACCGCTGAACACTCTATTCCGGTCAGGTGTTTTCGCTTCACCGCACGCAACCTCCGACCTTGCTCACATTAAGTGTGTGCACCTCAGGAATGCGTAAAATAGCTTGAGCGTCAGACGCGTTCCTGCAAAAAGCACAGCCAACCTCCACAGGAGGAGGAGTAGCTTTTAATGAAGAGAAAGGAGGAGAGGTCGGCCTGGACAGCGTGTCTCTAGCCTGCTGCTCCTCACTGGGGAAAGGGGAAGTGGGAAATACAGGGAAAGGTAGGTGGCGGTTGATTATGTTATGGTACAATGAGATACTAGATACACGTTGTCCAATATGCGGATGCGCACTGTAGACGCAATACACGTAAGAGTAATCTTGTCCATACAAAAAGTAATCTTGTCACAAAAAGTTATTGCGCAAACACATTTCGCACTGACTGCACGTCTCACAGCTTCTAGAGGTGATCGTCTAAACCAACCTCACTTAAAAAGTTCAAAAGTGATTTTATGGCACGTTGGGCACAGTGAACACACCTCCACGCGCCCAAAAGCTTTTCTTCTGAAAAGGGGCGGGAGTCCAAGCTGTCAACTGTAGATTTGAGTGTTCTTCGTTCGGCCGCATATTGAGGGCACATGCAAAGTACGTGAGCTATTGTCTCGAGAGTGTGACAGACGTTATATTCAGGGTCCCGTGCTTGTCCAATTTGTGAAGGTATCGGTGGGTGTATGCCACACCCAGCCGTAATCGATGAATGAGTGTTTCCTGGCTTCTCCGCAACCGAAGTGGAAGCCGGAATTGTAATCCAGCGTCAAGTCTATGGAGGCGCTCTTGTCGATATTCGGGGTTGTCCCAATGTTGCGCCGTAGAAGTTTTCAGGCTCAATAAGATGTTTCCGACACAATACAGGGCCACCTGCCCTTGGTGCGGTGCCACACCTACACTCTACCACATCACCTGGGAGTGCGAACGCAACAAAGCATTCCGCAAACACGACACCCGAGTGCGGAGCAACGGGAGAGTCGGCTCACCAGCAGCGAGCTCACGGCCCAAAGGGCCCTAGTGCAGCACGCGAGCGATGCAGTACGACTCAGTGGAGCCTTGGAATAGGGGCCCACCCTTGCTGAAGAGAAGTCTCAAGTCGCCAGCGCCAAGAAGATGAAGACCACGGAGACCTCGTAACCGCGAAACTCTTGAAAGACTCAATAAAAGTTTTCACTCACTGACTCACTCAGGGAGGTATGGAGCAAGGCGTTAATACCGGGAAAAATGAATTTTTATAATAGTTCCGTCAGTGTGCGCCTTTTTTTGCTTCCGCGTCAGTCTGTTCGTTTCCAGCTATTCCACAATGGCCAGGAATCTACTGCAGCACGATGGTATGCCCGAAATGAGGCGCCTCAGCAAGCAGAGACATGATGTCATAAACCAGAAGACTATATGCGGTTCTGTCACTCATATAATTGATGATGAGTTGCAGTGCTGGTTTTGAGTCACAGAACACTGTCCACTTCTCGACTCTGTTGCAGTATGCAGCGAACTGCTTCTCGAAATCCGGTCAACTCAGCTGCTGTAGACAACGTCCTGTGTCCTATCTTGAACCGTTGTGCGATCCCCATTCCTGGCACAGTGTAGGCCGCCGCGGAAGAGGTCTGCGTCACAGAACCATCTGTAAAAAACATGTTCGTAATATCCATACATGTAAGCAATGTATGATAGCGCGAAATGCTTGAGCCCAGCAAGCGACATCTTCGACTTCTTCGTTATTCCGGGGATTGAGAGTCTCACCGCTGGCTTTGCCATCGTCCAGAGTGGAACTTCGGGTATGTCATACGGTTCGAAGTCCGACGGCAATAAGTCTTATGATAAGTCTTCTGATAACACGGCTTCTGAGTAGGCGGACACATGCCGTACGCTTGTGACGTTCGTGAGTGGATGATTCCTGTGTCTAGTCAGTGGCCTTAGATGCACTCTCAATGGCTCATGTTGCAGATAAACTCGAGCTGGGCACGCACGTGCCTATGCAATAGTGCCCCAAGTAGACGCACATCGTGGTAGTCCTAGGCAAATTCTCAGTGCGCGAGCCTGAGCACTTTCAAGTGTGCGTACAGCAGTTGTACTAACCCGAGAAAGTACAGGCGCACTGTAGCGGAGGTAGCCAACAAAAAGTGCCTGGTAGAGCTGCAGAAGAGATGACTTGGATGGCCCCCATGATTTTCCAGACATATGTCGAATGATCTGCGTAAAGCTGTCCAGCTTTTTTCTTAATCCAGAGAGGTGCTTTGACCAAGATAAGTCACGGTCGATGATGACTCCGAGAAACTTGTAGTGGGTTACTGAAGGTATAATCTTCCCATCAATCATAACGGGGTAGCAGGCCATTGACTTCCGTGTAAATGCCATGGTTACACTTTTTTTCCGGCGAGAGCTGCAGTCCGCGACTGTTTAGGTATGTCGACGTTATTGACACCGCGCGCTGCAGCTTCGTTTGCACTTGCAGGCGCGTTAAGCTCGTGGTCCATATAGGGATGTCGTCTGCGTACACAGAGACCGAGACTGCGCCTGCGTGTTCTTTGACCAGTCTCATGTGAACGATATTAAATAAGGTTGGGCTCAATACACCTCCTTGAGGCACTCCACGATAGACGGGGTGGTTCTTTGTTTCACCGTCTGGAGTTGTCACGAATATCGTTCTCTCTTGAAGGTAGCTGGCTATCCACTGATGCATACGTCCCCCGACGCCACATTCTTCTAGGGCATTTAAAATTGCATCATGTAGAACGTTGTCAAAAGCACCCTTGATGTCTAGAAAGACAGCAGCCGTTAATCGACGGCGACGTTTCTGATGTTCAACAGTTGTTACTAGGTCAATGACGCTGTCGATTGACGACCTACCCTTTCGGAAACATGTCATTGCGTCTGGGTATATATTACGCTTCTCCAAAAACCACTCCAGGCGCGTCAAAACCACACGTTCCATGTTTTTACCTATGCAACTGGCAAGCGCCACAGGCCTGTAGGAAAGCATAGGATGGGTGTCTTGTCTGGTCTTAATAATGCCACGGTTTTGTCTTCCAGTGTGCAGGCACAGTTCCCGAGGACCAAGAGAAATTGTATAAAACCAGGAGCTCTTCAGTCGCTCGAGAGCCCATATGGCGCAAGGTAGAATACGTAATGCCATCAGGACCAGGCGCACTTGAGTGTCTTGAAGAGGAAATCGCTGCACGTAACTGTTGCAGCGGGAATGGGAGGTCGAGACGATCGTCCATTGTTGGAGGAGCGCACTTGAGCGCTGAAGCTACCCATGTTGTAGATCCAGAGAGCTGTATGCAGAAATCTTCTGCGATTTCCTTCTCACTGCGCGTCTGGATGATAGCCAAAGCTCGGATGGGACTTAGCTGTTGTGGAGGAGATGGTAGTGCTCGTACAACATGCCATATTGTGGACAACGGTTTTCTTGGGTCCAGGCTGGTGCAAAAGGACCTCCGACGTTGTCTGTCGAGCTTGTCTAAGTATCTTTGAATTTTCTTTTGCACACGGCGTGACGCCCTCAAGTCTGATATCAATTTAGTTCACCTATATTTCCTCTCGGCGCGACGTCGGACTGCCCGCAGCTCTTCATATATAACGTCAACGGATGTTCTTGAATTTGATGTTTGAATGATGCGTGTTGTTGCGTGCATTGCTGCTATAATGCGCTCTTCAATCTTTTTCGAAGAAATTACACATTTGCAGGATTCTTCTAGCTTGTTCTGAAAAGCATCCCAGTCAATGCGTCGCGTATGAGAACTTGGAAGTCTTGTAAACCATCTCAATTGTACATAAATAGGTAGGTGATCACTGCCATACGTTTCAGCATCTGTGCACCAGGAAGCAGAAGACTAAAGGCATCGTGAGGCGATAGCTGAATCGAGACAGCTGCTGTACGTTGTGCCACGAAGAAATGTGGGTGAGCCGTCGTTCAGGATGTCAAGATCATTGCTGCTTGTGAAGTTAAGAAGTTGTCTTCCTCGAAGATTTGTGATCCTACTACCCCAAAGATGATGGTGTGCGTTGAAATCGCTTACAATAATATGAGGTCCTTCGCAAGAGTCCAGAGTCAAATCTTCCCCCAGGAGAAATATAGCCACCGATGATCGAGATTATCCGGCGCTTTAGCTTCAGTGTTATAGAGACGTACTCGTTGCTGTTATGCACCGGAACTTGGTTTGGCGAATACGTGAGGTCACATCGCGCACATAGTAAAACTTTGCTAGTATTTCCGCTTGTCCCAGACACGAATTGTTCATATCCAGAGAGTCTAAATGGCGATGTCATATTCGGCTCGCATATTACGATAACTGGAAACCGATGCTTGAGCACTCTCTGTTTAAAATCTCCCAGGCGACCTCGTAGACCTCTTGCATTCCACTGGAATATTACCGAACCGCTTATCCTTTCCTGTAGTGACAACCTTGAAGTTGATGATGCCATGGCGTTTACTAGCTTTTATACAGCAGCAAGCACTGGTTATAGTGCGTCGAGAATTTGCACCGCAGCCTTGGCAACGGGCGTCTTAACTCCGATGAGCAGCACTCGCAAGGAATGAATCAAGTGTGCAAGCATTGCATTGATTTGCCCATCCGACGATGAAGGTTCATGTTCACGCTGGCGTTCCGGCTGCATTTTTGTACTCCGAGATGGCATGGAAGGCCATATAGTACTGTCCTTGGTGTTCAGAAGAGTAGACGTGGTTAAAGGTGGCTCTGACGTTTGAGGACTAGCAGGAGCGTGCGACGACTTTTCCTGGAGCACAGGTTGTCCTGTTGTCGATGCTCATCTCCTTCTGCGATTACGTGAGCGCCTCTGGCGGCGGTGGACCTTGGTAGCCGCTACTCTGTGTGTAGATCGATCTCGTACCATTTTCCTTAGCACGGACATTTCAGTCTTTAATTTTGGACAGTCCTTCGACGTTGCCTCGTGCGGCCCATCGCAGTTAGGGCACTTCAAGTCAGAGTCAGCACACGTCAACTCATCGTTATCACCACCACAGCGCGGACACGTCATCTTGTTCACGCACACAGCACTTACATGCCCGATTTTCAAAAACAAGAAAGGAGCTGACAGATGGAGTAGCACACTGTGGTATAAAGTTAAAGTATAGGAAACCTTTCGACAAACAACAGTACCTAGAATATACCAGCCACCATCCCAGACATTGCAAACAAGGCATCTTTAAAGGCCAAGCCACACGACTACGTCGCATTTGCGTTGAAAACCAAGACTACATAGATAGACTCGATCACCTTAAAGAAACGCTATCAAACAGGAACCACCCAAACAGTTACCTTCAAACAGCCTACATCGCTGCAACCAAACTTGATCGAGCCGAGGTCCTCAAGCCCCGCCCGAGGATCACAAGAACAACCACGCCTCTTCTTACTACTAAATTCTCAAACGCACTCCCAAACGTGAATAACATCCTAAGTAAATACTACTGTTGCGTTTCGCCTGCGACACGTGGTTTTGCCGGCGCGACTGCGGCGGGGCGGCAGACATTTTGGCCCGATCGTCGTCGCCGCAACACTCATCGCCAGGTGTTTCCAGGCGCGACTGCGGCGATGCGACCGCCTAGGGATCATCCTCGCGTTCCAGTCATTGTGCCCGAAACAGGCGATGCCAAAGCAGGGATCTCGTTCCAGTCATTGTGCCCGAAACAGGCGATGCCAAAGCAGGGACCATCCTCTCATTACAGTCATTGTGTCCGACCGGCAGCGCCACGACAGGGTGCTACGAGATCGTGCTCGACATGGTGCTACGGCATCGCTACGACAGTGTGCGTCACCATTAGCCCATTGTACATTCACGTGCTCGTCTTTTGAGGGGTTCCTTCTTGCCCTCAACTGCGAGAGTATAAAAACAGCTGCCCCCGGACGCCAAAAGGAGGGCTCCGATTTCTTCTGTTGAGTGAAGTGCTCTCCCGTCTCTCTACTACGGTCAAACCTGACCACCAACTCTTTGCGATGTTAAAATAAACAAGTTGTTTCGTTGTTACCAGTCGACTCATGCTTTGCCGGGACCTTCGGATGCTTCCAGTTGTACCCCAGGCCGCCAGGCCAACGCTACCCTTGGGGCTTGCGACCCAGGTACAACCACGGGCGTCAGCGCCGAGTTCCCAACAGATCGTACCAGCAGTCCGATCCCAGTCAGATCCAAACATCTGGTTGGCAGCGGTGAGATCGCCTCCGACTTCAAACAACTGTCTGCCAGCGGTGAGATCGCGACAACGGAGGCCAGCAGCGAAGAGATGCAGTTGACGGTATGCTGAGCAGCTCAACGACGATCCGGGAGCAGTGCAACGAGCCCTGTGTGACGACTGGTTGCCTGCAGCGGAACGACTGCGCGGAATTCCTGCCTGCGAGGTTTGGTGAGTGCGGGACTTTCTTCTTCTGAGCTTTGCCAGGCTTTTTGTTAGTGTTAGAAACAGAGCTGGTAATTGTGGTTGTCGTTGCTGCCGGGTTAGTTGCGGCAAGACAATAGTAAGCAGTAGAGAAAGCAGCATTCAGAGCAGCCATGGATTTGAAGTCGTTGCGCAAACCGAAATTGTTGGAGCTTGCAAGAGAGTTGGGTCTGGATGTCTCAGACAAACTAAGAAAACCGGAACTGATAAAGGCTATTCTTGAGTTAGAGGCTGAGGATGACGAGCTGTCGGAATGCCTTGAGACCATTGAAGAGAGAGAGACTGCAAAAAGACAGGAGCGCGAACTTAAAGAGCAAAAAGAAAAAGAAGAGCGCGAACTTAAAGAGCAAAAAGAAAAAGAAGAGCGTGAACGTAAAGAACAGAAAGAAAAAGAAGAGCGTGAACGTAAAGAACAGCAAGAGCGAGAGCAACAAGAGCGTGACCGTCAACACGCTTTGGAAATGAAGCGTCTTGAGGTAGAGATGGAACGCGCTCGTAATGGAAGTCAGGCACACGGTGCAGGAGAACGCGTATTGTTCAAAATGACTGACCTGATGCGGCCGTTTAAGCTTGGAGAGGACATTGGTTTGTTCCTGGTTAACTTTGAGCGAACGTGCGAGAAGCAGGGGTTCTCTCGGGAAACGTGGCCACAGCGCTTGCTCACTTTGTTACCCGGCGAGGCGGCCGACGTAGTCGCTCGCTTGGATAGAGAGGAGGCAGAGGATTTCGACAAAGTAAAATCGAGTCTGCTAAAAAAGTACCGGCTGTCTGCGGAGGCGTTCCGTCGGAAGTTTCGGGAAAATGAGAAAGGCAAAAGTGAGTCATATACAGAGTTTGCGTATAGGCTTATGTCGAACATGCAGGAGTGGCTCAAAGAAGAGAAAGCGTTTGGTGACCACGATAAAGTTCTGCAGTGTTTCGGGCTAGAACAGTTTTATAATCGGTTACCGGAGAACGTGCGATACTGGGTCTTGGATAGGCCAGACGTTTGTACGGTGGCTAAAGCCGCTGAGCTAGCCGAGGAGCTTGTGACACGTCGGGCTCGCGGAGCTAAGGACGGTCAAAAGGGTGAATTTGGCTCGAAGTTTGAGAGGCCGAGGTTCACGCCCATGAGATTAAAGGGGGACACGCGTAGGGAGGATGCGAGTGAAAGCAGTCCGACCAAACGTAAAGAGACGGCGGCAGCCAAATGCAGAAAGCGGTTCGAGATGAGGCAAGCGCGCGTTTGTTATACGTGCCAGAAGCCGGGTCACTTTTCGGCGCAGTGTCCGGAAACAACACCAAAAGTTGTGTTTTTTTCAATAGGCAGCACTGACGAGAACATGAAGCTTCTCGAGCCTTACATGCGAGACCTCCTCGTGAACGGGAAAGAGTGCCGAGTGCTTCGCGATTCCGCAGCTACGATGGATGTAGTTCACCCGTCTTACGTAGAACCCCATATGTTCACGGGCGAGTGCGCGTGGATCAAGCAAGCCGTGGAAGCTCATAGCGTGTGTCTGCCAGTAGCAAAGGTGCTTATTGAAGGACCTTTCGGAGCGCTTGAGACAGAGGCGGCAGTGTCATCTATGCTGCCACCCCAGTACCCGTACCTATTTTCAAACAGGTCCGATCACCTCCTGCGCGAGAAGGGGCTTTTGTTTGGTGAAGCTAGTGTTCAGGCCTTAACCAGATCGAAGGTTCGGGAGCTCGCTGCAAAGGCGGTAGTTGCGGGGCCGACGTTATCAAACAACGAAAAAGGGTCAGAGGCGCAGCAAGCTGATATTCCGAGCACGCCCGAACTGAATAAACTTGAGTCTGTAACGTTAAAGGCGCCAGATACTGGAGAGGAAAATCCCGATTCGGGAAAGTTAGAAGAGCTATCTACTGATTTGCTCATCGCGCCTACGTCAGACGGACTTGATAGGTTGCTAAAAGTCAGCCGGTCGGCTTTGATAGCCGAGCAAAAAAAGGATGGCAGCCTGGAAAACGTGCGCTGCAATGTCAAAGAAGGTATCGCCAGGAAAACTGCGCGTTTTGTGGAAAGAGGTGGAGTCCTGTACCGGAAGTATCTAGACCAAAGAGGAGTGGAGTTCGATCAGCTGGTCGTGCCTCAATGCTATCGTCAGGATCTGTTGCGCTTGTCACACGGGGGTTCGTGGTCCGGACACCTAGGAGTTAAGAAAACTAAGGACCGTCTCTTGCAAGAGTACTATTGGCCAGGGTGTTTTCGGGACGCAGACCATTTCGTGAGGACATGTGACACTTGTCAGCGGGTGGGCAAACCAGGGGACAAATCGAGGGCGCCGTTGAAATTGGTACCTATCATTACGGAGCCTTTTAGACGGCTCGTTATTGATACTGTGGGACCTCTGCCGGTAACAGCCACGGGGTACAGACACATTTTGACTGTGATCTGCCCAGCGACAAAGTTCCCTGAAGCAGTACCGCTTAAAGAACTCAGCTCAGTTGAGATAGTTAATGCACTACTGTCCATATTTGCGCGAGTTGGTTTTCCTGCAGAAATTCAATCAGATCAGGGCACAGTGTTTACTAGCGCTTTGACGACAACTTTTCTCGAAAGGTGTGGGGTAAAGCTGCTACACAGCTCAGTGTACCACCCACAGTCGAATTCCGTTGAGAAGCTCCACTCCGTCATGAAGCGCGTGTTGAGAGCCTTGTGTTTTGAACATCAAACTGACTGGGAGCTGTGTCTGCCTGGGGTGATGTTTGCTTTAAGGACCGCGCCGCATGCGGCTACGGGGTTTTCGCCAGCTGAACTGGTGTACGGTCGCTCGCTTCGATCTCCGCTTCGCATGCTTCGAGAATCATGGGAAGGTAAGGGCGACGACCCAGTCGTGGTGGAGTACGTACTTAAGCTCCTCGAACGCTTAAGAAGGGCACAGGAGTTGTCAGGTGAAGCAATGACAAAGGCCCAGCAGAGGGCCAAGGTTTATTATGATCGGACAGCCAGGGCCCGTCGTTTTGAGGTTGGCGATGAGGTCATGATATTGCGCACATCGCTAAACAACAAACTAGACGTGCAGTGGGAGGGCCCAGCACGAATTGTTCAGAAACTGTCGGACGTTAACTACGTGGTAAGTCTGCCAGGAAAGCGGAAAGCACAGCAAGTTTACCACTGTAATCTGCTCAAACCTTATAGACAAAGGGAAGCAGTGGTGTGCATGATGGTAAACGTTCCTGAAGAGCTTCCGGTCGAGCTTCCGGGACTAGGCTCAGTGACGAACAGGGAAGACACCGGTCAAGTCATTAGTGACCTTATCAGTAAAGCACCGCTGTCGCCCGAGCAGAAAACCGAACTACACCAGCTATTACAAGAGTTTCAAGGTCTGTTCTCTGAGAGGCCTGGTAGGACTTCTGTACTTACTCATGATATTGAACTTACCTCCCCAGAGCCAGTACGATCCAAGGCGTATCGGGTGTCACCCCGCCAGAGCGATATTATGGAGGCTGAGGTAAAGAAAATGCTACAGCTCGGTGTTATTGAGGCAGGTGAGAGTGATTATACCTCCCCTTTGATTTTAGTTGAGGTACCGGGCAAGGAACCTCGTCCTTGCGTCGACTACCGCAGGCTTAATTCCATCACTAAGGATCAAATTTATCCGATCCCTAACATCGAGGAGCGCCTTGAGAAAGTTAGTAGCGCTCAGTTTATTTCCACCCTAGATCTTGTCAGGGGTTATTGGCAGGTTCCACTTACAGAAGAGGCTAGTAGGTATGCGGCGTTCATTTCACCAATGGGAACATTCCGTCCTAAAGTGTTGAGTTTTGGTTTGAAGAACGCGCCATACTGTTTTTCAAGTCTCATGGATAAAGTGTTGCGGGGACAGCAAGAATTCGCTTTACCGTATCTAGACGACGTAGCGATATTCTCCGCATCCTGGTCTGAGCATATGGCACACTTGCGGGCAGTGCTAACACGCCTGCGCGAAGCGGGCTTGACAGTCAAGGCTCCTAAGTGCCAGTTAGCACAGGCCGAGGTTGTCTACCTCGGTCACGTGATTGGTCAGGGTCGTCGCCGCCCCTCTGAAATAAAAGTGGCCGCTGTGCGAGACTTTCCGCAACCGCGCACAAAGACCGATATTCGGTCGTTCTTGGGTGTCGCCGGCTACTATCAGAGGTACATCCCTAGGTACTCTGATATCGCGGCTCCCCTGACGGATGCTCTAAGAAAGACAGAGCCTCAAACAGTCGTCTGGGACGAGACCAAGGAAAGAGCTTTTAGCGCCCTAAAGAGTGCCCTAACAAGCCAGCCTGTGCTACGATCGCCAGACTATACAAAAGGGTTCATTGTTCAGTGCGATGCTAGTGAGCGAGGCATGGGCGTTGTACTGTGCCAACGGGAAAATGGAGAAGTAGAACACCCCGTCCTGTATGCTAGTCGTAAGCTGACCAGTCGTGAGCAGGCGTATAGCGCCACCGAGAAAGAGTGTGCATGTCTCGTGTGGGCCGTTCAGAAATTGTCATGCTATCTAGCCGGCTCGAGGTTTATCATTGAGACGGATCACTGCCCTCTCCAATGGCTGCAGACCATCTCTCCCAAAAATGGCCGCCTCCTGCGCTGGAGCCTCGCTTTACAACAATATTCCTTTGAGGTGCGTTACAAAAAGGGGAGTCTCAACGGTAACGCCGATGGCTTAAGTCGAAGCCCCTAACGTAGGAATCAGCCTCAAAATTGTTTGTTACTGATGTTTTTCTTCCTGAGGCAGGATTTTTTTTTAACATATTGCTTTTGTTTAGTGTTTCAAAGTGATGATATGCTTTCTAGTGCAATTTTTCAATTTGTGGACGCGTTCTGAGTGATGCTAGACTACTGTAAGGAACTAGGCAGTGGTATAAAAAGGGGAAAGAGCCTGGCAGGGCTTAGTGAGGGTTGTGCCGTGCTTGCTGACTGAGCGGTTGAGTTTCAGCGTAGTTCTAACGCTTGCCGGGAACGAGAACAAAAATGTGAACTCTCCCGAAGTCACTTTGCAGTGTCCCGTGCGAACCTGAACAAGAGAACGAGGCCTTCTCTGTGCGCTGCGCTCAAGAAACGTCGAGGGACGCCCGACTTCGGTTATGAGCATCATCGAGCGACATCCCTCCGGACAGCGGATGCAGTCCCCTGTCCATCGGGATCTCCTTCCCCCGGCGGGGCGGTCTGTTGCGTTTCGCCTGCGACACGTGGTTTTGCCGGCGCGACTGCGGCGGGGCGGCAGACATTTTGGCCCGATCGTCGTCGCCGCAACACTCATCGCCAGGTGTTTCCAGGCGCGACTGCGGCGATGCGACCGCCTAGGGATCATCCTCGCGTTCCAGTCATTGTGCCCGAAACAGGCGATGCCAAAGCAGGGATCTCGTTCCAGTCATTGTGCCCGAAACAGGCGATGCCAAAGCAGGGACCATCCTCTCATTACAGTCATTGTGTCCGACCGGCAGCGCCACGACAGGGTGCTACGAGATCGTGCTCGACATGGTGCTACGGCATCGCTACGACAGTGTGCGTCACCATTAGCCCATTGTACATTCACGTGCTCGTCTTTTGAGGGGTTCCTTCTTGCCCTCAACTGCGAGAGTATAAAAACAGCTGCCCCCGGACGCCAAAAGGAGGGCTCCGATTTCTTCTGTTGAGTGAAGTGCTCTCCCGTCTCTCTACTACGGTCAAACCTGACCACCAACTCTTTGCGATGTTAAAATAAACAAGTTGTTTCGTTGTTACCAGTCGACTCATGCTTTGCCGGGACCTTCGGATGCTTCCAGTTGTACCCCAGGCCGCCAGGCCAACGCTACCCTTGGGGCTTGCGACCCAGGTACAACCACGGGCGTCAGCGCCGAGTTCCCAACAGATCGTACCAGCAGTCCGATCCCAGTCAGATCCAAACACTACCCAATTCTCACCAGCAACCAGAAACTTAAGAAGATTTTTCCCGACCCTCCCAGAGTAGCCTACAGACGCAACAATAATTTTAAAGATGTTCTTGTGCACGCCAAACTACAGAAAAAGAGGAAGTTGGGAACCAATCCCTGTGGCCGCCCCAGGTGCTCTACATGCAAACACATTCAATCTACCACTACAGTAAAAAGTACAGCGTGGAATTACACACACAAGGTAACTTCGGCTTTCACCTGCACATCAAGCAACGTAGTCTACTGTCTAGAATGCGCCGCTTGTAGCAAACAATACATAGGTGAGACTGGGCAACAAATTAATACAAGACTCAATGGTCACCGCGCGGACACAAAACACAAATTTACCCAAAGCAGTAGCCAGCCACTTTAATAAACATGGTCATATATTTGACAAAGCAAGGCTCTATATACTACAAACAAATTTCCGTTTTCCTCGCGAAAGGAAGTATACGGAATCATACCTCATACACAAGTTTAATTGCCTACACCCGACAGGAATTAATTTGGCACGCCGCAACTTAGAATCTTTAAAAGCGGTAACTTAAATCTGAAACTCTCATATCATCAATCAAGACGCAAAACACATTAGGCCACCAGCTAACTAATTCTTAACCTCACCTACTCTTCCATTTCAAAAAAAAATTTTTACCCTGCCTACTACTCAATTTAATGTACTCTTTCAGGTTTTTACGTCTATACCAACTGTACAACCCCCTTCTTCCATGTACACTTGCCCCCGCCCGCTTCTGCGCGCGTCACCCGCCTGTTTGTTATTCCGGTTTCGGTCCCCCTTCCTCCTCTCCCTTCCCTTCCCCCCTTTTTTTTAAATCTATTTTTTTTAAACCCCCTCGACAACACATTCCGAAGTCAATATGCCTTTTTCGGCGCCTCAACCCTGAGTATCGCCATTTCTGGATGCCGCCGTAACGACACCTATGATGAGCGACTGGGGCAGTGCCCCTTGAAAGACCATGCCGCTGCCTTTCAATCACCCCATACGTTGCACCGCAGACTCCTCGTCGCCATCTTAACTATTTCAAAATTACTCGACGTATTGCTGCTATGCTACTTAAGTCACTTTCAACTCATGGTTTTTTTGTGTGTGTGTCTGTTTTTCTTTCTTTTTTTTGTCTTTTGTGTTACTCGCGCACTGACAGCTTGACCGGCCGTTCTAATGCCTCAAAAACATGCCGCCAACGACTCCCCCTGAATACTTCCTAACCTTTCGCATCCCCAACACGCTCCCAAGCCCCCGTATTTCTTAAAAAATTTCATTTTTCTCTTTCTTTTCCTTTCACTCTCCCCCCCCCCCTTATTTTTTGTCTGTTTTGGTGCCGCCCTGGCTTCCCCAACCACCCTTTTTTTCTTTTTTCAGCTTCTATTTCTTCTCTTTTCTCCCCGCGTGCCCACTCTCACGTTCTTGTCCCCTCGTCTTGGGAATGAAGCTCACAGACGTCGGACGACAGCGCTCGTTTCCTCTGGTAGTCTCTCTCTTTAAAACCAGCCGCCAGCGACAACACCCGCACGTGACGTCACTGCACTAACCCTTTAAAACTAACACGCCGAGGATGACGAGGCCGCCTTTGACGAAGATAGGTCCTCCTATCGAAACGTTGGCCAGCCTTTCTGAGGCACCTTATCCCTGTTTACAAACTTTATACCACAGTATGCCCGATTTTCTGGCATTTACGGCACTGCAAGGGCCTAGGGATGTATGGACGGACAAGATGTCGCACATAACCAACTTTTGCATGTGTTGGTAAGGTCTCTCCCTCAAAAATGAGTTTTATGCACCTCGACCGTCCAAAACGGTGTATGTCTGTCATATGGACAGTTGAGGAGATTAGCGTTGAGAGATCGTCATTACCAATATCTGTATCGACATCGTAGATAACACCGGTGGTGGTGCTGCCTCCATGTACGATGAATGAGCGGACAAGCATATTTCCTAGCTCAATTACAGCTTTCAAAGTGTCAAGGATGGTTCGTGTGGTCACATCAACAGTAAGTATGTTTCTTTTGGGATTAATTCGGACCTCTCTGATTTGCCCTGGAGCCAGCCTCTCAAGATAGACAGTGAGAGTTTGCCTATTGAGGGAATTGAGGTTGCCTGTAGCAGCGATGGGGATGTAGGCGATTGTGTACGCTTTATGTGTGGGCGGCTTATCGTAGTTAAGCTCACTCACGCTTGATGTCCTATACGAAATTTCCTCTTCAACCGACGATTCGTGACCTCGGTATATCCACCGTCAGAATCTATGTCGTCGACGTCTGAGCAGCTCGATGACCCTGGCAGAGTCGCGTTGAGGTGGTCGAGCACAGCAGACCGACTTGCAGCTTCGAGGCCAGCCCCCAACCTTGGCGGCAGAGGAGGCGGAACGTCCGTCATTGCTTTTGATATCGTACCCGCCACGGGGGCGTCGGTACGCACAAATTTAACCGAAAAAACCAGAGCGAAGCAGGAGCTGATCAAGAACTCGTCTTCTTCGTCTTCCCAACCTACACAACTTTGAATATATATAGTGCTTAGCTTGTGGGGCATGCGCACTAATGCAGACTTCCACCGCAGTGGTTAGGATTTCCCTAGTAAAGAAATAAAATGAACGAACTTCCCTATTTTAGCGCGCGTGCTCGCGAGCCTGTAGGCCAGGAACCGTGGAAGAAGAAATAGGCTTTTTCCTAGGTAAACAACCTGCCCAAGAAATCTTCCCATTTAGGACTAACCACTTGAAAAAGCCGCGTCATTTTATTTGTAACAACCTAACAATTCGTTTGCAGGTACACACGTTTGCAGGTAGCTGTCATTGAAACGTGTCTTAAGTGCGCAGATCCTGTGTCTACGACCGACGTCTATACCATTATGTAGCTGTGCCCTGGTACCCGTTCCCTTCTTAAACCCAGCAGGGGCTTTCCAATAACTACGTTTTATCTCTCTCTCTCTCTCTCTCTCTCTCTCTCTCTCTCTCTCTCAAGATATTGGGCGTGTTGCAAATGGGTCGCGAGCCCCAAGGGTAGCGTTGGCCTGGCGGCCTGGGGCACAGCTGGAAGCATGCGAAGGTCCTGGCAAAGGATGAGTCGACTGCTAACAGAACAACTTGTTTATTCTAGCATCGCAAAAGAGCGGCCGGTCAGGTCGACCGAAGTGGAGAAACGGGAGCCCACGTTACTCGACGGAAGAAATCGAAGCTTCCCTCTTGGCGTCCGGGGGCAGCTGCTTTTATCAGGCCCCGCACACTCTCAAGTTCAACAAATGGCCACAGAGGGCGAAAAATCAATCGAGGCGCGTTTCAGCGTAAGCGCGCAAGTGGAGCTACTGTAATTTGGTCGAATACTTTAATTGGTGCTTTCTCTGCTAGGGGCGCTGAACATGCTGATTTTTTTAATTTACACAAACCATTGACATGAACAATCGAGGTGTCTAAGGATGTTTTTTTACCTCAGGCAAATAGGCAGTTGATTTTTTTTTTAATTTGATTGTTCAAGCTGCTTTTCAGTCATAGCGTCAAGGTTTTTATACTTGATTAACCACCGACAGCCGACAGCCTATTGGTATCGATGTGTTTCCTGGCCGTTGGCGTTCGAATACTACGGCGGTAAAACATTTTCGAAAGCATGCTGGTTTCGTCTGCGAGTCATTACACAGACTTGCTGTAAAGAGGTCTACTCTTGGCAAAAAATAGTGCCTCGTTTTGTTTAGGCGCTGATTATCATAATGAATGCGGCGGAGGTTGACGGAATACGCTTGAAGGTACGTTTTTATGCCGTTGATCTCCATAACACCGTAAGTACGCAAACCGATGTCACAGAACACCCGATGCATCATTGTGTGTTCTCCGTCATCGCTTGTTTGCTGCACGCCTACTAATTCTTCACTTCTTCTTCAAGTGTTGCATCCTCCTTTTGTCCTTGTTCTCTTGGGCTTCACTTACAGTATGTCGTTCCGTCAGCTGTAATGCGCATTTGCAAAACCAATACGTTTGATAAGACGCAGTGGTTATCATAATTTCACTACACATGTATTAAGCTGGCACATGTGGTTCAGATACAGATACCTGTATGCGGACTTGCACGACGTTGATGCGGAGATTAGGATAATTATGACACCCGTAAGGAAGAGGCAGCTGACGGCCGTAAGCTGTTGCGTTCTTTCCGCCAAACTACCCGGCCTGGTAGTGCTGTAAAGATGCTGTACAAAAGTGACACGCGGTGACAGGGAAATTATTATACTTAGCAGCCGACCGTACGTACGTTTTGTAGCTTAGGTCTTCTTTCTTGTGCGCTTGTGCTACCCTTATTAATGAGCCATTTCTTGACTATGTTCTTGACTATGTAACCGCGTTTGTGTGGATGCGTAGACGTGTGCTCTTTGTTGTACTTGTAAAATGCAAATAAAATATTTTCAAGCTTACTCAATCTTTGGTGTGTGCGTTTATTCCAGTCGAGGCCATCGTGCCACCTGGAAACCGCACTCTATCAGTAGCCCTACACGAAATGCAACAGCTGGAGCGCGGCGGCACAACTCGGGGTAACGGCGGCGTAAAAAACGAAAAACCGCTCGGGATGCCCTTAAAAGTCAGTTCAGAGTGTGCCTTAACTCGATATGACTCAGCGCTACATATATTATGCTGCGCCTTGATCGTGCTCCCGCCAGTTTGGTTGCTGTGTGGCAAACGTGGCGCCTACATACATATGTAGGCGCTACGTTTGCCACAAAGCAACCTAACTGGCGGGAGCACGATCGATGCGCATCAGCCAGAACCCAGTAGGTAAAGCGACCATACTGTGCAAAACCCAGTTTCCGTTTCCTGTTGTACAGCGCCACCCGTGGTCACATACTTTAGTTCACGACGCCACCGCTACGCTTATTTCCGTAGCACTGTGGAAGGTACAGTTTCCCTTCTCTAAGTTTGTATAGGTGTTCTGTGCTTTTATACTCTCGGAGGCGAGGGCAAGAAGGAACGGCTCGCAAGAGGCGCACGTGACGGCGGCGCACGGACACGTTGTGACAAGAAGTGACGTATCCGCCGGGCCGGCGCCGAGCAGACCTCCTCGCTTCACAGTTGGGGAGGTCCTCTCCCCGGCTGCCGCGCTTTGACAAGCGTGGGCACCAACCCCCCCCCCCCGCACGCACGCACGCACGCACGCACGCACGCACGCACACACACACACACACACACACACACACACACACACACACACACACACACACACACACACACACACACACACACACGCACGCACGCACGCACACACATACACAGAGACACGAAGACACGTGGCATTGAAACATGCCTGGACGCGCTCAGCAGGAGGCGTTGGGACAGCGCTGAACTGGCCAGAATGTCTGCCGCTGTGAACGAAGTCCCGGCGTCCGTTGCATCCGCGCCGGCTATACCGCACGTCGGAGGCGAAACGTAACAGGCGCAAGAGGCTCAGGGAGGCCTAACTCAACCATGTAGTGTCCCGGTGACCATGTCCGTTGGATAACGGTCAACAAATGCGCAAACTTATTGCTGCAGTGCTTGTAACGCAGATGGCCGCATGCGTTTATTTTACGCCCCCTTAGTCATTTTTACGACATATACATTGCGACGAATCTCCTGAATAAACAAGACGGGCCACCAATCACGACAGATCACTTGCGCGACTTCACGACAGAAGCAAACTTTTCAATATCGTCTACATTTTGGAACGGAGGCAGGTATGGTGCGGCTGAGTGGAAGGAGTTGGTGCTGAATTCGTATAGCTATTACTAAGTATGCATGGGTACATTCAAATTACTGTGTGCTTAAGTGTTTTTCCTCAAGTCTTTTATCTCTTCACCTTGGCTTTGACGCAAGATTCATGTTCCAAGGATGTGACTCGTACGTCACTTATCCAACCACGACCGAACAGTTCCGCAGAATGGCAGAGCTTATATGGAGTGGTTCTTCAACCAACAGCAAGTCGCTTCACGCGTTGAACTACAATACGTGTTTCGACTGCCGATTCTACGCATGGCACTTCTCTACAAGCAATTTGGTTTATCACCGTCATAATGTGCGAACTGGCCCTGGACATCGGTTGACGCGTGCAGACACCTGACTGCACTGTAGTTCTGAAGCCACGTAATCGCGGTCCTCATTTGCGCAGCGTTCTTGATTGTAATTAATCGATGTGGCCAATAAAGTTCATACGACGCGCACGCAAATACACATTTCTTAACACCCTGACAGCTTGTACACTAATGAACCGCGTTACATCAAGACGCAGCAGGCCGTACCACAGAAGATTATCCATTAGCATGCATTACCACTTCGTCTCTGCTCAACATGATTTTGAACAGCTTGCAAAACTGCAAGCATATAATGCGTCCATCGTTCATTGTCTGCATGAGAATCCGCTCTAAAACTGGTCGACGAAATTGCCAATTCAATGACAAATCGCGCTCTGTCTTATGGGAATATATGATGCTGGTCATTAAGTTGATCATTTTTGGACGCCACTGAGGAGCGCACCGAAGAAACGCTCCAGCGCTCAGATTCGTGAGCCTGAATCTGTGCCAGAAAGAGTTCGTAGTCGGCCACATGTGGAAGGTGGCGAGTGGCAGAAATGGCGGCCAGCACGGCAACGGTGCCGCCGAACAGCAGTAGGGAATGCGGCTCCCAGTGCGCCAGCATGGGGGAAAGGGTGGCTCCGATGCCTCCGGAGAAGTACACCGCGCACAGACCAGTGGCGCGCACTTCCGTGCAATAGGCCTCCAAGGTGCAGGCGAAGACCAACACGAGAGCGACCAGAATGGCGTTGAACAGCAGCTCGCCTATCACAACGATTACGAGCGGCGGCTCGCCGGGGTCGTCACGCGAGGCGATGCGCTTGGCGACGTGCTTCGCCCATCCAGCCACCAGAACCGTGCAGAATACTAGCACCAGTGCCTCGCGGCGGGTAGGCATCCGCAAAAGCCAGTCGGAAACGAATAGGCTTAGCGAACGAGCGACGAGTTCCAGCAGCAGTCTGTACGAGCAGGCCAGGGCGGTTTCGGACCGCGATGGTAGACCAGACGCAGTTACGGGGAACGTCACGTACAGACCGGCGAACAGGAGGAGGAACAGGAATGAAAGCGTCAGCGTTCGCGGCCTCAGCGCTTCCTCAACGAGTAGGTCGACTGCAGTGAACGCCCGCGGTCGCCCACTCTTTGCCCGACCGTGTCTGTGCCTGCCACGACTCGTCGATAAGCTCGGCTCAATGCTGGTGACGCGCGATGTGACGAACGTGTGGCGCTCAACTTTACCGCCCACTGCGCGCCGCCACTGCACGGACTCCTCGACGAAGTAGAACGAAGGGATCAGCAGCGAAGCCACGGCGAGCATGATGAAGGACAGCACGCGGCGGTCGCGTATGGCGCCAGCGGCGAGCGTCGGCAACAGCGACGCCAGCATCGGTGCCAGAAATGCGGCCCAGGCGGGCTCCTGTCGTACTTCACTGCCGGGCACCTCGAACAACATCACGAAGAAGACTAGCGCGAGCGCGTTGCACGAGGCACCGGCGAACATACGGGCCGCAAAGAAGGCTACGAAGGAACTGGTTAACGCGGTCGTGATGTCGGCGGCTAGCACCACGATCACCGACGCAAATATCACCGGCCTCCGGCCGAATCTGTCAGCCATCTGACCCAAAAACGGCACAGGGGCGAGAACGGCGACGTGGTCGTGGGTGAACGCTGCCGCGGAAATCCAGGCGTCGTCGCACACGAGATTCCACTCGCTGACGGGCGTCCTTACCCCACGCCCGACGCCGTAGTCCCACTCGCTGCAACGAACCTTCGTTCGGTGCCTCTCGGTGGCGGCTTCAGCGCGCGAGCCGCGTGCTGTGCCCGTCACGGGAGCAGCAGTGACAGCGTAGGCGTAGCATTGGCTGGGAGTGCCGTCCGCTTCGAGAGGTATCCCGGTGCGCTTCCACTCCTTGGCGCTGACGTTGCCCAACTCGCGCGGCGCCTTGCACCAGTGGTCGACGGGAGCCGCCAGTATTACCGTAGACGCGTAGTGCATCATTAAAATGCTGAGCGACACCTGGGCGCAGGCTAACATCAGCGCCTGGTAGGTGTTCTTGACCTGGGCCGAGTCGCAGGCTGCGTTCTGCGGCGCCGAGTTGTCGCACGTCGTGACGCCAGCAGGTGTCCGGCTGGCGTCGCATGGAGCCTGCGTGGGCGGCACTCTCGGCAAAGGCGAAGTGAGAGAAAAAGGTGTCGTCGCAGTTCGGTCGGCTTCGCGTGCAGTCGCGGTGGGCGTCGACAATCGCCGAGAGACTGAAACCATCGGACTCGAAGCGATCGAGGAGAGCGCCTCGGCTGCTCCCGGAGTCCCCTTGGTGTTATCGCTCCGCTCATGCGAGTCCGGACCCCTCGCCGTGAAGGTGGGGGTCGCACAGCTCTCGGGGCCGGCGAGCAAAGAGCTGAAGGCCTTTTCAGAGGAAGTCGGGAGTGACTCGGCAGGAGTGGCCCAGCCGATGGGCACATCGGCTGGGTCGCGTTGGTTGGCGTCAGTCTGTCTCTCGCGATGTTTCTTTCTCTTCTTTCTGCACGTAAAGAAAAGAGAGAAAGAAAAAAAAAGGCAATGGGCTGTTTTCAGGGGCCTATAGGGCCGAATGTTCGAGGATACCAACACCACTCGAAAGAAATACTTGCGACGAACGATGGAACTGAAATTTATAACCACAACTTTAAGAGATATGACGGTACAACATAAATTAGTGAATAAACACGTGCGGCTGATATTTAAGTTGAAGTGCATACGTACATTCTTGCTTGTTATACACTTTAGAACTGCTGCTATGATCTTCGCTTTTCGGAGTGAAAATTAGCGCTAATGAAACCCAAATTTCCTATAACAAATTCGTTTCCCAAGCACCTGACAACGCATTTCCTATACAGCTAACCACCTAGATGAGAGTTCGCAAAGAGAGCTCCAGTGCTTATCTATAGATGGACGCATCAGTGGATAGACTCCATGAGCATCCCCTTTAAAGCAGGAATGCTAGCGTATACGCCAACGAGCTAGTTATTTTAACCCTTTTCTTATATTCTAAGCCCTTAATTGCGGTCCATATTTTGTGTTACCAAGCCATTCACTCTTAGAGTATCTTATTGCCCTAAATATGTCATGTTCTTTTCATTCTGCTATGCGCCCCGCATTCTCCTACCATCTTTTATTATTCTCCATCGCAGATTACGATTCGGACGTTTTTTAATTATGCTTCTTTTTGGTTTTTGTGAATAACGTAACGGCATTCTCCCACAAAATCCGCGCCAGTTTCCGTTAACCAGAGAAGCCATGGACACGATTAGGCTTTTTCTGTACCTTATACAGCATCACTGATTAATTTCTATCTAAAGCACAAAATTCCTAGATATTCATTCTTTCAGCTTTACATTTATTGTTGCCTTTTTTCTTCTAAAATGTAACTTTTTATACAAACACACTAGTCACAGAGTTTTCAACATTTCAAGGAATAAGAAAACTGACTTGAGACACATGTGGTACTAGACCTGCGTAGATACATTGTGAAATTAAAGCAAAATTTTTTTGTTACTTCAAGCGGCAACTGAGAGAGTACGTTTTATTTGTGCGCAAAACAGCTATTATGGCAGCTGGCTACTCATCTTTGTAGCAGTAATGTGTGCTAGGCACTAACTTAAATTATCACGAAGTTTTATTCGCATACACCCAGCATTTTAGTAAATGTAGAAATTTGCTCTGAAGTTTTTTTTTTAGAAAAATACAAGAACGGTAAAGCACTTTAAAAGTGTTTTGGTGATCCAAACCATCCTAAAATTGTCTTTTCCGTGAGCACCATTGCTTTATACTTTTTATCTCTACTGCTCTCATTCCTTATCTGTTTGGTTTAAGTTTTAAGTTTTTGGTCATTAACTCTTGAAGTTGATTATCTTCATTAGTACAGTGACCTCCACGGCAGACGATGCCGCGTGCGCATGGCCGAAATACACAAAAACACTTTTGAAGAACGAACGTCGCAGTCTACGCCAGTGGTCTGACTTTTACTGAGAATAACGAAATGTGTTTCCGCTTTATCAAGACCATGATATAGAACCATAATATATATATATATATATATATATATATATATATATATATATATATATATATATATATATATATATATATATATATATATATATATATATATATATGTGTATATATAGGGATATTCCGGCGAACTCAAACTTTGTTACGCAACATCGCGAAACTTGTCGGGAAACTTGAAACCATGACCTTGGAGGCCATGCTGCAGCAATATAGTTCTGTACCAAAACCACCAGAGGGGAATCGCTCTGTGGCCACGGGAGTCGCCATACTTGCAGTTCCCGCTAGCTACAAGAATGATAGGTTGTACAGGTGCAGACAAAAACGAACGTGGGAGCTATTGCCGAACTGTTTCCCACTGCCCTCTAGCAGCCTCAAGGGAAAGCGAAAAAAAATGGATTACGTATGCGCGCAGGACATCGATAATAGAAATTTCAGTTACTTTTGTCCCCACCTTACATGGATTTGCCTAAACGTGCATGGTCGTTTTAGCTAAAGAAGATATTTTGGCTGTCCGTCGATCGTATTCATCAAGATATATCGCGTTATAAGTTCGACAAATCGCAATAAATAAGCATGCGCGCTGAGGGTTATTGCATTTAGGCTAATAGAAAATGTATGACTGCTTGAGAATCTAGACCAGTAAATGCGGAATAACAGAAATGAAGCCGCAAGAACGTCTGAAGCGGCAAGCATTCAAATTACATACGTAAATCTATACACATCGTATCTCATGGTAGCTCGTTAGCGCAGAGCCAGAATTTCCTGTTGGGAAACCCGATGTGTAAGCCATCATTTTTAAAAGCTACTTGCAAAATTTAACAAATCCACTGAAAAGGATTATTTGTATAGCCTAGAAATTGCATAACTATATTGATTTTCGAGAGTTGCAATTACCTTTTGCTGCGATATTCGGGGGACGGAAGCTCCGATGGAGATTGAGATGAAGGACTGCCGAGATCCTCCTGGTGTTGGTGGTGCTTCTTCCTCCTCCTCCGCTTTTCTGTGTCGGCGGTGCTCGCCTGACGGGCGATTACGTCGCTTCGAAGAACCGGCGACGCTGCCTTCGCGTCACTGTGGACCCGGGTAACAAAGGTGTAGAGAATAAGTTGGAACCGGGCGTTACCGTGACGTCGCTCGAAGCTTGCAGTGAAGACGCATGCACGCACATACCGTGTGTCCAGCTAACGTTAGCCATGCTGTTCAAGGAATAAAATATTTAGAAAACAGGGTGCAAAATTTAAAAAGAAAACGCTGTTTTAAAAGCGAATCTTGCGAACCTCGCCAGGTTTCGCGAACATGGCTGCGGCGCCGGGCTGTGTTCTCTTGCTCAATAGGCCAACAACCAGACACAGCGGAGCACGCGCGCCGCCCAAGCCACTGGGTTCGTTGCACCGCCACACGATGGCGCTCGGCTCCGCGCATCCGGGGCAGCGGCAGCGCCGGCCGTGAGGGGGAAATAAATAAAAAAGAACCAGAAAGCTCGCCTGCGTGCATCCGCGGTTGCTTGGTAATCAGGAAGTAAACGCTTCTTGCGAATAAAATGGATTCGGATTGCGCTACGCACCTATGCGGATGATTCCTCTGAAACCAGGTTGCGTTCGAGGCGTCCGTCGTACTCGCTGGTAGTCAGCAACTACGCTTAACAAAAGACTCGGTGTAATTTGTCTGTTCCCGCGCTTGCGTGTGTGTGCGTGTGCACTTATGTTTCGAATCTTTATGCACTCACACAAAGATTCGCTTTATATAGATTCCAACTCGTTAGATGTTGCATTTATTTGAATATCCTTTTCGGCTTTCAACAGCTTGGCGAACATTAACACACACACACACACACACACACACACACACACACACACACACACACACACACACACACACATATATATATATATATATATATATATATATATATATATATACAGACCGACAGACACAGCACACACACACACATATATATATATATATATATATATATATATATATATATATATATGTGTGTGTGTGTGTGTGTGTGTGTGTGTGTGTGTGTGTGTGAACGACAATTAAGGAAGGAAACCGAGGAGCCCTATTGTGTTTAGTCATATCGTAAGAAGCAAACACACGGGAAATTACTTTACTTACTAACTGAATTGCAGAAATTATATATTCATGGAATTGAAAGCGTATGGAAAAGAAAATCATGAGTCATTCCACTCTGTGAAGGTGGTTGACCAGCGAAGCTGTTTTGCACACGACACAGAGGTGACACAATCTTCAACAAAGGTGCCAACTCATTTATATGTCTTGATGGGTGGTCATCGTGACGAAAGGTATGCACACTCATTTACTGTCTCGATCGGTGGTCATTATTTCACTCGCAACTGCAATCACATTCTTTGATAATGTCAAATGGGTGCACGTACGCCGCTGGGTGGTCGGACGGGCCGGATCGGTGTGGCATCGCAAGGGATATGTCTGCAACACGGAACGCGTGAACCGCTCCCTTTTCGGTACCGACCCATCCAAAATAAAATCACTGACAGCGACAACAGAGGTACTGTCATCGCAGCTAATTCACGCTGTTACGTTCGACCTGCGGAGGCTGGCGATCTTCGGGGAAGCGACAGTCCCAAGCGAACGGCGCCACCATGTCTACTGCGGCGACTCGTTTCGTAAGGACCACAATGGGCCGCTTCCCCTGCCGTGAGGCGCCGAGACGTCTAGACGCAGTCGGCGTTACAGTTTGTTTGAAGCGGTGGGACTCCGGGAAGAAGGTGTTTTGCGGCGCCGTCTCACGGGTCTTAGAAGTCGTCAGTCTATGGACAGACGCGGCGGCCACTGTCTGCGGTGTCAACTCTGGGACCAACAGACGCCTGCTCAGGGCATGACCCGTGTTTGCAAGAACCCTCTCACCTCGGTGTGGTAAGTGAAACTCGTGCGGAAGTGAGTGTGTACACCCTCCCCCTCAAAGGCGCGTCGGTTACGATGACTTTGGACGCTCCGAATTGGTCGATGGTTGAACGGCCGTTTTCCCTCACCTAGGGATCTAGGGAGGACAGAGTGTTTATAAGCAGCCATGGAGCGGCTGCTGGATGTGAATTCCTCTTTCAATCCTGCCAGACTGATGAACTGTAACGTTCTCATGTAGATACTGTAAATAAATCCCATATTACTCGTCCTCGATAAGAACAAGTCCTTCCTTTCAACAACGTCCTAAGCGGGGATGAGTTGGACGACGGCATGAGCCAGCTACCATCTAGTTCATGCCCGACCCCAACCATTACAGCGCAAAGTGAGTGGCCATGAACCTTACGGGACTATGAATCATTGCATTTTTTGCTTGCTTGCGGGGGTATGAGCCATTGCTCACGGGGGTATGATCCATTGATGACAGTTTTCGACATGCTGTTCTGTATGTTGTATGCGTGAATAGGGAGAATTTAAGCACTGTTCGCTTCACTTTGCTGAGTACCTGTAGCCTCTGCCTTACGGGGCTATGAGCCATTGCATTTTTTGCTTGCTTACGGGAGCATGAATGCTTACGGGGGTATTAGCCATTGATGGTGATAGTTATTGTTCACGGAGAACAAAAATGCACGGAACCCTAGCCATATACAGCTCCGCTATAAAACAAATTGCCCCAGGTGGGAAACGATCCCACGTATTCGCATTACGCGTGCGATGCTCTACCAATTGAGCTACCGCGGCGCCATTCTCCTTTCCACTTTTTGGGCATGAGAGAACGCAAATAATTGCGTATGTCGATGCTAAAGAAGACAGGATCGACGCACATGGTGGTTAAAATGATTCAATGATTATATATATATATATATATATATATATATATATATATATATATATATATTCTGTCTCTAATGTCGTACCTTATTCATATCGTATTTCATGCCCAATTACGTCGACCTTCTATTTTTTAGCGTCGAGACTTGGTTGACATTTTTTTTTTACCAAGAGGTCAGGTGAGTCAGATGGCACAATGTACGTTGCAATGTGATTAATTTTCGCGTATGTTAGAGCTAATTACGCACATGCCCATAATTTTACCAACTCTGCGATTAATTCTCTATTTGCGAGTACCACGGTAGCAACCTTGCAGACGCTATTGCCTCGCATGAGCCCTACTTAGTCCAAACAAACTCGCTCCATTTCCCAAAGTGTGCCGTAACGCGTATTTGCCTCGACATGTTTATACCTACGGCGCTGCGCCATTTACATCGGTACTTCGCAATGTGAATAATTTTTTATATATTGGCGCTAATTACGCCTGTGCCGTTAATTTTACCTCCTCTGCGACTAATTCTCGCTTATTATCTCGTTGAAACCCACATTTTGTTGTTTCTTGCGATTAGCTACGACGCTCTGAAGGCGCAAGAGTCTTTTTTCTGGAAGTGGTTACAAGAAACCTAGATCCAAGACACGCCAAACCGGTGCAAAGTCAGCTAAGGAAACCTTTCTATAAAATCTCTTTAATCCGTACCTCCTGCTTTGGCATCCGGGGGATGGAGATCCCGACAGCGATTCCAAATTGCTGAGATCCTTGGGTCGATGCTTCTTCCTCCTCCGCTTCTTTGTCTCAGCGTTCGCCTGAACAGCGATGACGTCACTGCTGAGAGCCGCTGTCGCTGCCTTTGCACCACTGCCGGAAACACATTACGAGGATGTTCAAATAATCAAATTTTCGAATCGAATACGAATATTCTGCAAAAACGACTTTCCAATATCGAATCGAACACCACATGTATTTAAATTTCAAAACACATTTAAAGGCAAATTTTGTGTGAAGTCCGCCTGATAAAAAAATATGCTTCCACTATTTAATACACAATATAGGTAATGACATTCACAAATTGACGTCCGTTAAATTGTGGAGCTTCTAAACTATAAAATTATTTTGGTTATTTGGTGCGCGAGGATAGTAACGGTAATTAAACGAGAGAACAGCACATGACCACATGGATCAGGCACGTACCAAGGGGGGGGGGCCCGGCCCCCCCCCCCGATATTAAGGGGACCCCCCCCCCCCTATCAACCCACGCCACCACTCCTCACACACTTTCCTAAAGCGCCTACAAATCAATCTACTTGGCGGTCAACATTTTGCCGCCTTTTACAGCGAAAGCAATGTATGACTAACTTCTGTAGTTTTTTTCGGTGTCCGTTAACAGAGAAAATCATCATGTGGACCGATCCTGGTGATAGTGAAGAAAGGGTCCAAGATCAATGGCACATATCCATTTGGACTCGGGAACAACGCCCCCTTCGGAGTCTTCGGGACGGGCCCACGTATGGAGAGCTCTTAACGCCTGCTTCGCCTCCGCCGTGGTTGGGCCCGGTATTGCAATATCTTCGGGATCGGCCTACAAATGGGGAGTTTTCAATGCCTGCTTCACCTGTGCCGGGGGTCGGCCCGGTGTTGCACTATCTTCGGGATCGGCCCACATATGCGGGGTGCTTAACGCCTGCTTCACTTCCGCCTCGGGTTGGCCCAATGTTGCATTATCTGCAGGCCGACCCGCAGCGGAGGTGAAACGCATTGCTTTTCGCTTGAGAGCTTTGATTGTCGTCAGCTTTCGCTGCCATTCCATCTTCACAGAGTGGAATGGTCGTCAATCTTTGCACTCCTTTTGGATGGCGGTAGTTATCAGCATCTCCTGGGATGTGAAGACCAGTTTTCTCATCGTTTCGGTGCCCGCGCTACTATAACTCAAGAGAATTCAGCTGTCACCATCTGTTGCAGCAGGCAGGGCGTAGTTTATTTATTTATTTCAGATACTGTCAATCCCAGCGGGATTTTTACAGGTTGGGCATATATTATACACTCACAAATAGCGATAAAAACAGGTTTACATGATTTCAACAATATTTGCAATCGACACAAAGCAGATTTACACATATGGTAGGAAATAAAACAAGGGTACATTTCATTTGGCAAAAGGGAGTGAAATTACATAGGCAAATACAATGCTCATACAGATTTCATTTTATACAATGACTTGAGTGGTGTTATTTCCGGCTAACGTAATCTAATTATTGCACAACAGCTCTTCTACAAGGGTTATAAATTTCGGCAACGATGTGTTAGTCGTTATGAAGGGGTCCAGGCTATTCCATTCTCTTATTGCAAGAGGAAAGAACGAATATCTAAAATAGTCAGTGCGAAATGCATATTCTTTAAGTGTTAATGAATGCTTATGGCGGGAAGGTCTGGTGTCAGCTAGGGATATATACAACGAAGTATTTATTCGTAATGCATTGTGTATCAATTGGAACAATAATTTTAGTCTTGCTAGCTTGGCGCGGTTTCGCAGAGTAGGAATACCGGCTTGTTTTAGCAGTTGGGTAGGTGAATCGCTATTCTTGTATTTGTTAAAGATGAATCTAATTGCCTTTCGCTGCACTCCTTCTAGTTTGTTAATAAGCTGTTGTGTATAAGGAAACCAAATTGTGTTACCATATTCGAGAACTGGGCGAATAAATGCGTTGTATGATAGCAGTTTAATTTCCGGTGGCGCAGCTCGAAGTCTTCTTCTGAGGAAGAACAGCCGTTTTAAAGCAGATGGTATGATACTGTTAATATGAGATTCCCATCTTAGGTCATGTGAAATGATCAAGCCAAGATATTTAAGCTCATGAACTCGGGTGAGCGGTATATTATTGATTGTGTATTCGAAGTCTGACCTATGTTTTTTGCGGGTTATAGATAAAAAGGCAGTTTTTTTAATGTTCAGCTCCATCTGCCACTTTTTACACCACTTCACTACCTCGTGAAGGGCGCTGTTTAAATCAACGTGGTCATTCATAGAGTTAATTTCATTATAAAGAATGCAGTCGTCGGCAAAAAGCTTCATTTTAACGCGGATGTTAGAGGGTAAATCATTAATAAATATAAGAAATAAAGTGGGAGCAAGGACACACCCTTGAGGCACCCCCGATGTAACTGGTACAATGGAAGAAATTTCATTGTTAACAACAACATACTGAAACCGATTGGTTAGGTAATCTTCAATCCAATTGACAATAGAACCATCGCCTAAAGTTGTTTTCAGTTTGCTGATTAGTTTTCGATGGGTTACTCTATCAAACGCCTTTGAAAAATCTAATGCTATTAAGTCAACTTGTTTTTGATTATCAATGCTTTGGGATAAGTCATGCGTTACTTCAAGTAATTGGGTTATTGTTGAAAGTAATTATAATATTTTATTTTATTTTTATTGCCCAACAAAATTTTCATCTGACCATCTATTCAAAGATCACGCGCATCGCTGTTGCTTCGTTAGTTCAACCTTCCTTATTTAGACTGATCCAGGGGCCAGGAAATGGAATCGGTTCATAGTCAGCTGGTATGTATGCTCGTGGAATGAGCTGTTTGCCGGAGAAACTGTCAGTTGCGTTTAACTTTTCCTTTTGCTTCATTATTTCCTCGAGTGACGGCTCGCCGCGACGCTGGCAGATCTTCGTAACCATATATCCGCGATATGGGTTAGATAAGGTGGAAAATTAGATATTGCGAAACAGCGTCCATCATCAGGCCCCGCAATAACCGTTGACCTCATAAGCAATATGACTGTCACCCGTTACCTCGTCTGGTTTTTCCCTAATTGTACAGCAGTTTTCGTGCAAAATTGGCAACTGGAAACAAGAGTCGCAAGGAGATGAGAAACTAAGCGATCTACTTAGGGAGAAAGCCACGGCAACAGCCAAACAGGGAGGCAAAGCGAAAATTGTTCGTGAAAATATTTATGGATCAATATCTTTTTATTTAAAAAGGAAGTAGAGAAAACGCCACCGGAAGTTGAGAATAATTCCGTGTGTTGAATGACGCTTCTACAGTTATGAATCGAGCCGCTTGACGTATCCAATTCCCTGCTGTGCTAACGGGCGTGTTTTTCTAACCTTCCGCGGTGGCCTCAGTACGTCTAGAACCCCACAGCGTTTTGTGCTCTACGCGGTTGTACGGGACCGGGGACCACGAATCATTACGCAACTTCCCAAATAACAACACGGATCGGTTTTGGCACTTGGTAGAGCATGCAGTAAACGAGTGATGCAAGAGAACTGCGATTGTTCCGCAAATATACATTTCTCTATAATTCTTCCAGAGCTAATTAAAAAAAAACGCTACTAGAAGCCTTTATTTGGCACTTTCGCTTGTTAACTTGTTCTTGGCAAGGTTCTTCCTGCGCATCTTTCATGTGCGAGTCCATTTGATGTGGTTCTTTGTTTGCCAAGTAAAGAAGAGGTGTATCTCACAGGTGTATCTGTGAGATACACGTTATTTCAATCCTCTTTTGCGGGTTTACGCGTCTTTATGGGGACTGGTGGGCATTATTCACATTTGTACTAGTAAAAGTACCCTCCCCCTCATTTGCATAGAAATGTTACCTTAGGTTGGGCCCCCCCCCTTGAAAAAATATCCTGCGTACGTGCCTGACATGGACATATTAGAATGTTGTCCACATTGAACGAGCCAAGTGTATTACTTATACTACAACACTGCACGCCGGTTCAAAGAGATGCGACAGGGATAAGCATGTGAAAAAGATTGCTTCGCATAAGTTGAGAAAGCAAATTCATAGACTGCCAATCAGACGAGGCTTTCTTATCCAATGACAGAAAATCATTGCACAGACGTAAGCAGTAAGCATTCGCTGAGGAACTGGTGTGTCTCTGCAGCAGTAAGAATTGATTAAATTATGGGGTTTTACGTTCCAGAACCACTCTGATTATGAGGCACGTCGTAGTGGGGAGTACGGAAATTTCGACCACCTGGAGTTCTTTAACGTGCACCTAAATCTAAGTACACGGGTGTTTTCGCATTTCGCCCCCATCAAAATGTGGCCGTAGTGGCCGGGATTCGATCCCGCGACCTCGAGCTTAGCAGCACAACACCATAGCCACTAAGCAACCACGGCGGGTCTTTGTAGCAGTAGAATCATTTGGAACAGTGCCCACATGCGTCTATCTTGATTTGATCCCGTGCAAGATTCCAATACGTTTTGTGATCCTTTATATGTGAACATAAACAGATATTCGGCAATTTGGAATAGCGAATCCTCGAAATGAATACGTAATAATAGCAAAGAGCACGCGATTCGCATTTAAAAAAAAAAGGAAGAACACTCGCATACCCCCAAAAGAAAAGTGATGTTAAGAGTATCAGCGGCAAATTTGCGATATCGATGTGGCAGCTTCGTATAGAGATCTATAAATCGGAGCCTGCAGCACTCGCATAAAGAGTAACTCGCATGAAGCGGAGGTATGCTCAAACGCAAATTTACTGCAGTAAACCAAGACGGCCGCTTCGAGGAACAGAAGGTTCTAAACTACAATTCTCCCTGTTGCACTCGTGCGCGTGGACTCGTTTCGTCTACATCACCTGAATGCTAAATTTGAAAAACTCGGCTAATTTGGCGACGGGTTATCGCAGTATTGACATAGGCCTAACGAACGACGATTGCAGCGCAAAGCGGTAGTCCTGCTTTCGGGTGAACGGCAAAACGCGTCAGCCGATGAAGCGCGACACATCGTTACCTCTGCGCTGTGCACGGAAGGTCATGACTTTGCTGGCGCAATTGAACGCCGGAAGCCGCGCCGCTAGGCTCCGCGCGGGCGTCGGCCATCCGAGACCGGGTGGATGCACGACTGATCCTCAAAATGGCAGGCTGCTTCTTCGTCGTCTGCCTTCCACACCAGAGAACGTGGGATATCGCTATCCTAGCCAACCATTCTTTCTTTCTTTTTTTTTTTTTGGCGACTTCACTGAGATCCAGCCACAGGGATGCTTTTCTTGCAGCTTGCAATTTCATTAGAGAGACGAAAAGAGTACCCTGCTGAATTTCTAAAATTATCAATAATTCGTATTAATTCATTTCTTTACGTTAACCTATTTTATCAAAATTCTTAACGATAGTTTCGTTACACTTCTAAAATACAGTCCTATAGTCCCACGCTCTACTATTCAGATCTAGTTTTGCTTTACTTCTAAGCATACGGAAAACCGCCTGCCCATGGGCCAATCCCCCATAGTGGGTATGCGCCACTATTTAGGATGCAAGACAAGACAAGATATAGATCCTTGTGATCTACTGGCACGTGCCCGTTCTGGGAGATTGGCCAAGAATTGGACAGTTGAAGTGTAAAATAAGTTAAAATTTTATAATAGTAGGTAAGTTATAGTCGAAATATAGATATTGTAGAGCCCTCACGATTTTATTAAACTGAAGATTCTACCATGAAATCATAAAGTAAAAAGAATTCAAAAAAATAAATTATGGGGTTTTACGTGCCAAAACTACTTTCTGATTATGAGGCACGCCGTAGTGGAGGACTCCGGAAATGTTGACCACCTGGGGTTCTTTAACGTGCACCTAAATCTAAGTACACGGGTGTTTTCGCCTCCATCGAAATGCGGCCGCCGGGGCCGGGATTCGATCCCGCGACCTCGTTCTCAGCAGCCTAACACCATAGCCACTGAGCAACCACGGCGGGTCTACAAAGGATTCAAGATAAATTTTGGTGAAAGAAAAGGAAGCTAAAAATGTATTCAGAGTTTAAATCCCATTGATCCTAAAATAAAATTTTTGATGGCAGCGCTAACCTTCCCGTCGCTATGTTCAAGTGTAGAGGCACCGAAAGAAAGCGCATTTTGAACAGTTAAATCTAATCCAAAAAGGCGGAGCGGTGTTTCTAGGGTTCGCTTTCTTAAGCTAATAGATCGTCGACAAGAAATTAAAAAGAATGAATTCATCTTCCCTACACCCATGACAAATTGGGGAGGGTGCCAGACCAGCCCTGTATGAATAAAAATTTACAGAAGGTATGCAACAGCGCAGTCTACTAATAGTCACTTCAATTTTTCTAAATTGGCGAAGAGTGATTTTCCAGGGCTACAATAAGTGTTTAAAATCTGAGGAATTTGTTATAAATGGCACAGATAATTCTCGCATCATCATTTGCCTCTCGAAATCTTGCAGATATGATCAAGGCTGATGTAGGGATAATTTCAATGGCTGGGGCAGATAGCGACACTTTCGCCAATGAATCAGCCATTTCATTTAGAACTAGGCCTGTATGCCCATGTACCCAAACTAAATGGATATTAGTTAGTGAAGTGTTGAGGTACTAAGGGTTTAAACACTCACAGAACCTAAGATTCATTAGGTGCTGTGAGCCAAGTACACAAGGACAAAGAATCAGTAACAATGATTGCATAATTTATTGTTGGGCTTAGCGGAGGGCCAGTACGACTGCGCAAAATTCTGCAAGAAATATAGGTACAAAGTCTGGAAGCCGCAGGGAAAATGAGCAATCGAAAATAGAGCTGAATGTATCCAAACCACATTTTTCTTGGTTTTGCGTGGCACCAGTCTCTATGACTACATTTGTTTGTGATTTTATTAAATAATCCCGTAAGATAGCTCTTAACATTCGGGAAGGTAGGTGCTTCCGTTGCTTGGAAAAACATTGTCAGCTTGCATGTTAAGAGAATTTTCTCTATCACAAATCGGCTTTACCTCTCTGATCCTAACGGTCAACGGATCTAAAAGAGTTCGTACAAAATTACCTTGAGGAATGTGGAATCGAGACCAATGTGCATCGTAAAACATACTAGGCTGAGGAACGAATATTGCTTGGCCACGTCTTATTGGTGATTCGTACGCCCTTAAAAATGTTTATACCGCGAGCACACGAAACCGACTTACAAGAGAAGGAATTCTTGCTTCTAGATACAAAATAGTATTTGCTACAAATTTAGGTAGCCCTAAACATAGCTTTAATGCCTGCTTTTCTAGAAGAACAAGCGGGCGAAGCTTATATGCAGGCGCCCCAGAGTATATAGTACACAGCGGAATTCCAGGATAGGCAGGGCGTATATACATATGGTAGATTGATAACAAGGTGACCCTGTGCTTCCCTGATCGACTGTTGCTCAGTCTACGTAACAAAACCACCGCTCGAGCGCCCTTAGCTGCAATATAATCTATGTGCGCACGCCATGAAAGAGAGATGTGGTATATAACACCAAGATACTTAACAGCATCCACTTGTGGAATGAAATCGAGCTGGTACGACAGAGATATATGTACTGGGTCCTTCAGAGGAAATACCAGCAATGAGCACTTGTTCACGTTTAGAGCCAGACGAATGGAATTTAGCCAAGCTTCTATATAGAACAGATAAATACCGTTGCAGGTTTTCGTAAATTGTTTGAATATATTCTGCCGATCAGAAGAATGCGATGTCATCCGCATACGTGTACACGTCCTCTTGGGATGGAATTGAGCTCACTAAAATATTGCATAAAACCGGAGATAGCACTGCGCCCTGTAAAACTCCTCTTTCTTGTCTTTGTGTACTGGATGAAAAGCCGTTCTGGAACCAATAAAATTTTCTGCCACTTAAAAATTGCGTAATCCATGCTTGCAAATAGTTGGGGAACTTAAGTTCTCGCAGTCGGCTTACCAATATCTTGTGTTTGGCGTCACCGTATGCCTTGGTGACATCGAGCGTAACGAATGCCGCATACTGACCTTTGCAATGGCGCCATTCAAGTTGTATACGACTTTCCGGGTCAATATGTGCCTGCCACACGGAGCACCCCGGCCTGAATCCAATTTGACATGGACTATAAGAAGCTTTCTTGTATTAATAACATTCAGAACGCGAACATGTAGGGCTCTTTCTATCAACTTTACAAAATTTTATGTAAGGGCGATTGGTCTGATGTTGTCTACGGTACTGCCCTCGCCCAGTTCTTTAGGTAACGGTATAATCCAAAGAACCAAACAACAATGCCGTGCCAGTTACCATTGGCACTTACCCTCTGCTGGAGTCGGGTTTAAATATCAAGAGAGTAAATTTCAATTTTATTTCTGAATTTCGCCTATGCGCATTGCAGGAAACAGGGCTGAAAAATCATGTCAGTCGAAAATCGATGCCTACCTAGTGCCTCAGCGAACACTTTCAAAAAGATTTTTAAAATTACCTACGGCAGGTAGCACAGTTATAGTTCATGAGCCGGTCTACTCGAAGAGGCGGACAGCACTTCCACAAAAAATTGATATGCATAATTGAATAATTAACAAAATTTCACTAATTCAGGTTTTAACTATATAAATACATTATTGCACATATTGCAATTTACAAATTCTGGCGGGTGACACTGCAAAGCATCATAATAATCATCATCATCATTATCAGCCGGTTTTATATCCACTGCAGGCCGAAGGCCTCTCCCTGCGATCTCCGATTACACCTGTCTTGCGCCAACCAATTCCAACTAGCGCCCGCGAATTTCCTAATTTCATCGCTCCACCTAGTTGGTACCCATTCTGTAAACCTAATGGTCCAACCGGCGCATTACATGACCTGCCCAGCTCCATTTTTTCCTCTTGATGTCAATTAGGATATCGTCTATACCCGTTTGCTCTCTGATCCAAACCGCTCTCTTTCTTTCTCTTAAAGTTATGCCTAGCATTCTTCGTTCCGTCGCTCTTTGCGCGGTCTTTAACTTGTTCTCAAGCTTCTTTGTCAGTCTCCAAGTCTCTGCGCCATATGGCAGCACCGGTAAAATGCACCGAGTGTACACCTTACTTTTCAATGATAATGGTAAGCTTCCAGTCAAAGGCTGGCAATGTTTGCCGTATGCGATCCAACCCATTTTCATTATTCTGTTAATTTCCTTCTCATGATCAGCTTTCCCTGTGATTTATTGACCTAGGGTAAACGTACTCCTTCACAGACTATAGAGGCCGACTGGCGATCCTGAACTCTTGTTCCTTTGCCCGGCGTATCCACTAGAGAAGAATTGTGTGAATGACACCATTTACGAGACATGCGCCGTCATACTTGCGGTAAATATGCGCTGTGTATGCACTTACTTTCCCAACAAAACGTCGCTTTATGCATTTAAGCACAAAAGTAACTGGAACGCCAATGCATTTCTCCGCGAAGTTCGGCCATTAATATCTTAAAACGAGTGTCATCCTGAGAATTCGTTCCAAGTGCCTTGCGAACTCCTAGGCTAGAATTTGTCAGTTTACGCCCTTCCTCCCGTTATCTTACTGCGCGGCGAGGAGGTCGTTCTGCGGGCTATGCGCTCCTCGGAAGTCCCCGATAAAGTGTGCGACACTCTAGGTGTTACTCTATAGCTACGCCTTTGATGCCGAAGCGATGTCATCTCTGCTGGCGGGGAAAGTGGCTCCTCTCCGAAAAAAAAGAATTTGTGTGTTCTATTCTTTAGAATTTTCAGCTTCTTTCGCGGAGTACATTGGTGATACTTTGCAAACACGGTCGTCACCGCCTGGTCATGTGCACCACGCTTATCTGTTTGAAATGCCCCGGCCGCTGGTGAGAAAGCCATTAGGTACAATGAACGGCCGCTTAAGGTATACTCGCGAAGACAACCATATAATCCTTGCGCATTCTCCCTATGTATGGCTGAAACTTGAAGGATAACAAAGGAGCTCGGGAAGCTAAAGAACGCGCAACCAGCGACGGAACAGAAAATGATAGGCGTTAGTGTCATAAACGTTGCAGTGTATATTAGCACAGGTGGGTAGCTGATGGTATAGTTGAGATTTAAAACAAAAAGTGGAAAGTGGAGTTGAGAAGGTTATTTAATGTATAGCACGTGATTGGTCGTCTATGAGAGCGATGTAATAGTGCTGAAGAAAGAGAAACGGACTCAAGGCCGGCAGATGATGACCCAGTGACCCACCTTAATTGCCTGTCTACTCTGCAAGATAGCAGCAGCACATAGTATACAGAGCGGCCCAAGCTCGTGGGCAACCTGGGTCACCATGCGTATGTGAAAGTGGTTAGATACTGGCAAATAAACGCACCGCAAAGTGAGTGCACTGCTCCGAATGCTCGTCGCATGAATACTATAGCAGAGCGGCTGGTCCACTGCCGCAAGCTATTGCACCAATGTACTCCGCGTATATTGTACGTATTATACTCTGAGGGCACTGAAAGTATATAAATAAATAAATATGTAAATAAATAAATAAATAAATAAATAAATAAATAAATGTTGCTGTAATTCAGCAGATTCCTTTCCCGTGATCAAAGACGTATTTCACGCAGCATTACGATAGATTCTGACAAGTTTCCTCGTGTGCCCGTTGAAGGCCTCGTCAACAATCATAAATAAACCACAAAGTATACCCAAAAGTGTATTCGCCTCGGCGTCGTCGTTCCACTGCGGCGAGAGCTGTTCGTTGTGTGTCATGTGTATAGCTCAAAAAAGAATTGGCAGTTCTCATCACATATTGCTTCTTTCTACCGCCTGCGGTTCACGTATAGTCACGGCGTGATAGTGGTGCTGCATTGGCCGAACCCGTGCTGCCTCCAAAGACAGCGTTTCGTGCACGAGAACAGAAAGGACCTTTTGTTTCTTATTTTCCTTTTTTCTTCTTTTTTTGATGCCGCAATTTCTGCAACACAGGAAAGATATAGAGAATCGAGAAGCGACGGTGCATTAGGCGGGGTCATGTCATGAAAAAATTAGATATACGGCGTCATCATTTGTCCAGCACCGACGATTATGACCGCGATACTGATAATCAACGCCGGTGCTTAAAATTTATGCTTATACCCCTCGATCTTCACGGCGAAGTGTAACAGTACAAAGCACAGGCACCGAGAGTAATGGTTCATAAAGAGAAAGAGCGGATGACGACAGTTAAAAATTGGAGGACGCTTAAGCTTCGCCTTCAAGAGTGGAACGCGACAGCGTTGCCGTCGACCCGCCAAGGGGTGTAAGACAATGGGCTACGGCGCAGCGATCACTTACGAGGCGCCCCGCATCGGGCGCGGTGAGCGTCGAGCAACACAGCGTTCGGCGCGGCAACGAAACGTGCGCCTGAGCAAGCGGCGCACGCCTGAGCCTTAGAAACAGCTCGTTTCTAAGGCAACACCGCATTCACTAGAGGCGCTTTTGTACCGCTTTGAAGCATCGAACTCGTGGCTGAGGGACTTCCTCTTCAGCCACCGAGGTGAGTGGACGCGGAATGTCGGGCTCTTCACGAGCGGTCTCAGCGGCCCACCCGGGACGCGGTAACATGATGGTAGCAGACGACGACAAGGATTTTGAGATTATTTTGCCGCATTTGCCAACAGGACGCGTCGTTTTGAACACATTGTTCTTGCACGGAGATGTACGAGCGCGGCCCTTCAGGGTCGAAGATTTCCGGGACGCTTTGCACAAGGAACGGCTGCTCCCTGACGTTGTGGCTTTGGGTACTTACCAGATCAACCACGTGTGGGCCGTGACATTAAACAGCCCAGAGGCGACGAAGCAGTTGGCTGGATTGAAAGAACTTCAGGTCAAAGGGCGACGCTGTCTCGTCATCGACCCGCAGGAGCAGCGGGTGAGGGTTCGGCTTCATTGGTTGCTACACGGCGTGGCGGACGACGACGTGCGTACGGCGTTGGCAGCGTTTGGCAAAGTGACCGAGGTTACTCGGGGACGCTGGAGTGTGGAAGGAGTGAACGGGAAAGCTTCGACTACTCGGACTGTGCTCCTGAAGCTCAAGAGTGGTCTCAAGGTTGACGACCTGCCACACCAGATTCGCGTCGCCGGTGAACTAGCGCTGTTGGTTGCACCAGGTCGGCCTATGCAGTGTTTGCGCTGCCATGGTTCGGGACATGTGCGTCGCGAGTGCAAGGTGCCACGTTGCTCACACTGCCGGCGTTTCGCTCACGTCGACGCCGAGTGCGTTCGTTCCTACTCCGCGAGTGACCGCAACGGCCGGTGATGAGGATTGAACGGTGCACATTATGGACGTGACCGAGGCGGAGGACTCAGCGAAAGGTAGCGGGGATGTGAGCACAACTGGGCCACATTGCGATGGCTCAACTCCAGCAAGTGAAGATCGATCAGAGGCAGTACACAGCCCGCCGGACTATGCGACAAAAACGGCTGAGGGAACAGACGACTCGGCAAAAGAAGTTCTCAAGTAGCCGAAACTCCCACACACGAAGTAAAGGGGGGTCGTGAAAAGCGTTCCTCGTAGTTCAAGTGCGGACATGGACGCTTTCGGCGAGTCACCGAACGCCAGCGGCGTCGCGGGGAGTACTGGCGTCAGCTCGGCAGTTAAAACATAGAGAAAGGTTAAAAGCCCCCTGGAAGACGCCACAAGCCAAGGAGACAAGGTCGGCGCGCGAAGCATCGAGGGACCGCCTGCGAAGACGCCTACGGGTAGACGCACGAACCTCAGGGCAAGGACTGGAGGCACAGCGGATAGGAAAGCTGACGACAAGCCACTTTCGCAAAGTGGTGAGACCGTCTCACCGGGCGGTCCCGGAGGCGTCTAGAATTGAGCTAGACGCGCAATGTAAGCGCCACGCTCCGGGCCTACCGTTTCCAGAAATCAACGATGGCTTCTCAAACGTCACTTACACTCGCCACTTTAAACGTTCGAGGTCTCGCCTCTAGGAAAAAACAGTCAACTGTACCGGTTGTTAATGGAAGAAGATCTGGACGTTTTGGCTGTGCAGGAGACGAAAGTGGAAGGAGAAGAGGATACGGCGAACATGCTGCGGGGGTTCGCTGCAAGGTACCACGCCGTTGTGAGCCACGCTATCGGCAGGTCCGGTGGGTGCGTCCTCCTCGTTCGAAGGAATCCAGGACTGTCAGTGCAAAACGTTTCTTCGTGTTCTTCCGGTAGATTTGTGCTGTGCGATTTCACATATAGTTATATTGCATGGCGTGTTATGTGTGTTTATGCTCCAAGTGTGGCGCAGGAACGCGTTAATTTCCTTTCTAACCTAAGACAGTATTTGTGCATTGATAAGCAGCTTGTTTCGGTTGGGGATTTTAATTGCGTTTTGAACTCAAGTGATAGGTCAACTGGAAGAATGGTTAGAGACAAAAGCAGTGATGTTTTGTCACAAATGATTGCAGATCATGAGCTAGAGGATATTGCAGAGTGCCTGGAGGGCTCCCGAGCTGTGAAGTACACTCATGTTCAGGGCAACAGCCATGCGCGCTTGGACCGACTGTACCTGTTAGTGGATACGATCCCAAAGTGCCGCAGTTATGGTGTTTCGCCAATTTCTTTTACTGATCACTGCCTTGTAAAATGTCAAATAGGATCAAGGAAAGAGAGCAAGAGTTTTTCATGGGAGCAATGGAAATTGAATTCCAATTTATTAAGGGATGAATCTTTCAATGCAGCTGTGATTCGTGCAATTAAGAATATCCATGAAGATAGTGGGGAAAGAATAGGAGAGCAGTGGGAAATTTTTAAACAACAGATAAAAATTAAAGCGATAGCAAGATCCAGCATTTTATTGTTTGAAGCCAAAAAGAAAGAGAAAGAGCTTAAGATGATTTTTGAAAAGCTAACAGCGCTTGAATGCGAAACGCCAGGTGTGTATGCCGAAGATCTGCGTAGTATCAAACAGAAACTGGAGCTTTATGATGAGAACCGTTATCGCGGAGCGCAAGTGAGAGCAAGGGTAGACACGATGGCTATAGATGAATGTCCAACAAAACGCGCACTTGGACTCGAAAAACGTCGCGCCCGGCGGAACCATATAGATGTCATTGAAGATAACGGGATAGTAATGACAGACAATGACAGCATAGGACGTGCTTTTGCTCGACATTACGAAGTGCTTTTTGCTTCTAGACCTGTGAATGCAGAGAGGTTTAAAGAAGAATTTCTTGAGAGAATGCCACGACTGCAAGATGACACCAGAACAGAATTGGAATCACCCATATCACAAACGGAAGTAGAAAAGGCTATAGATAACCTGAATCTCGGCAAGTCTCCCGGGCCTGACGGTCTGAGCGCTTCGTTTTACAAGACGTTTAAAAAAGAATTGTCTCATCTGCTTACAGTTCTTTTTAATGAGGCTTACGAACTAGGTGTCCTGCCCCGGTCTTTTGGGGAAGCACATACTGTATTAATACCAAAGACAGAAGAGACCGAGAAGTTAAAATTGGTTTCCTCATACAGGCCTATATTATTAACTAATTGTGATTATAAAATATTGATGAAAGTGCTAGGAAGGCGGCTACAGAAAGTAATTAGGGAATTGGTTGGTCCTCACCAAACATGTGGAATTATGGGGCGTTCGATTGTGACTAATATACATAAGATGCGGTGCGTGATGGAGTGCTGCGACATTGTGCAAGCAGGAGTAGCAATTCTACAGCTCGATCTCGAGAAAGCGTTTGATTGTGTACCTCATGGTATTTTGCTTGACATCCTAGACGACATTAATGTCGGATCCATCATTACAGATGGGGTAGCTTTGGCGTACCGGAACTGCACTACGCGATTCATTGTTAACAAGTCAGTGGGGGCCCCCATTAACCTAAAGCGTTCTGTACGCCAGGGCTGCCCACTGAATCCCCTTCTGTTCAGTATATACATAGAAACAATGTGCCTAGCTATCATTGAAAGCAGCAACATTCACGGCTTCAGATTAAATGCATCGGAAGTTAAAATTCTGGCGTATGCGGATGACGTCGCAGTTTGTTGTACAGATAAAGAGAGTGTAGCTGCAGCTATAGCTGTAGTGAAGGGTTTTGGCAAGGTAACTGGAAGCATGGTAAACTGGGGAAAGTGTCTTGGCTTCTGGCACGGAGAATGGCCTTCCACCCCGGTCACTTTCGCCAACACGTCAAGTGGCTGACGACACCCGTTAAATATCTAGGCGTCCCGCTGGAATATTACAAAAATAACGATGACTATTGGCAAGATCAAACAAGAGAAACACAGATCAAAGCGGACAAGTGGAAAGGTGGAGATCTGTCAATGTTTGCAAGAGCTACAGTCTGCAATCTATGTTTTGTCGCAAAATTATGGTATGCCATGCAGGTATTGCATTGTTCAAGGGTACATATACAGAAGTTGCACCGCGTATTCGCAGTATTTGTGTGGGCTTCGAATTGGAAACGATGCAGTCGAACGAATTTGTTCAGGCGAGTTAAAGACGGAGGTTTGGGAATGACGCACCTTTTTGACGCACAGGTCGTAAACCGATTGTTATTTTTCCGCGACTTAAGCGATCCTTTCTTGCGCACGGTGTGCCAAGTGAGGCTAAGGAGCGCGTTATCTGGCTATGTAGTCTGCACAGACAATATGAGCGGTCCTGTTTGTGGATTTCTTAAAGAAGTTATTTTAAGTGTACGGTTTTTGTCCGTTAGATTTTCAAATGAGTACCTTTTTTCAGTGAAACGTAAAACATTGTACAAAGATGTATGCGATGTAGTTCTCCCTGTGCCAATGTACAGGGCCATATACAGTGGAGGTCAAGGGCAAGACGTGCTTAAGCGGGTGAAAAGAATGCAAGTAACGCCAGAGACCAAGTCTTCACACGGGTACGTTGAATGTCAAAACCTTTTTAGAAGATCGTGGGTTTTTCTTACCCTGGGGCTCGCATTGCTTGATCTGTAAGAAACCAGAAACAATAGATCATGTATTTCTAGATTGTTGGGCGGGTGTCTTCTTTTGGGATGTACTTCAGAGGACTATCAAAAAGGACTTTCCTTTAGATCCACAGGGTATTAGATATTTATCTATAGAAAACGATGATGGACTGCCATTCGACCTTATTATGCTAGTTGGCCTTCACTGTCTATGGCGCGCCCGTATGGCGGGGTATCACTGCGATGCGGATGCTCGGCCTGCACGAATGCTTTTCCGAGAATGCATGTCGAGATTTGTGGAAATTCAGAAAGCACAAGATTGTGCACCTGCGTGGCTGTCAAGGGTGGAACCCTTGACCGCGCTCAAAGAATTCTAAAATAGTCAGCCCTATAAGGCTGACACTTGGTGCTGGAAACTTGCAAATTTGGCTTGTTTTCTCAAATGTCATTTCTTGTTTGATATAGAAGTACAAAACAGGCAATAAATAAAAAAAAACTCGTGGCTGAGTGGTAGCGTCTCCGTCTCACACTCCGGAGACCCTGGTTCGATTCTCACCCAGCCCATCTTGCAAGTTGTTTTTTATTCATGAAGTGCCTGCCGGGATTTATCGCTCACGGCCAACGCCGCCGACGCCGACACCGACGACACCGGCTTTTCTGCGACACGAGCTCCTTAACGCTGTCGCGTTAAAAGCGGACACCGACCACGAAAGTTTATAAAAAGACGTTTAGGCTCTCGCATGGGAGCCACGTTCACAATGAAGTTAACGGCGGAAAGGGTCCGTTTATGTAGGCTTTTAGGTGTGACGTAGGCAACGTGCGTCTTTCCCTTTCATAAAATTTGGTGGTCGGTGTCCGCCTTTGACTGTTGTAATGTTTATTCCCGACCAGACGGGTTTCCGTCCAGTTCTTGGTTTCAGAAAGAGCGGCTATATAAAAAAAAGCAAAGAGGTTAACCCTTCATGCAGAGTCCTGACTGGCCACCCTGCACAAAGGTAAAAGGATGAGCACAAATACTTTCACAATCTGACAGTATCCGGCAGCGTTATCGTTCTGTTGTAATTTGAGCAGAATAGATACATACTTCTCTGCGAGGTTGCGTTGGTAGCACACGTCCACAAGTGTCTATCTTGAAAGCAGAAGAACTCGTGAAGCTGGCAGTTTACCACATACGTGCCGTATTTACCCGACTGGAACGCTCCCTCGATTGCAACGCGCACCCGTTTTCCGTGACGTAAAAAAAGAAAAGTCTTTTGCAGTACCGCGAACCTAGTTTTTTTCATATAGAAATACAACTTTCTCTCATTTGGAAAAACAAATATTTACTCCCAATGCAGTAAAGTAACGATACATAAAAAGAAAGTCGTAGTTTCGCCCGGAAGGCGAAGCATCGATTGAGATAGCGAATTAGTAGACAGCTGTCCGAAGTAAGGATAGCAATTTTATCAGCCGTATAAACTTGTAAGCATTCGCTTACTAACTAAATTAACAAGCATGGTGTCACGCGCGCACAAGCAGGCATGCACATGTCTCACTCAATGACCGGGAAAACTCGCTATCAAAATGCTGGAATGAGTAAGTGCGGCAGCAGGAGCGAGCGAATTGACCTTCGCGCTGCGACGAGAACACATCGCGGTGCGCCTAAACGCGTAGACTCCGGAGAGCTTTAGGTAATGGAGTCGCAAGAACTAGGGGCGATGGTGCTGCGCATGCGCAGACCCAGACGAAGGGGTCTGCGCCTTAATCTACAACTTGCGTCCCCTAATCTAAAACTCTCTGTTGTCCCCATCACACATCGCTTTCAAGATAGGGGCCGCGCGGCCACAACGTAAGCAGCAGCCACCGGAGTAGAACGCCTCTCCTGTTTGCGCCAGTCCCGCACGCAAGTTTCGGGGACTCCGAACGCCCGTGATACGGTCCTGTTTCCATCCGTCTCCGCACACGTGATCACTTTCCTTTTAATTGCGGCATCATGATGAACGCGGCGTGTCTTCGCAGTTAGCATTTGCATGCCGATTACAGATGGGTCGCTCAGGAGCGAGCCGGATCTCTTGAGCCACTCTTTTCAAAGAACGAGTGAGCCGTGGTTCAGTAAAAGTGAGCGGCGGTTCTTTCGGAGAGAGGAAGCTGGTTCCCCCGTTCAGTGAGTCGTGCCGCACCGCTCCGTCAGAGCCGGGTCTTCTGCGGGGTTTCGTGGTTTCGTTTCCCAGCCGACGAGTGGTGGCCGGCGTGGGCAGACTCGCGATACTCGTATATACTTGCTCGCTGTACGCGGTGTGCGCGGTAGGCCCTTCGCTTTGGTGTTTGGTGTGTTTCCTGTAGTGTGGCACCTGATGCAACCGAAGAATCCTTAATCCTAAAATATTAATCCTTAAAAGAAGCCCTAATTGGCAAAGCATGACGCCGTTCCTTACCTCCTCGAACGACGTCTCACGGCTCTCACCGATCGCGCATCGTGCGCTAGTGCAACAACACTTCGAAGACGAAGTCTTCATTTGTGCTAATTGTAGTGTCGTAGGGCGACACTAGGTGCCCTTAGTTGCATAACTATCAAAGCCATAGATGGCACCACTGTTGCCGGGTATATAGATGGGTGCTCGCATGAATAAAGGGTCTTGCGTCTGGTGTGATATGGGTTGACATCTGTCTCGTTCTCCTGCTGACTACACTACAATTTGGCGACGAGGATGGGATCCGCTGCACTTTCGCCGCCGCCGCTATTCCTCGCTTCCCCGGGCACTCCAGCCATTCCATGGCCCCGCTGGATACGCCTCTTCGAGAATTTCCTTCTCGCGTCTGGAGCTGCCGACCTGCCTGCGTCCCGCCGCCGAGCTCTTTTGCTACACTGCTTGGGGCCAGAAGGACAACGCATTTTCGATGCACTTCCATCGCCAACTGCGCCGAACGAAGCTGCTTCAGCCGCGCCCTCCGTGCAAGACGCCACGGCGACTAGTTCCCCAGACGCATACGACGTGGCCCGCGAGACGCTGGCTCGACATTTCGCCGACACGCGCAACGTTCGGCTGGAACGCAACCACTTCCGCGAACGCCGTCAGCTACACGGCGAGTCCATCTCTGACTTCGCCCTCGCGCTTCGAGAACTGGCTGCCTCTTGTAATTTCGGCGAGCAAGCAAACGAAAACATGTGCGAGCAGTTCATCACTGGCGTTGCATCTCCGCAGTTACGTTCACGATTGTTATTGGAAGGAGACGCGCTGACTTTCGACCGTGCCGTCGAACTTGCGCTACTTCGTGAGCGAGCTCAGCTCGAGTCTGAAGCCTTTGCTAACCCCATTCAGCGCATCATACAACAGCCACGCCAACGTGACGCTTTTGGAATGGCCAGACAAGATAACCGGCGTTTCAGCGACAATGACACACGCGTCCCAAGTCAAGCCAGCGTTCGTCATGCTCTCCCGCCAACTTCAGACACGGCCACCGCCGTTGTTCCGTACAGCGGAATTTCAGGTGTCTGCGGTAATTGCGGCACAGCAGGTTGCGAGCCGTCTGTGTGCCCCGCTCGCGGTAAGACCTGCTTCGCATGCGGCCGCCGTGGTCACTTCATGCAAGTCTGCCGTAGCGGCCGCAGCGCACGAGGACGACGCCCGGCTCGCGTCCGTGAAGTAGTTTCTGAACAGGACACGTCAGACGCCATCAGCATTCTCACTGTTTACGAAGATAAGCCCACATGTGTCTACATTGAAGTGGCAGTCACGCCAATCAACTCCAAATCGCAACCGCGCGTTGTGAAGTTCTTGGTCGACACTGGATCCGCTGTGTCAATTATATGGGAACAAGAATTCCGAAGCGTGTTCGAAGACAGCATACAATTGACCAGCTCTAAACTTACATTGTTGGACTTCCAACGCCGGAAGATTCCTGTGCTGGGACAATTTAAAACCGGAATCTCGTACAAGGAAAAAACGGCCGTTATAGCAATTCATGTCGCACCCGGAGGGACTTCTCTTCTTGGTCTGGACGCTGTGCAAGCTCTAGAGCTACATATTGTGGGCGCACAGCTACGTTGCCTGCACACGGCTGCCGAAGAAGGTTCAGGTGCCATGCTGGAAGGAGCAGCCAAAACGGCACAGGAACAGCACAGCCCGCTAAGTCTATCAAAGTTCGGTATGCCAGCTTTGCTATGGGCAAAATTTTGCCATTTGTTCTCACCAGGCCTTGGACTTGCCAAGGGCATTCAGCACAAGGTCAAGATAAAGTCGTCAGCCTCTCCAGTCGTGCAAAAGCTCAGACGGTTGCCACTTTCTCTGCGCAAGCCGGTTAGCGACCAGCTTGAGCGTCTTCTTTCTGATGATGTCATTGAAAGGGTTAACGCTTCCGAGTGGGTTTCTCCTATCGTTATAGTCCGCAAGAAGGACGACAGTATCCGCCTCTGCGTTGACTTAAGAGAGCCTAACAAAGCGATTGTAGTCGACAGCTTTCCCTTGCCCCATACGGAAGAGCTTCTACACTCTCTGAATGGAGCACGCCACGTTTCAAAGCTCGATTTAGCTTCTGCCTATTACCAGGTGCTGCTTCACCCAGATAGCAGAGACCTCACTGCTTTCATTACGCACGATGGCCTTTTTCGTTTCAAAAGGGTGTGCTTCGGACTGGCATCAGCCCCAGCTGCGTTTTAACACCTCATGACAACGGTCCTGCGAGGCTGCAAAGGGGTACTGTGCTACCTAGACGACATCATTATCTTTGGCAAGACTGAAAAAGAGCATTTGAGAAATCTGGAGCAAGTTCTTCAACGAATCTCTGAAGCTGGACTTAAGCTCAATGATAAATGCGTGTTTAATGCATCAGAGTTACCATTTCTTGGGCATCGCGTCAGCTCGGAAGGAATAGCTCCCCTTCAAGCCAAGGTTGATGCCATTGTTCACGCTGCCACCCCCACAGACACAAGCATGCTGCGTTCATTTTTGGGCTTGGTTGAGTACTATGCTAAGTTTATTCCCCACCTGGCTGAAGAGGTAGAACCTATGCGTAGGTTGCTTCGTAAGGATGTACATTTTGAATGGGATGACGCTGCCGAAAAGAGCTTTGCAAGGGTAAAGAAGCTCCTATCATCGCACAAGATACTGCAAATGTTCGATCCGACGCTCCCTGTTATTGTGGCCACAGATTCGTCTGCTTATGGCCTGGGAGCAGTACTACAACAGGCTCACGGCCCACACACTCGGACTGTTGCCCTCGCATCCCGAACTCTGACAGAAACGGAGCGGAAGTACTCAGCGGGAGAGCGGGAGGCCCTGGCGTGTCTGTGGGCATGCGAGAAATGGCACACTTATCTCTGGGGACGACCATTCACGTTGGTAACGGACCATCAAGCCCTAGTATCTCTACTTTCGACACAAAGCACAGGACAGCGACCACTTCGCATCACAAGGTGGACCGCTCGTTTGCTTCATTACAATTTCACAGTTCAGTACAGACGTGGAGAATACAACAAGGTAGCAGACGCTTTGTCCCGGCTGCCTGTTCCAGAAACAGAAGATTGCCTTTAGATTGAAGAGGAAGTTGTGTCTCTGGTCACATCTTCAGTTCATGTCAATGACCTTCGACTTGCTACAGCCGAGGATTGCAAACTCCAGGAGGTTGTTCATTTTGTTCAGACAGCATGGCCACCAAAGAAATCTTTGACTGCTGAACTGACTCCTTACTATGAGGTCCGGGAGGAATTGTCAGTAGCAGATGGTCTGCTTATGCGCTCGGAGCGTATTGTGGTTCCAGCCAAGCTCACTGCTACGTTTATTCAGCTTGCCCATGAATCGCACCCGGGAATTGTGAAGACCAAGCAACGTCTTCGTGAAAAGTACTGGTGGCCAGGTCTGGACAAACAAGTAGAGACTGCCATCCGAAACTGCACGGTCTGCCAGTCGGCAGACAAAAGTGCTAAGAGCTATCCCACTCCACTACAGCCAGTGGCCCTTCCAGATAAACCTTGGAGCAAGATAGCTATTGATATTGTGGGCCCATTTGAGCGTGCACCAGCCGATTGCCGTTTCGTTATATCGGTTGTTGATTATTTTTCCAAATGGCCAGAAGTTGCTTTCTGCAGGGATGTGTCTCCCACTAAAGTGATGGACTTCCTCCTGTCAATATTTGCACGAGAAGGCTACCCCGACGAACTGGTCTCGGATCATGGACCACAATTTACATCCCGAGAATTCGAGTCCTTTCTTCAAGACAAGGGCATCAAGCACAGCTTCTCGGCTGTGTATCACCCACAGGCAAATGGACAGGTGGAAAGGTTCAACCGTGTGCTCAAATCTTATATTCAGTTGGCCTTGCTGGAGCAGCGACCAGTGAAGAACACTGTTACAGAGTACTTGGGGATCTTCAGAGTTACTCCTCACAGTACCACTGGCCTTTCTCCTGCAGTGCTTCTGCATGGCCGGCACATCAGGACATCCTTGGACGTCATCAGACATCCCACTTCTAGCTTCTTCACGGACCCCGCTCCAGAGATGTCCTCACTTCGGAAGAGGGTGAAAGAGCACCAGCGCAAAAACAAAGTGTACGCTGACCGACGAAGAGCAGCCCGGGTACCGCAGTTCCAAGTCGGGAAGTATGTGCGCGTTAAGAAACCAATTCCTGGTCCGAAAGGTACTCCCAGCTTTGGACCTCCAATGAAGATCCTTAAGCGCATCGGGCGTTGGTCCTTCTGCCTGGAAGACGGTCGAACTTGGAATGCCTCACAGCTGACTGCAGTCCCAACGGGATCATCGCTACAACATGCGGTACGGTGGGATGACGACTACCAAACTGCGCCGCTACACGGAGCACAAGCCTCTTCGCTGCCAAGTCCACGGACACCTGGCAGAACCCCTGGGCAGTTGGAGCTATCCCCGTCATTATCTTCAGAAGGTGGTGACAGTGCTTCCGTTGTGATCGAACCTGCTGGCGAGCCGCCAGCGTTTCGTCGGTCCACACGGGATAGAAGACCACCGGCAAGGTTGCAGGACTATGTGCTTGTGACTGGCTTGTAAATATGTCTGTATTAAGGAAGGGGTAGATGTAGTGTCGCAGGGCGACACTAGGTGCCCTTAGTTGCATAACTATCAAAGCCATAGATGGCACCACTGTTGCCGGGTATATAGATGGGTGCTCGCATGAATAAAGGGTCTTGCGTCTGGTGTGATATGGGTTGACATCTGTCTCATTCTTCTGCTGACTACACTACACTAATCAGTGTAGTCATGAAATTGTCGCCCATGTCATCCACTTCTGGGCATTTCCTGAGCCTGTATCAATAGCACGTCAATAAAATGAAGCCAATGATCTGTTGTGTTGTAATACGACTCATCTTTTTTTTTGTCCTGCCGCATGATGGCATGATCGCCAGTATCGCGCGTGTGCTCAAGAAAAAAAAAAGGTACGCACGGCAGGGAGGATGGAAGGGCGGCTTAAAAAGAAAAGAAAACGAGACAGGGTGGATGCGTCACGCAGCATAACACAGTTTATAATTTAAGTCAACTGGTGAGCCGTTCATATGAACAGGTTCATTTCAGTGGGCTGAGCGGTTCCGAGCCACTCAGTGAAGCGAGCCGTTTTGCCCACCTCTAACATTTCTGATAGAGCGAACGCAGAAAACGGAAGGACGGAGGGCGGACTAACCTAAGCACACGTACTACTGCTAGCACATGGAGGAAGCTAAGGCGGCTAGTCTCGAAGCGTTGACGAGGCGGCCATTTTGAAACGCCGATGGCGATAACGCAGATCTAGGGTCTTAGTCGATTTTAACGCGTACGCAATTTTTGGACCCGTTTTATCAGAAAAAAAGTGCGCGTTAGATTAAAGTAAATACGGTATACGTGTCTTTGGGTGCCATCGAGAGTGCGGGCCGTGGCCGCAAGAGGGACTACAGTGCGAGGTCAAAAAGAAGAAGAAAGCTAAAGGCGGCCGGGCTGCTGCTCCCGTCATGATGGGCGTTGCAACAAGGGTACCGAAAGGCAACTTACCAACGCCGGTATAACCGCCCTTCTATTGCGCGCCGATTCTTTGCCTGACGGTCCGTCCTCTTGCATGGACATGGATGCCGGTGACGTCACTGACGTGTCAGCACAGGTACAGCCTCCCGAAAGCGTTGTCAGCGATCGCGGCGAACAGGGGTTCTGCCTAACCAACCAGAAAGTCGTCAAGTTGTCGTACCTGTGGACAATCACAAATTTCAATCTGTGCCATAAGCGTACCGGGCAGGCTCTGCTCAGTTCAACCTTCTCCGCGGGTGAGACCAAGCCCGTGACGTGGCACCTCAAGCTTTTCCCGAGGGGATCGAGCGAAGATTACGAGTACTTCGTGTCCCTATTCCTCGTATCCTGCAACACCAGGCGGGTCGCCGCTAGGGCGAGGTTCTCGGTCATCGACGCCGTAGGAAACGAGGCCATCCAGAAACAGACCGACACGCGCCTCTTTCGGCGCAAGGGCGAGGGCTGGGGGTTCGGGAAATTCGTCGGCAGACTGGCGCTGAAGCAGGACCGCGGCAACCTTTTGCCCAACGACACGCTGACGTTGAAGTGCGAAGTGATCGCCCTGGAGAGCAGCACCACCAGTACGCCTGGGACGAGCAGCGGGATGGCCGCGCTGCCCGAGTGCCGCCTCTCCGAGGACTTGGCATGGCTCCTCGAGAGCAGCAGCAACGCTGACGTCATGCTGAGGGTTGGAAGCGAGACTTTCCCGGCTCACAAGGGCATCCTGGCTGCCCGGTCGCCGGTGTTTCGGGCCATGTTCGAGAACGCGTCGGCGGAGGATGCGCTCCCCGAGGTGGCCATCACGGACGTCGAACCTGAGGCGTTCGCCGCTCTCCTGCTGTTCGTCTACACGGGTCGAGTGCCGGAACCGATCCCGAAGCCGGTCTCTCTTCTGAGGGCCGCCGACAGGTACAAACTGGATCGGCTCAAGGCGTCGTGCGAGATGACTCTGATCTCCGGCCTGAGCGTCGAGACGGCAGCAGACGCGCTCATCCTGGCCCACCAGCACGAGGCCCTCACGCTGCGCAATCGGGCTCTTGACTTCGTGTGCTCGCACATCGACGACGTGGTCGAGACGCCGGGGTGGGCGACCATCTGCAAGAGTCACATCGAGCTGCTGGAACAACTCTTGGTGACGCTCATCAACGAGCGCGGTGAGCCGCCGTCGAAGCGGAGCAGGACCTCGTGAACGGGACTCGCAGAGGACTACTCTGCCCGACAGAGTTCGCCCGTGTAGTGCAGAAGGTGAGGCAGTGCATCACGGGACAACGAATGGCCATGGACACCTCACCTGGCTTCTGAAGAACTTTGTCCATGCTTTACCCAAAAAGAAAGCGGTGACTGGCACGACAGCTAAAATTCGCGAAACAAATTTTTGGAACGCATGCGTTTAGCACAAGAAGCTTCCATGGCCTTTGCGTCAGCAAAATAAAGATTCTCTCTCGCTCTGTCGCTCTTGTTGTGACTCCTGTAGCCCACTGCAATCTTCTCGGCATTCAGGGCTCAGATTGATAAGGCTATTAAAGAGTTTGTATAGCTATATTGCAACAGTAGAACTAAGAAGCTCATACCGCAGTGACTTTGCACTGAACGGCTCCATTCGAAAGATCTGAATATTTGCACATCTATGCAGGGTGTTTCACGTAACTTGAACCAAGGATTTTAAAGTGGTTAGCCGCAGCTGAATAAAACCAACAGAATATGCTTTGCCGTCATGTGGCGCTCCTTATACTATTTTTTATATTCAGCTTAATTAGTTAATTAACAAAGATGAATTATGAAAATTTTGCTATATTCACTCTTTGGCCATTTGGTGTTTATTTGAGTTGTAGAGGGCATTCAGAAACTATCGATCCAATTTTTTTTTGGCAACGTACATGCTGCGTGGAGATTTTTTTTCGGCGTTTAAAGAAAGCCAGCAAAATATGAAATGAAACCACGTGACACCACAGCTCTAGGCATCGACTTTACAGTGCGTCAGCATAATTGGCGGTGGCGCACGGAAAGGAAGCGCCGTTGTCTTGATAAGCGATAGGATCGACTAACGGCTGAGAGTCGTGCCATACGATAGCGCACCAGCGCAGTCACGTGGTTTTACTTCATATTTCGCGGGATTTCTTTAAACGCCAAAAAAAAAAGAACCGCCACGCAGCATGTACGTTGCCACAAAAAATTTCATCGGTCGTTTTTTAACCCCCTCTACAACGAAACGAAATGCACTTGGCGCCAAAATTAAAAATTAAAAATTTTGCATAACTCACCTTAGTTAATTAGCTAGTTAAATGTAATATAAAAAAGGAGCGCCACATGCCGGCAAACCATATGCCACTGGCTTCATTCAGCTGCGGCTAACCACTTTTTTTAAATCCTTGGTTCAAGTTATGTGAAACACCCTGTATATTGAATAAGCCGGTATGTCGTAACATGTCACCTTACAAACCGAAAAAAAATATGTGCCATTTCACTCTGTGAAGGAGGATGACCAGCAAAGCTGCGTATGTGAGCCCCTTAATGCAGCACTATCCACTGCCGTGCGTCAAAAGCCGTATGCACATAAATTGATGGCGAGGCGCGACTAGTCGCTTTTCCATGATGTTGAGCCTCGGAAGATGATGAGGCACCATGAGGTATACATACCCATCATCATCATCATCATCATCATCGTCATCATCATCATCCAGGTTACGCCCACTGCAGGGCAAAGGCCTCTCCCATATTTCTCCAACAGCCCCGGTCATGTACTAATTGTGGCCATGCCGTCCCTGCAAACTTCTTAATCTCATCCGCCCACCTAACTTTCTGCCGCCCCCTGCTACGCTTCCCTTCCCTTGGAATCCATTCCGTAACCCTTAATGATCATCGGTGATCTACCCTCCTCATTACATGTCCTGCCCATGCCCATTTCCTTTTCTTGATTTCAACTAAGATGTCATTAACTCGCGTTTGTTCCTTCACCCAATCTGCTCTTTTCTTATTCCTTAACGTTACACCCATCATTCTTCTTTCCATAGCTCGTTGCGTCGTCCTCAATTTAAGCAGAACCCTTTTCGTAAGCCTCCGGGTTTCTGTCCCGTACGTGAGTACTGGTAAGATACAGCTGTCATACACTTTTCTCTTGAGGGATAATGGCACCCTGCCGTTCATGATCAGAGAATATCTGCCAAACGCACCCCAGCCCATTCTTATTCTTCTGATTATTTCTGTCTCATGATCCGGATCTGCGGTCACCACCTGCCCTAAGTAGATGTATTCCCTTACCACTTGCAGTGCCTCGTTACCTATCGTAAACTGCTGTTCTCTTCCGAGACTGTTAAACATTACTTTAGTTTTCTGCAGATTAATTTTTAGGCCCACTCTTCTGCTTTGCCTCTCCGGGTCAGTGAGCATGCATTGCAATTGGTCCCCTGAGTTACTAAGCAAGGCAATAGCATCAGCGAATCGCAAGTTACTAAGGTATTCTCCATTAACTCTTATCCCCAATTCTTCCCAATCCGGGTCTCTGAATACCTCCTGTAAACACGCATTGAATAGCATTGGAGACACATACCCATATATTGTTGCAAAACGCGGCACGACACATTTTACTAACGAATCCCGGCACGCAGGGCCGGATTAAGGAAAACGGGGCCCTGGGATAATGCGCATGCAGGCCCTCTTTCCCTATACTGACCCTCCCCACCCCCCTCTCGCCTGCTACGCTATTCGAAATATGCCATGTTTCGTTTTAATTTCACCAAATTAGAAAGAACCAAGTGCGATCAACGGCATTATTATTATATTTATTATTATAAGGAAAACAACAAAACTTGCTTGAAATGCGTGCTGTTGTAAACACCAACACATGTGTTCACTTAGTGATTAAGCTGCATTCTGTTTTCAGCAAAAGCTAGGCTTTAAGGAAAGGTTTAGTGCACTCAAGATGAACAAGAACGTAGAAAAGACAACACAGCTCAGATGTCGATCCTTCTGAAGTTAGGCTTTGTTTGCATCACTAAGTTTAATCCCGTGAGGTTGTGACGCATGGTTGTATCCAAAACATTCTTTATTAAAATTCAAGCTTCAGACTGCAGTAATCTTTATACACGTTACTCTATGAATATGCAATAGATATACACAATACTTAAGGCAATGCAAACACCATAAAAATACACTAGAATACAGATGAAAATTACCAACTGTAATTACAAAGCATTATTTGAAAATATTTTGGTTAAAGGTAAGACAAGCAAGGACGACACCAAATAAACGTGGCCACTATCAAAAACACCTAAAATACAGTTCTTTATAAGCACGCTAAATATCACAAGAACAAACAAGAAACGAACAATGAAGATTTGCATATATTGAATTACACTGCTCAGCGTTTCATTGGCAACGGGGAGGCTGGGAGGCGACACAACGAACTTATTGGAACTATTCATGTATAGCGCAAACAGTCCTTTTTTAAAATGGCATCTTTCGCGCCTTCGCTTTGGCGAAATCAGATATAGTCTGTTCGAAAGATAGATCGCGGAGGAGGTCACTTTCAATGGACATGATAGTAAGCGAGTTCACCTTGTCGTCAAGGAGGCTCGAACGAAGGCGATTTTTTATCAGCGACAACTTCGAAAACGATCGTTCGGTCTCACAGTTTGCCACGGGTATGCTTAAATACATTCGCAAAGCAATAGAAAGGTTCGGAAACACATCAATAAGCTTTCTTTCGTGCAGCAACTTCACTATTCCCAGGGGACTTGTGTCCTGGCACACAGAGTTGTGCAGAAAGTTCGCAAACTGAACGATGTCGGCGGAAAATGCTGGCTCCAAATCATTTTTGTAGGTTTTTACCAACTTCTCAGACTGCTGTGCCAGACAGGCCTCGCTCCCAACTTCTGTCAGCAATTTTACGAATCCGAACCTTTCGCAGAGTTCAGTGTAAGCCGCCTTTCGCACTCGCAGAGCAAAACCTAGACTGTCAAGTACAACATTGTAGGTCTCTACGATAAACCTTTTTCTACCTTGTAGCGCACTATTGCTTTTTCCGTCCGGGTGCTTACTCAAAACGATGCGTTTGCCCTCATCCTGAAACATTGATTGCTATTTAGCGTTCGTGCTCTCTCTGCGAAGGTATCGAAGAGAGGTCGCAAAGAATTAACAAAGCCTTCTAGAGAGCTCAGCAGGCCTACAGCAATTGAAATGTCTAGGCCGGGCTTCTGAATTGCTACGCTCGTTTTGTCGAAGGGCTCCAAGATGTCACTCTAGAAAATTGCCATGAATTCAGTCTCTTGTTTTGTCATTTTCTTGAAGAGAGAGTGCGCTTCGTTCCTAGTTCACAGTTTTCTTCCTCGTTCTTTGATATAGCTTCAAGGCAACACAAGTCTGCATTGAAATTTTTCAGAATGGCCTTACATGATTCAGCGTGTCTTGACCACCTGGTCTCAGAGAGACTTTTCAAAACAAGCTGCTGGCCAATTCCGCCCATGCTGTCCAAAAGATACCTCCATTGCTTAGGTGAGGCAGCAAAGAACACATACAGTCTCTGAATTACGGTGAAAAATTTGATTGCCTCAAGGCAACTGTCAACGCTACACGGGCCAACTAAGGTCGGTTAATGACCAGCACACCGGACGTAGACTGCCAATTCGTTCAGGTGTTTGATTTGAGCTTGCAGTCCTTTCTATTTCCTGACATATTACTCGCATTATCATAAGCTTGGCTCCTACAATCATCAATTGAGATGCCATTGGTCGTCAAGAGGGACATCGCGGTATCGAAAAGATACAAGCCGGTATGCAATTCAATTGGAAAAAATCCAAGAAAGCGTTCATACACTTTCCCATTTAAATAGTATCATAAAACAACTAACAGCTGATCAACGTGAGTAAGGTCTGGAGTCGAATCAACAATTAAAGAGAAGTATTTTACGCGTTTCCCTTCGTCAACGAGACGTTCTTTGACAGCCTTTGCCATATGTTCGATTAATTCATCAAAAATGGTTTTTAACAGATACGATGGGTGGCCTTTTCCTTTGCTCCAGTAGCGTTCGATGTGCTCCTCTAGAAAGGGATCAAACTTGGCAATGGCCTCAAGCACTCCCATATAATTGCCATTTCTCGGTGAACCACAAATCTCCTCATATAAACCCTAAGCCCCTAAACGCTAGGTTGCGCTCAGCTAGAAGCTTAACTACAACGACTACGCGCTTCAACACCTCTGTCCAGTAAGCGGTCTCAGTGACAAAATGCTTAACCAGCTCCTTGTCAATTGCGCTGCTCGTGTTAGAGCGGGCGAGCCATGCTGCCACGTAGTTCCGGTGCTCGATGCTATTTTCATGCGCGCAAATCTTTTCTTCTGCTCTTTTCCAATCAGAAAAGCCGTGCATGGTGAAAGCACTGGGATTGCTTGAAATCGAAAATAGTTTGCACATGAAACAGTAAACGGAACCTTTGGACTCCGAGTACATTAACCAGTGTCGCTCGTACGCCTCCCGTGTTACAGCGTTTCGCACGAAAAGACGAGGTGACATATAGCGTTTCTGAGTTTTGTATTGCCTTTCAGAAGACGGAAAATTTTCTGCCCGATTTTGAAAATACAATGGCCCTTTCTCAACGCATACACTCTGAAAGCTGTCAGTAATAACGTCCGGCCACTTAGCAGCGTCACTTCGGAGAATCTCGCAACGTACCTCTTGCTGCGGGGGTGTCTGTACTTCTCTGTTGCCGCAACGAGAAGCCGTCTCATTCGTCCTCTCGAGGCAAACTTTGTTGGTGCGAACATGATTATTTGAAGCCAAACTAACACGGAACAAGTGAGTCGGTTCTTGGAGCGTTGTTTCCTGGCGCTCGTCAGTAGAAAGAGGCTCATCGGGGAGGTTTGGCACCTGTTGATCAGCAGTAGTAGAAATCGGGCGTGGCAGACCGGACACCTGGAGCTCTGTGGCAGGGGCCCGGCCCAGTAGCGTAGACGTTGCTGACTCAGGAAAAGGACAGGGTTCGGTTAGCGTCGGTTTCTCAGAAATATGGACGACCGAGGTTGGCTCCGTTTTCACAGGATCCAGACAACCAAGATGAGTGAAACCTTGCTTTTTGCCATGAAACCGTGGTGATGGAGTTAGCAAGTCCTCCACAGAAGCACAGTCGGTACTATTGGGAGTTTGACACGGACTCTGAGTAGAGCGATAATACTGCTCCGCGGAAGCTGCATTCAGTAGGTACTTTGTGATCCTTGGTAGCTTCTTTTCACGCTCTTGTCTTTCTAACTTCGCCTTTCGTTTAGACGCACCACTTTGATGCTTCCGACCGAGCATTTTCGCATGAATGGATGCTAATTGTTTACCGGGCACTTCGTCTATCCGACGCGGCCGCAGGTGTCCAACGGTGGTTGTCCCGATGACTGGCGCACGCTGCCTGGATGGTCCGTGGCTGGCCGAGAGTGGTGCGTCCCTCGGGAGCTCCTCAGCGGGCGCGATTATGCAAGCTTAACCGGCGGCTCGGGGCTAAATCGCAGCGCGCGATCAACCTCCTTTCTATCTCTGTTGTCTGTTGCTAGCGCCAGAGCAGGCGTTCACATACGCATAGAGTTCCTTGTACAAATTCCCTCCTTCTCCGTACAAACTCACTCCTTCTCCCGTTCCGGTCTCGTCTTCCTATTGGCTAGGAGCAATCGCCTGTTCTGCGAGGTGCTCGATTTTTCTTTCGCCCCGTCGACGCCGAGCGCGAGAACGAAGGGGAGAGGGTGACTCCGAGCGCGGGCGAAGTTACGCACCCTCCGTCGCCTCTGAGTCATCTTTTTCTACTTTTTTCTGGAAAGTTCGGCGGCCAGTCTGACCTACTCTTTCCGTCGAGCGCGCGCGAGGGTGCGCAGCCACTAGGCAGGAATGGGCCCTGAAGACAGGCCTTTGTGTCCAGCTCTCCAACTTCCCCCTTCACTCTTCCACCACCCTAGCCCGAACAGTGAACATTCCATGCCCCACAGCACGCGGTCAAAAGCACGTGTGACGTCTTCTTTCCTTTCTTGCCTAGACTCTGCGATCAGACTCATCATCTGCTATCGTACTCATCCTCCCCCGCCCCAATTACCATCACGGTAAAGAAAAGTCGAATGGGAGGCACTGTTGGGTACTGCAGCACATCATTTCTATGAGAAGGACAGCGGCGGAACTATTTGAGTGGTGGAGGGTGACGCAGTGGGGACGAGGGGCAAGGGAGATTTAGGTCCTCATCCCACATTACATGTTTTAGGTGTTTCCTCCTTTCCCCTCCTCTCCAGACAGCACTGGACAGACGGACTGACAGGAAACCACAAAACGTCTTCCAAGCAAACGCACCTCCTCGCTTTGTTAGAAAGAGGGCCGCGCCGGGCTGGCGGGGGATTCCCGTTCTTGCAGCTCGACAAGCTCTCCCCAAATGATATGGCTAAACGCATGCTGTTACATTAGGCGGGGGTCCCGTCTGCTTGTTCTGGTTTTCTCGCTTCATACATGTCGTTTGAAGTTCCGTTGCCCATGGTTCCATAACCTAAGCTGGTTAGAATAAATGGGTTCCCTTCTCCTACTGTCCGAGGTTAGGCCCTGGGCTGCAGCCCCCTTAGCCCCCCCACCCTTAAACCAGCGCTGCCGGCACGTAGGAGACGCACTTCACCGCACTCCGAGGTCACACACTGCTTCGCCGTAGCCAAGGCAATCGTGCGTTGGTAGACGTCCCGTAATGCAGTAGTGGTTGTGAGGTCACTCGAAAACCAGAAGCGGTCACACACAACACAGGACACACTCTCTCTCTGAAACCACTCCAAGTTTTCGGGATCAGGGCCACATAGTCGGTTCGTATTTCTTTCCGCCTCACGGTCCTGGCGGGCAGAGCGCTGACTTGACCACCACCACTGGAGAGCGGAAGGAAAGGGAAGGAGATAAGAAGCAAGCGCTTGGAACGCCCACAAAGGGAGGCCGGTGCGAAGGTAAACATGGCCGACGCGGGTCAGAGTGTAGTATCTGTTCTTATCAGCTTAATATCTGATACGGGTTTTATTTGAACCTAAGATATTAAACTTATTTTTGCAATCTGGCGAAGTGCTTAAAGCCTACTTCACCTCCGCCGCGGGTCGGCCCTGTATTGCACTATCTTCGGGAGCGGCACACGTATAGGAAGGAATTCTCGATTTACGCCGCTCAACCGACGCACGCAATTTCTTCCAGAACCTAGCCATATACAGCGTCGCTGTAAAAAGTAATTGGGCTTTGTTGGCTGACTGCTCGTGTAAGGAGCTAGTGCCCGGTGCATCATGTCTCAAATCTTTACTGTTTCCTGCGAGCGACGGTACACTGGAATGGCCGCTGAATGTTTTGCCCTCTTGAAGCTCCGCAAGTACATTTGCGGTGTTCGCGGGTGGTCTCGCAATGGTCTACCGACAGAAAACGAGCGCATCTGGGCAACGCGACGTACTTTGAGCGTCCTCAATCATTAAGAGTACCGTAACTACAGTTTGAGACTGTTCTCTGCTGATATTCTTGTGACATACTTATATATGTAATTTGCACGGCTGTAAGTTCAGTATGCGCCCAAGCTCGGTGAGAAGTTTGTTACCACCTTCAGCAGAAAATGTGCAACTTACGGAAATAAACTCCAGTCTTGTTGAAGCACAACTTCATGGCACGAAATTAGAGAGACGCAGTTACACGTTGCGTAATTTAGTAAAGCACCTATCTATGCATACAACTGCATCGTCTCCAGTTCTCCGAAGTGGTCAGGCTCACACTACTGCGAAGGGTGTCGAAACGGAGTGGAAGTGAAACGAAAACCGGAGCTGAACCATTATTTTTTTGTCATCGTGAAGTTGAACCCGAACTGGAACTAATTAGAGGAACCGTTCCGAACCGGTTTGACAGAGGGTTCAGAAAGCCCTGTACCCTGTGATGAGCACGTCATAGGAAAAACGCTGGACAAATGTTCGAATCCTCCTGTAGTCGGCAAACGATTCTCATGCTAATACTCAAATTACTTCAAATAACCTCAACTCAGTTCTGATATTCATTATATTGTTCATTTTTGTGGAACCAACGCTACCTTTTATGCGATAAAAAAGGCGGGCGCTTTGTGCAGTTGTAACCCAACTATACACCTGAGAGAAATCTATAGCGTTGAATCTAATAGTGGTCATTGCGGTTGATTTGGGCGTCACGAGTGACGTCAATGGTTCATGTGACGATGACGGTGTGACAATGACGGCGAAAGAATCAGGAATGGAAAGTCCTCCGTTGAAAATGTACTGACCAAATACGTACGTGACCAAGAAATAAATATATTTATTTAAAACCCCAGGAATCTTCAGGGTGGCTTTAGTTTGCTATACTTGGTATACAGTTATACTTGGAGTGATACCAGGCAATTGATGTAGTTTGGTGTAACTTTGCAAAATAAGACAACTAATATAACAGAAACAGCCCTACAGCGTTACATAGAAAAACACGCCGATCCTCCATCGCAGGACCATATCAGCCTACCACTATGTTTGCGCAAGCAACTAACAGGCTGCAACCTTTTTGGTCGCATCCGCAGTCCCAACCCGCGACCGACTCCGTGGCTGCCATCTGCGAGGGAAGACAACGGAGAAGTCCGGGCTTTTGCCGATGCTAGTGTCACTTTTGCCGATGCCAGCTAGTTGCTACTGTCCCAACCTGTCCTGTCTTAATCCTGCCTCAACCATGCCACTATCATTTTCCACTTGCGCCGCCGTCTTTATTCGCCGAGCTCCAGGCTGACGAATTGAGCACCTTGCGATCAAAATCACCACAAGAAACATCAAAGCTAGCTACAAACACAGATCCGATCTTCGCGGTGAAATACCTTCGCCAGGTATTAAACGGATCTCCTTTCGCCGAAAAAGGTAACCTGAAGTGTCGACGTTCGCGCGCACGGTGCGAATAGTTTGTATACCCTCTTCACCTTCACCAGGACAGATCCAGGCAGGCGGAGCCAGTCACCAACCTCCAGTGATATGTCCACTTCAGCTCTTATCGCAGCACCCCACGCTTTCACGACTATCAAAAGAATTCGGTCGAACCCATCTCACGATGACTGCCGCTGGTAGAGTTTAGCATTGAATCCATATAGCGACATAATTTATCACCACCGTCGAAACGAGTTATGTATATGAGGCGCGTACCGCAACGGGATTCCTCTTCTGCGCTTCCCCTAATAGCGCTCAGCGCCATCTGGTGCCGTCGCCGTGAAGCCTGCGTGTGGCCTCCGAAATGCATGGCAACTCGGTACGTGCGAACGCTGAGAAACGCGTCATGCGGCAACCAGGCTTCCCTCTCGGGCTTCTTTCTGGACACGCTCCGCTATCTAGTGGCATTACCGAGAAGTCCGTGCGTGGCCTCCGAGACGAGAAGCGTGGTGCACCGCTGCCTGCGCATGCTGAGAACTGTTCCATCGCTTGCCGCACATTCAGTGGCACATACTCCGTGACCCAATTGGCGAGAGGTTCATTGAAGAGCGGCACATACACAGTGCATTCACGGCGAAACCTCCTTAAGCGTCAGGTTGCTGTCGTTGAGGAACCATTCTGACGTGGGTTCAATTCCGCTCAGCATCGGAGAAACTTAAAGGATGTTTCAATGCGATAGCGCTTAGAGCCCCATGTCGCAGAAAATCCGGTGTCAGCGCCGGCGTCGGCGGAGTTTTCGGTGAAACCGCGCCCCGGCGACAGACCCTCCGACATGGTTCGGAGCCAAAGACCGCATGACGGACTACAACGACATCACGAAGGTCTACCTCCTGGCTCGCAGGACTTTCCCACCCCCGTACCCGAGGGTGAGTCGAGCGGAGGTGGTACTACTGAGGCAGCTGCAGACCGGATCGCTAGCGAGCCCAGGACTGATGCATCGCATGTAACCCGAGACATACCCGACCGATAAGTGCAGGATCTGCTGGAGGGAGACGGCATATCACACGCACATCTTGTGGGACTGCATCAAATATGCAAAGGAAGCAAGAACGATCCCGCCGCGGCTCGAGGCTACCGCGAAGGGCTACGACCGAGACCAGTAGCTTTGGGCTGTCCAGCAGGTCATCGGGGCGATCGAAAGGCAGGGACCCAGCGAGCCGGCAACGGCGGGCGGAGACCCACGCCGAGTAACGGCAACCTCGTAGATGACGTAGGCCTTCGTTGGATGCTCGTTGGGGCGCGCGAGAGCCCAACTGCAGGCACAAGTAAAGTTTGCTCCAATCCAAATCCGTGAGCGAAAATTGCCGTACGTATATGTCATGCCTTGTTATATGACATACGGCATGTGCGGGATATATTGCCACGCCATTCTATCACTACAGTCGCTTATACCTCGTCTTACATTCTTGACAAAGTTATTCCTCGGAATTTTGATAATGACAGCCCACAAACAAATACCATGAAACAAAACACCGACAGCGAATGACCTTTATGTTAAATCTTCTCAGACTTAAGTATTAACAACACAAAACAATAACAGAAACACGAAAGTGATGTAATATTTTGGCGCGGCTGTGCACGACCTCGGGGATCGGCCCACGCAAGAGGCCGCGTTTCTACCAGAAAGCTCGCCTTCGTGCATAGTGTTCGTCGCCAGCGCTTCCCTGTTAATATTACGGTCACATAAGATACAGTCCTGCAATTTATTTCGTCATTGTAGAGCGGCACATTTACAGTGGCACATACATAGTAACAAAGTTGACATAAAAGATCTTAATTGAAAAAAAAAGTATTATGGGGACCATAATCACGTTCTCATTATGAGGCACGTCGTAGTGGGGGACTCCGGATTAATTTTGACCACCTGGGGTTCTTTACCGCGTGCCTAACTCTTAGTACACGATGTTTTTTTGCATTTCGCCCCCATCGAAATGCGGCCCCCGTGGCCGGGATTTGATCCCGCGACCTCGTGCTTAGCAACGCAACACCAAAGCCACTAAAGGTGCTCATTGAAGACCAGCACAGACCGAGAGGCACGTACCCAATACTACAGATTGGCTCCGGAGTTTCTTCGAACAGCGGTACGTATACCCAGTCCCGCATCTGGAGTGATTTAAGTCGGCGTGAAAGAGGTTTGTTGAAGAGCAGCTAGCACATGCGTACACATTGCCGCATGCTCAGACAGCCAAATTAGTCTGGTTGGTTTCGCACCCTTTTACCCATTCGACCAAGGACTACCCAGTAACCCAGGTAGGAGGGAAAACGGTTAGATGCTAGCAAACATAGATATAAACGAACAAAGACATCCATACATGGCGCCCAGAAAGTGAGTAAAGTATCATAACGATACTAACGCATTAAAAGGAATTCCTTCGCAGCTCCACACAAGCATTGATAACTCAGAGTGGATCTGAACCTCCCACCCGACCTCTCCCGCAGCAAGGAGGCCGGTTGCGTTAAGAAGAATACGTGTGAGTGCTTCATTGACGCCCGCTGCAAACCTGTCTATGGGCTCCGGACCGTAGACCAGCATTCAGCGCGACCTGTCCCACCTGCCCTCACCCAGCTATCCTCGCAGCTGTACCGCGCCTCTTGCGAAATTGTCCCGGACTGCATGGATCAAGGCTCCACTATTATTAAAAATTGGGGTTACACCCGAGCCGCCCACCTGACTAACATCTTTGGATCTATGGTCCGTACACTTATAGCCCACAATAGTATTCCTACTTCAACGAAATGTAAGCAACATGCCTAGCACAGTTCACGGAGAATACCTTGAAAACAAAATACATAGCTCATATAACGCATGACATTTGAGAGAAAACGAGTGTGCAGTAATTCTTTTCAATGCGCAATTATTCTACGCACTTCCAACTTTTGGTACACGACACACATAGCATAGCCCTTATTTTTATTTTCTCCAAGTATGAAATAGCCGCCGTCCTTGTTCCTTCCAAAACAGCGGGAAACTTTGTAGAAGTATTACATTTAAGCCTGTCGAAAGTTTTAGTAAATTTCCCTTATCACCCAAATAACCCAGATGCTTTTAAATGTATCTGTATATGCCCCGAAAATTTCTCGCATTTTTTTCAAAATATAAACTTCGTGCGCAATTCATTGTTATTTAGAGAATTCTGAGGCATGTTATCGAAAGCTTCTGTAATCGCGCTAACGCCTTCGCTGCAAAAACGTAATAATGTCCGAGTTCCCGGTCGTTGAAATGGCGAAATCTTCATGGGTGCATCGTTAGAGCTCAGTAATAGGCTGTACTAAACAGAACAACGTTTGGAAGATCAACACCTACCACCCAGCCCTTTGTCGTTGTCAATTATTAAGTTACTGGTCACTTAATGGTCCTCTAGCCTCAACGCACAAGGTGACAGAAAATGCAAAGCAATTTTCCCGCGCAATTAAATAAAATTAAATTTGTTTTTGACCCATTGTGCACTGTGGCCCTTCCAAAACAAATCACAGTGAGCCTGCGCGCGCGCGCGCCTCGGGTCACAGGGTATTCAATTTCTTGCGTAATATTAAATGCATTAAATATACGTGTGTCCGCAACGCGTGAGGACAGAAATAAACTGTCTTTCACTCACATTAAACTCGAGAGTGAGACTGAAAAACGTTTATTAAATAGTTTCATTCTCCCAATATAAGCCGCGAAATAGAGGGCCCTACCATCGTGACTCATCAGTATGAATCACTGTACCAATAAAGCTCCTTTCTCTCTCACGGCGAGAGCAATACATCGGCAGACTGAATCCCCGGACTAGCGGGCCCGACTATCGTGACCCATCAACCCATCAACAACACTGCATCATTGCAATTAAGCTTCTCTCTCTCTCTCTCTCTCTCTCTCTCTCTCTCTCTCTCTCTCTCTCTCTCTCTCTCTCTCTCTCTCTCGGCGAGAGTGATACATCGGCCAATGGAAGCCCTAGAATAGAGGGCCCGACCATCGCTACTCAACAGTAAAAATCAATGCCCCAATAATGCTTTCTCTCTCTCTCTCTTTATCTCTCTCTCTCTCTCTCGGCGAGAGTGATACGTCAGCTGATGGAATCCCCGGACTCATCAATAAGAATCACTGCACCATTGTAATGAAGCTTCTCTCTCTATGTCTCTGTCTCTCGGCGAGAGGAATACATTGACTCATAGACAAGTACCTGCCGGTCGCGGATAGCTCTGCCCCTACCCAGTTCCCGGACTACGCGGGGTGTGCGGTGCCGGAGTTGGACCAGGACTTTGCCGCGGCCGAGATCCGAGATGTCTCTTCTCACTCAACGTCAAATCTGCCCCTGGGCCAGATGGCGTCACTAACAGGATGCTGAGGAATCTCGATGATGAGTCGATCGACTTCCTCACTGAAAGGATTAATGAAGTCTGGCGCAGTGGACAGGTCCCCACAAAGTGGAAGGCAGTCTGCACGGTACTCATCCCCAAACCCGGTAAAACACCAGGAATCGAGACTCTAAGACCAATTTCCCTGACGCCCTGTGTCGGTAAGGTTGCAGAGCATGCCCTGCTCAACCGGCTCAAGGTGCACATCGAGGCCAATGACATGTACACCCACAACATGATTGCTTTCAGAGCCGGCCTCTCGACACAGGATGCCATGAAGCTGATAAAGCATCAGATCATCGACTGGAGCACGGGAGATACCAGAGCCATCCTTGGATTAGACCTGCAGAAGGCGTTCGACAATATCTCATACGAGTTCATTCTCCAGTCTAGTGCCACCTTCGGGCTCGGGAAGAGGGCCTACGACTTCGTCCGATCCTTCCTTAGCCAGAGAACTGCCAAGCTCAAGATCGAAGGATACCTTTCGCAAGAGATCACCCTCGGTTCACGCGGCACGCTTCAGGGCTCAGTCATCTCGCCGACATTATTTAACATCGCAATGATAGGGCTTTCTAAGGAGCTCGCGAAGATTCAAGGAATCAACCATACCATCCACGCAAATGACATCACCATCTGGTGCGTCGGCGGGAGCGACGGCCAAGTTGAAGCCGCCATGCAGAGCGCCATCGATGCGACCGAGCGCTTCCTCCGCCCCACTGGGCTCAGATGTTCTCCATCAAAATCTGAGCTTCTTCTCTACAAGAAAAGTCGCAGAGGCGGTGGCCATCGTGATTGGAAGCCGGCGTCCGAAAGCGAAATGACGACGGGTCTCCGTCGAAATGGTGACGGGTCTCCGGTGCCTAAGTGGACTCGCTCCGAATATTGGGGTTGTATATCGAGTCTAACGGTTCCAATGGAACCGCACTCAGAAAGATCACCGCCAAGACGGAGAGTGCTCTCGGCCTCATTCGGAGGATCGCCAACAGACACTGGGGGATCAAGGAAGACAATCTGATCCGCATTATACATGTTTGTGTTCTGTGTTCTCTGCCACCTTTCATACTCCGCGGCCATGCATAATTGGCATGTGGCAGAGAGAAACAAGCTCAATTCACTCATCAGAAAGGCTTTTAAGCTTGCCCTCGACTTGCCGGCAAGCACCCACACCGAAAACCTGTTGAAGCTCGGAGTCCACAACACGCTCGAAGAGATTATCGAGGCACAAGAGCACTCACAGCTGCTCAGGCTATCCGGTACCCCGGCGGGCCGCAAGATACTCGACGAGATGGGCCTCAATCCTGTCGACCCTGACGCCGTGCGGATTCCTAGCGACATCAGGTGTCAACTGCACATCGCGTCCCTTCCCCGCAATATGCACCCCGCAAACAACGTCGGCAGACGTCGGGCCAGGGGTACAGCTCTACTCGAGCATGTCCGCAATAACCACATTGAGGCAAGCTTCGTGGATGCTGCGGCATACGTCCAACAAGAGGCATTCGCCGTCTCCATCGTAGACTTCAATTCAAGACTCACTTGCTGCGCTACGGTACGCACTTCGAGGCCCGTGGTAGCCGAATAGGTTGCAATCGCGCTGGCTGTGCTCGATGGTCGCAGAGAGGCAATCAGTGGCGTAGCTAGGTCGTCTGGCACCTGGGGCCCATAGGTCTTCTGTCACCCCCCCCCCCCCCGATGTAGTCGAGGAACGCGAGGATATCGACAATTTCCGGGTTTCAGCTCCAGTACAGCCACCTTGGATTCCGCGCACGTTCCCCCGGTCCCCCTCTCCTTCGCTTGATTTCCCAGAGATCGCGAATGCAGCAAATATACACGCTGTTTTTCCTGCGCCAAATAACACAGGGTGCTGCGCTGATAACGTTTGATAAGCCCATGTGCACATCTTCTGTCAGATTGTAAGGCTTGGCAGCCAATACAAATGCAGCATCGTGGAAAACATGACTCACGTCACAAGTAACAAAAATATCTTTATAATAGAGTTTTAATTACTAATTTTAGCGGCAATATTGCTTTTGCAAAATTGAAGCCCGACATTCATATCTTTCCCAACAACAACTTCACAAAAATCATCGTAGGTACTATGGTACGCAGTATTTTGTCTGTGGGCAGCCCTGAACGAAAACGAAAATTAAATTGTTTGTCAGTGACGCTGATCTCCCCACCCTATTAGAAAACTCTACCTGCCTCCCCGCCGCGCGGGCGCCAATGCTACGACAATTACGAGTTCTCTTCATTCTGATCAATAAAGCCTTGTTTTCATTTGCTGCTATACGGACAAACGTGATTATCCGAGCTGCGGTACCAGCACAAGATTGGGAACAGAATAGAGCACGCTTCGCGTCGATTCTTGGCGTCACCATAAAAAAAGAAGGAAAAGGCAGTGATGAAGCCCGTGCCAGCGAAAGCTTGCACTATACTGTTGGTCTGCACTCGTAATGGAGAGGATTAAGGGATCAACGTCACTGGTCCACTATTTCATATTTCTTTCGCTGCTGCCATATGCTAGGCGCCGTCCGCAGTGCCAAAGTACTGTTGGTTGTAGCACCCAAAACGATTTTCTTTAAGAAGTTTTTGACTTTGAGTCCTCAATACTCGAAATGAAGTGCTTCCTCTATAAGTACTTATTACGGTATTATTAAGGATATGGTTATTACTTATCTACCATATTTTTCGCGCTACCGAGTTCCTAGTAATCACAAAAAGAGATAACTTCATAGAATCTCGATCGAGAAATATCCTAACAAAATTCACCTTTTCTTTAATAAAATTCTGTGCAGCTGATACAGACATTCTACTTGTGACATGAAGTCACACAACAACTTTTCTGAAACTTTCGAGAGTAAGAAGGAAAGCGTGAAACATAACGGCAGGTTTCGCAACGGCTTCTCGGAGCGAGCGGGAAAGGGGAAGTAAAAGCGAGCCAGACATCGCGGCGGACCCGCGACTACAGCCTGTCGAGCCGTACGCCGCCAAACTCTTCGGCCGAACCGAGTCTGAAGACGATCCCATGAATCCCATACGCGACTTTTGACGGCCCCACTTATGCAACATCGCTCTCAACGAACGCTTCGCCGTAAACGCAAGCGCCCGGCGCGCTGGTTGAACGCCCTCTTGCTGCTGTCTTTGTTCGTCTTCGCTGCGCGTTCTGAACGGAAGAGGGACCCGAGAGCCCCAACGTCTTACAACGCCTCACTGTGTGTTTAGCGACTCCTGCTCCCAGCATGAACGCACAACGCGAGCGCACCCCACATGAAACGTTCCGCTAAAGCGAGTAGTTTAGCGACCATTTCGCGAATTAAATTTTTTTTAGCCCGCACATTCGTGCAATTATTTCGTGGGGTGTTGATAGAGAGTCAGCCGACAATTCTGCGGCGTAACGCATCGGGTGCATGAGCTCGGGCTACTGGATGCCGGAGCATTTGTTGCAGTTTGCGCCCAGTAAAGTCGGCGGAAAGAGGGGTGTCTTGAGACGTATATGACACCCCCTCCCCCACCCACTGGCCCCTTGCACCCGGGGCCCACGGCCCCCCGGCCCCCCCTGTTGCTACGCCACTGGAGGCAATATATAATGATTCCAAACCGGTATGGTCTCCCATTCTCCAAAGTGCCAAAAATATCTCTCCGCATTCTCTCATTTGGTTTCCCGCTCACTCGGGGTCGATTGAGGGTTGTCCCTCTAACCCTAACGAGGGCGCAAACGAAGCCGCGCGAGGACTCACTGACCGCGCCGCCTCAGCAGTCCCCCAGCCCCGCGGGGAACCCTTGCTTACGTTTAATGAAATCACCACGCACTACTATCTGTCAAGACGGGTATTCCCCCTCCCGCACCCCGCCTTATGCAGGGCGCGGGCGGTTACCCTTCCACTTTTACAAGCCTACCCGAATCTCGCGGTTTTTCATGCCATATACCTTGAAAGATATCCCAGTGCGGACTGCCCTGCCTATGGACTAAGGGCAACATTGGACCATGTGTTGTGGGAGTGTGAAGCCATCGGCTCCTCCTTCAGCCAGGATAGGTGGGCTGCGCTCTTGGGCAGCCCCGAACTCAACAACCAAACCCTCGCCGTCCAGAGTTCCCGCGATCGGGCCGTCAAGCTCGGCTTGGCTGTCCCTACGTGGGACTAGTCGGGTGGCGCGGGGTCTCCCCTGCTTCTTCTCTGGACCGAAATAAAGTTACTTCACTCACTCACCAACGGAATCGCCGGACCGGAGGGCCCGACCACCGTGACTCATCAATAAGAATCACTGCACCATTGCAATGAAGCTTTTGTCTCTGTCTCTCTGCGAGAGCAATACGTCGGCCGACGGAATCCCCGGACTAGAGGGGCCGACCATCGTGATCGACTCATCAATAAGAATCACTACATCATTGCAATGAAGCTTTTCTCTCTGTCTCTCTGCGAGAGCAATACGTCGGCCGACGGAATCCCCGGATTAGTGGGGCCGACCATCTTGACTCGATCAATAAGAATCACTGCACCATCGCACTGAAGCCTCAGTGATCATCAATCGATCCTCACTCTGTTGCAAGCGTAATCATGCGAACGACAATTAAAGTTTGGAGTTGGATATCTCGGTGCACAGTCCCACTAGAATTCTTCCAACTGTTACTGTGTAGAAACTCAATTGCCTCTAACTTTTCACTACAAGCATAACCGCTTACTTCAGTCAACGAAAAACGTCCCGCAACGATTATCGTCATCTGCCTTGCTTGCGTTTTCTTTCTTGAAAACTCGGCGCTCGCTACTTTCCCGTCGAGAATTCTGCGTCACACTGATAACGTGCATGCTGTTCGTGACTGGGAAGTACCAGGCTCGCAGCGTTAAAGAAAGGGAACGCCGGCAAGACAGATGACAATCATTGTTGTGGGACAAGATAAGCCCCAAAGGGTGTAAATTTTTCTAAGAGTGAAGAGTGCACTCTAAAAAACGTTTACGCCCTTTGGGTTGTATTTGGTCCCCAAACAATAATCGTCATCTGTAGTCAAGAGTTCGACGAAAGTTAGTCTGGTCAAGTAACATGATGATGGAGAAATTACGGTCACTGGCCAACTCAAGGTGATAATAACAGAGACGTTTCGGGACCCGTACGGGTTCCTTGATCACACTAAAAGCGGGCAAGCGCCGCACGTCGTTTCTATGCCAAAATGTGACGTAGAGAACGGGTGTACTCTCTTACACTCTACACTCTTAAAACGGTTGCACCCTTTGGGGTGTATATTTGTCCCACAACATTAATCGTCATCTGCCTTGCTTGCGTTTCCTTTGTTGAAACTCGGCGCTCGCTACTTTCCTGTCGAGAATGCTGCGTCCCACTGATAACGCGCATGCCGTTCGTGACTGGGAAGTACCGGGCTCGCAGCGTTAAAGAAAGGAAACGCGGGCCAGACAGATGACGATTATTGTTGTGGGACAAAATACGCCCCAAAGGGTGTAACATCTTCTAAGAGTGTAAAAAGAGTTTGCACCCTTTGGAGTGTATCTCTGCCACACAACGATAATCGCCATCTGTCTTGATGCGTTTCCTTTCTTGAAAACGCCGCGCCCGCTACTTTCCTGTCGGGAATGCTATGTCATGCTGATAACGCGCATGCCGCTCGTTACTGGAAAGTACCGGGCTCGCAGCGTTAAAGAAAGGAAACGCATCAAGGCAGATGACGATTGTTGTTGTGGCAGATATACACCACAAAGGGTGCAAACCTTATTTAGAGCGTACACTCGTAGAAACATTTACACCCTTTGGGGCGTATCTTGTCCCACAACAATAATCGTCATCTGTCTTGCCCGCGTTTCCTTTCTTTAACGCTACGAGCCCGGTACTTCCCAGTCACGAACGGCATGCGCGTTATGAGTGTGGCGCAGCATTCTCGACGGGAAAGTAGCCAGAGCCGAGTTTTCAAGAAAGGAAACGCCAGCAAGGCAGATGACGATTATTGTTGTGGGACAAATACACACCCCAAAGGGTGCAACCGTTTTAAGAATGTAGGCAAAGTTACACCCTTTGTGGTGTATCTCTGCCACACCACAATAATCGTCATCTGCCTTGCTTGCACTTCCATTTTGAAAACGCCCCAACTGCTACTTTCCTGTCGGGAAGGCAATGTCATGCTGATAACGCGCATGCCGTCCGTAACTGGAAAGTACCGGGCTCGCCGCATTAAAGGAAGGAAATGCGGACAAGACCAATTACGATTATCGTTGTATGGCAAAAGGGTGTAATTTTGCTTAAAGGGACACTGAAGTAAAAAAAAATTATTTCTTTTGGATCAGTGAATTACCGTTCCACAACACTAAAAGCACCACTCTTACAACGATAAGACGTTTGGTAAGCCAGAAAAAGCGCAAGAACGAAATACGGGTGGTGACGCTTACTTAAGTTCCGCACCTGGGGGCTGTGACGTCGTGGATTTTGATGGCATCTTCTAGCGCCTACTAATTATATATAGCGTTACAGATTGACTACACTGTGTTCTAAAGGAACCAAACACAAAACATGGCAAGTTTCGGGAACCTTTTTTTCAGCCAACGCGGCCCAAATGCGAAAACATACTTTGGAATCCCTGACGTCACGCTGACTTATCGGCGCTGGGGTTTCGGCGCGAAATTGAAATACTGATACTTGGACCTTCATTTTCTCATCTAATAATCAAACTATTTTTTTGAAATAACTGCTTACAGGGTTCTCAAACAATGCTTCAGTAGTCGAAACTGATTTATTGTTTCACTTTAGTGTCCTTTAAGAGTGTAGTTGGCAGGCAGATTTCCATCAGTCCTATTGATACTGTTGTCCGTAGTTTCAATAAATAAAGATTCTAACAAGAGTCGCGTCATCAGATTCTTTTCCATAGCAATTATAGCAGCGTTTTCCCAATCGATGCGGTGACTGCGATTATCAGCGTGTTCGGCAAGGGCGTTCGAGTCTTTTTTCTTGTTGGAGACGTCCCTTTGGTGCTCTTTTAATTTTCTCGGGAAATTGCCGGTTTCGCTGTTGCAACTGCAGCTGCAGTCTGTGCATAGTACCTTGTAGATGACACCGGCGTAATTCTTGCTTTCAAGCCGATCCTTTACGTTAACGATGTGTGATGAAGGAACCCATACGAGTCCCGAAACATCTCTCAGTTATTTTCACCATGACTTGGTCAGTGACCACTATTTCTTCATAATCATCATCTGTCTTGCCCTCATTTCCTTTCTTTAACGCTGCGAGCCGGTACTTCCTACACTCTAAAAAAAGTTTGCACCTTTTGGGGTGTATATCTGCCACACAACGATAATCGTCATGTGCCTTGATGCGCTTCTTTTCTTGAAAACGCCGCGCCCGCTACTTTCCTATCGGGAATGCTATGTCATGCTGATAACGCGCATCCGTTCGTTACCGGAAAGTACCGGGCTCGCAGCGTTAAAGAAAGAAAACGCATCAAGGCAGATGACGATTATCATTGTGTGGCAGATATACAACCCAAATGGTGCAAACTTCTTTAGAGTGTAGTAACGAACTGCTTGCGCGTTATCAGCTTGACATAGCGTTCTCGACTGGAAAGTAGCGAGCGCCGAGTTTTCAAGAGAGGAAACTCAAGCAAAGCAGATGACGATTATCGTTTGGGGCAAGATAAACCCCAAAAGGTATAAACTTTTTAGAGTGTTTAATCATAATCTTTCTTGTCCATGTTTCCTTTCTTTAACACTGCGAGCCGGGTACTTCCCATGGAGCCACGAACGACTTGCGGGTTATCCGTGTAACACAGCATTGTCGACAGGAAAGTAGCGAGCGCCAAGTTTTCAAGAAACGAAACGCAAGCAACGCAGATGACGATTATTGTTGTGGGACAAATATACACCCCAAAGGATGCAACCGATTCAAGAATGTAGAGTGTGGTTGAAATTGAGATGTACACTCTAAGAAAAGTTTACACCATTTGTAGTGCCCCTTCTGCCACAAAACGATAATCGTCGTCTGCCTTGATGCGTTTTCTTTCTTTAACGCTGCGAGCCCGATACTTTCCAGTAACGAACGGCATGCGCGTTATCAGCATGATAGCATTCCCGACAGGAAAGTAACGGGCGTAGCGTTTTCAAGAAAGGAAACGCAAGCAAGGCAGATGACGATTATCGTTTCTGGCATAGATTCAACCCAAAGGGTGTAACTTTGTCTAAAAGTGTAGGCAAAAGTACACCCTTTGGGCTGTATATCTGCCACACAACAATAATTGTCATCTGCCTTGCTTGCGTTTCCTTTCTTGAAAACGCCGCGCCCGCTACTTTCCTGTCGGGAATGCTATGTCATGCTGATAACGCACATGCGTTTCGTTACTGGGAAGTACCAGGTTCGCAGCGTTAAAGAAAGGAAATGCGGACAAGACAGATGACGATTACACTCTAAGAACAGTTTACACCCTTTGGAGTGCCCCTTCTGCCACACAACGATAATCGCCATCTGCCTTGATGATTTTCCTTTCTTTAACGCTGCGAGCCCGGTACTTTCCAGTAACGAACGGCACGCGCGTTATCAGCATGATAGCATTTTCTGCAATGCTATCACGCTGATAACGCGCGTTCCGTTCGTTACTGGAAAGCACCGGGCTCGCAGAGTTAAAGAAAGGAAACACATCAAGGCAGATGACGATTATCGTTGTGTGGCAGACGGGGCACACCAAAGGGTGTAAAAAATTTTAGAGTGTATCGTTGGGTGGCAAAATGGTGTAATTTTGCTTAAGAGTGCAGAAAATAATAAAGGGAAAAAAGGAAATGAAAGTTGCGAAAAGATAACGCGTTGCCTGTGGGAGAAAAATTCACCTCCGCATGGGTACACTGTAAAAAAAAAAGTTTAGACCCCTTGAGCAGTGGCGTAGCTAGGTCGTCTGGTACCCGGGGCCCATAGACCTTCTGTCACCCCACTCCCCGGGTGTAGCCGGCGGAAAGAGAGGTGTCTTCAGACGTATATGTCACCCCCCCCCTCACTGGCCCCTTGCACCGGGGGCCCACGGCCACCCGGCCCCCCTGTTGCTACGCCACTGCCCTTGAGGCTTATCTTGTCCCCAAACAAAAATCGTCATCTACACTCTAAAAGATGGTTGCACCCTTTAGGGTATATATCTGCCACACAGCAATAATCGTCATCTCCATTGATGTGTTTCCTTTGTTGAAAACGCCGCGCCCGCTACTTTCCTGTCGGGAATGCTATGTCATGCTGATAACGCGCATGCTGTTCGTTACTGGAAAGTACCGGGCTCGCAGCGTTAACGAAAGAAAACGCATGAAGGCAGATGACGATTATCGTTGTGTGGCAGATATACACCCCGAAGGGTGCAAACGTTTTTTTAGAGTGTACCTTGCTTGCGTTTTCTCTCTGAAAACTCGGCGCTCGCTACTTTCTTGTACACTCTAAGAACAGTTTACACCCTTTGGCTTGCCCCTTCTGCCACACAAAAATAATCGTCATCTGCCTTGATGCGTTTCCTTTCTTTATCGCTGCGAGTCCAGAACTTTCCAGTAACGAATGGCACGCGCGTTATCAGCATAGAACAGTTTACACTCTTTGGAGTGCCCCTTCTGATAACGCGCGTGCCGTTCGTCACTGGAAAGTTCCGGGCTTGCAGCGATAAAGAAAGGAAACGCATCAAGGCAGATGACGAATATTTTTGTGTGGCAGAAGGGACAAGCCAAAGGGTGTAAACTGTTCTTAGAGTGTAGAGAATGCTGTGTCAAGTTGATAACGCGTTAGTCGTTCGTGAGTAGGAAGTACCGGGCTCGCAGCGTTAAAGAAAGGAAATGCGGGCAAGACAGATGACGATTATCGTTTACGGACAAAATACAAACCAAAGGGTATAAACTTTTTTAGAGTGTATTTATGTTTAGTAAGTCTATAGCCAATGGTATATAATGTAGCCCTAGGAGTGTTAGCCAGCGCCTCTCAGAACCATGAAGGGCGAATGTGGAACATCATTTTTTCCCGGTTGCACTGGTTATAATGCGCAGTATTATATATTATTCACTTTTAGTATATGTGAATGTTTTATAAACATAATGTTGAAGTGCATCTAAAAACGTCAACCGTTGTCAGCCAAGAGTTGTCGCCTAGCAACGCTGAAGACGTCATCAGTGTAAACATGGCGCCTCGCAACGTTTTCCACGTGTAGTCCTGTGCTGTGATGCTGTCTGCTATTTCTGGCTTACCCGGCTTTCTTGATTGTGCCTTCAGACGTGAAAAGTGCAAGTGTTTCGGTTGGATAGCTACGTGCAACACCTAGACAACGCCCTCAGTCCAGAAGCCGCGATGAAGAAACGTCTCTTCGTGGGAAACCTCGGTTCCTCCGTGACTGACAGTGACCTGAAGGAGAAATTCGCGAGGTTCGGCGATGTCGAAAACGTCGAGCTGCATACGAAAAAGGACGAGTCGGGAAAGCCTTTCAAGACTTTCGCTTACCTGGACTTGAACATCGATCAAGAAAAGCTCGTAAACTGTGAGCAGTCCGCATGTGATACTCTGATTCTAGTCCGTGTCTCATTTTCTGATTTCTCTTGTGTTCTATCGTCTCGTTATTTCTCCTGCAGGTATTAAAACTTACAACAACGCCAAATGGAAAGGCAGTGCCATTGTTGTGCAAGTAGCGAAGGAAAGCTACATCCAAAGGTAGGCGCTCAAAATGTTACAGACAATTTTCCTTAAAACGAGGCATCGATAGCAGAGACGCGGTATTTTCGGGGCATCCTAGAGAAGACGGGACCGAACTACGTGGGTGGCGGTGTTCAAGTAAGCTCTTGCCACTCACCGCAGCCTCCTAGATAGATTTCTATGCACTCACCCTCTGCCGGAGTGTGCGCAGTTTATACTTATCGCTTAATTGCGCGCCCCTGAAGTGCGGTGCGATGAAGTGCCTGTGCGCAGTGGGAACGTGTAATTTTTGCGAAACTAATCGCCAGCGACTGCATCGTTCCGGCTGCTGTCTACAACAGAAGTAGCCAGTACATCCGTCAAACAAAAGATAGATGTTACTTATACAGGTATCTGTTGTCAAATTGAAGTGTATTGGCCCGAGTGTTATCACCGGCCACGGTGGCCCAGCGGACGTCGCGTTCAGCTGCTGAGCGGGCGAGGTCGAGTGTTCGATTCCCGGCAGCGGCGGTCGCTTGTGATAATGCTCGTCTTCTGACATACCATGCACACAAAGGCACGACAGGGATTGGTGACAATACTAACGCACCGTGCTTCGCCGCTAGATCGCATCTGTTGCTTAAAGTTCATTAGGGTCGTGGCTGCATTTCTTTAAGCATAATAGAAAAGTCGGTCATACAGGTGGAGGAACAAATGAGAAATTGCGTGCATTTTGGTTCATGCTTTTTTTTTTCTTTTTCTCAGGCCCAGTGTACATTCTGTTGTTCTGTTGTGTGCAATGTGTTTCTGGAAACATCATTTCTAGCTGCGTCAAACTTCGCTCGGAACACTTTGTTGTTGGCATGCGTATGCTTCCAGAAGAAGTCCAAGAATAGATCTGAAATGAGCCCAGCTCACTGTCAAATAGTGGAAACATTTTATTCGCAGGATACAGCGTGAAGCCAAGGCTCGTGCTGCTCAGGATACAAGTAGTGGCCCATCTGATGCCGTATCCTTGCCTTGAATCCCACTGTGGTGTGATTTCGCAGTGTAATGCTCATCACAGGAAATATTCATAAGTGCTTAATATTTATCTCATGTGTTCTTTGCTTTTACCTTTACATAAGTCACATAATCACTAGCTCATTTGTTTCCTCATTTGTGTGCAGATAATACATCATTAGCCCTTGCTTCTTCCTGATTTCTTCTGGCTTCTCAGTTGCATGTGTAGCATTTGTGGTAACAGGTGGCACTAGCTTACTAGATGGCACATGCGCCACTTCAGCTGCTTAAATGGCTCATCAACTTTTAGCATTCCTCTTTGTGAAAGGAGGTTAAACATTAGTCTGCTAAAAGTGAAACAAACTTTATCAGAATCCTAATTTCATGGCTGAACTTGAAGTATGTGTGATTAATTTGGAGAGAACAAGACAATTTTCTTACCCGGTGTGGTTGCTTACTGGCTTTGGCGTTTCACTGCTAAGCAAAAGGTCATGGAATCAAATCCCAGCTGTGGCTGCTGCATTTTGATGGAGGCGCATCTGTCATGCATTGGGTGTATTTTATAAAACCCCAGGTGGTTAAAATTAACCGAGAGTTCCACACTACGGCATGCTTCATAATCAGGTCGTGGCTTTGGCACATAAAACCCCGGAATTTAATGTTAAACTTTCTTGCTCCATCCAGTGAAGTTCTGGGAGCTCCGGTACTGTAATAAAAAAAATTACGTGATTTTGTGCACTGTGCTTCTGTGCCATTGTGTACACTCAATATTGTTTCATTCACATTATAACGCTGAAAGCGCTAGAAGAGCTACATTTGTCTAAATGACTATGTTATGCATGTGATTTGTTCGAGGCCTTTAGATGATTGCTTATTGATTTCTACTTTGCTTCCTTTGGGGCATTCTCAAGTTGGTCTTCATCTGAATGTTGAATGCAGTTTTTAGGTGGTTATATTAGCAAGGGCCGTCATGTAGTTGATATGTGTGTCAGTGTGTGTGAAAGGCTTCTTGTACTACCCAAGTATGCTTTTATGCCATTATTCTCTAGTAAATTGAGAGTTCCCAGACCCCTGTAATCCTCCTAACTCAGAGGCTGCAAACAGCAGTTATGAGCCTCCAACTTCTCTGTACGTTTCGAGACTTAGGTGATCTTCAGAATCCTGTGTGATCACTGCCTTAGATGCCAGTCAACAAAGTATTGTTGTCATTATGCCACTATCACCATCATGGTTTTCATTTCACCATCATCTTGGCTGTCATGTTGCTGTTTTCGTCATTGTCGTCTATCAAGCCATTCTCATTGTTGTCATGCCATTTGTTGCTTTCTTTAAATTTTGTCTTTGTGACATGCTGTGCCTGAATAAACAAACATGATTGGCCTGTATTGTAGCTCAAAACTTTGTGTTCGCGGTAAAATGTTGTGGAAGAAACAGTGATGATAGCCATGAGAAGTGACAAAAAGTATAATCGCAACTCAGTTTCTTGAGGCTACTTGACTACACACGTGTGCTGTAGGCGGAGCCAGCTCCTCCTGGGAGGCCCATACAGATCAAGGTCGAAAAGCCCAGTTGGACGGAGAAATCCGCAGGTTTCAAGGCAGAGAAGTCCGACTGGTCAGACAACACGTCAGCATACATTAGAAAGGAAAAGCAAAACCGGTCTGATGGAGAGTCGTGGCAAGTCAACAGGGCTTCCCGTGGACCCTCAATGGAACAAAAGGTGTGTTTTAGTGAAAAGTACAGTGTATCCCCTATGTCTGCCTCTGGTGTCTCTGATACAGCATGTAACTTCTGCAGCAGCTCATAAGAATTGCTTAATACGTGTAGAAAGTGCCACTTGTTCTTCGCAAGTTATGTTTTTTTTTTCCATTGTCATTTACTTCGGCATATTAGTCATGTTATCACACTTTTGCTTCTCCGTGTTAATTTTATCCAAAGAGTACAATAATGCACTGTAAAGAAGGTACAGTTTTCCAGCAGTGTAATTCGACTTGATGATCGCCTACTCTGCTCGCCACATTGATGGCGCTCTCTAGTACATTTGTTATGCAGCAGGGATTAGCTTATCCAAAGAAAGGTGCTGGCTTTTTCATGACCTTGTTGTTGTCTGCCCGCTAACCTTCTGCACTGATAACTCCTACGTGGTAGTAGTCGCAGGGCTAGAACTGGCAAATAACCTAGATGCAAACAGGAGCTCCCTGCATATCCTGCATTTGTCCTGTAGACTCATCCCCATCTTTTCTTATTCAACCTCAATTCACAGTGCTTGGGTGCTACCATGTTACAGATCAATGCCATCAATTCTGCACTACATCATTTTGTAATGACCATCGGTTCATGTCTTTGAGCGTTCCACATCATTACTACAGCTGAAGAGTTGTGCCTTTCCCGAATGTGTATATGTTTGTTTAGTACAGAGAGTGATTCCCACGCCTCAAAGCCAATACTGATTTAAGAAGAAAGCTCGTGGTCCATACCTTGTACTTCTTAATTCATAATGTGAGTTGTGGCGGCATAACTAAGGCCAGTCACTAAAGTGAGAACTTGAAAACTGTTATGCACTGTTAAAAAAAAAGAAACTGCAGTGGCAATTGGTTACATGAAAAAAAATGTTTCATTTGGAATGTGATCTCTCCAAATTACCAAAATTAACAAACTACCATTGCCCCTACCCCCCAAAGAGAGCGCATAACTTCAAAAGAAGGAAAGACCCATAACAGCTGTTGCAGTAAAAAGCATGCACTTATTGTAAGTTTTCATGGTACATGCTAATGGCAGCTGACATTCTTTTGGTTTCAAAGGGGATCCTCAACCACCCTTCGGATTTGCTGAAGAAAACACAGCTTGCAGATAGCGTTGCTGTGAACAACCAAATTCTGCATTCGTGCATCGCACGTGGAGTTCGCAAGTCCCATTTTCCTGAGATACACTCTTTTCAACAGAAGCCTTCTCCTCGCTCTTTTTGGGGCTGCCACATTTCGTCATATAGCAAATTTGCAAATGTAGCTGCTATTGGCCAATACCTGACATCAATAAATAAGGGTGTTTGGATCAGCGTACTTCTTCCTTCTGTTACTGTGTATATTTATTGATGCAGTTTAATAAGCAGGATGAAGTGAGCAAAAAATATGCATTTCCAATTTCAACAAAAATTACATGCTTCCTCAAAGTAGGCCTTGAAAAAGACGAGTACACTTGTCGAAATGTTGGCTCCCACTTACACCTTGTCCTTGTTTTGCTCATACTTCCTGAAATATGACTATTATACCATCGTCTGCTAATGCTCAGTTGCACGTGCCCACTGTAGGAATGAAATTTTGGCCACACTGCTTATTAGTGTCGTAGCCGTCGGGCTTCATTGATTTCAATTAGTTCTGAACATTCAACTGGCCCCCAACCATGCAAACCTTAAGGTAAGACCACACGTATGCTTGTCAGCGTGCACTCTCCTGGCTGCTCCTGGCTAGACGCCTTGGAAGACTTCACTTTGTATTGAGCTATTGCATAATATGTGCAATTTGGATGTCGCTACTAGTCATCGGTCAAGCTGGTGCATATGAGCACGAGCGTGTGCTCCTGCCCTGCTGTGTGCATAGTTAGCCACCACAGTTGCATGTGGCTGTGCTGGCAGCAGAGCGCAGATATCGCGGCCATTGCGGGGTGTTGTGACGACCTTGCTCGCCGAGGACAACCACGAGCCCCGACTTTTATCTGTGGGCAGCGTAAATGAAGGCCAGAGTGCCAAGATCTGATGAACGGGTCGTCTGCTTCCTGAGTTGCACGCCCTCGAGGTGTATCAGCATAATGGTCAAAGCTCGTTACGTTAGGAATCCTTACAACACAAGTCCGGAGTGCACCATTCACCGCTTAGCCAATGTGCATGCTGCACGAGTGAACACAAAAGGGAAATGCGTTTAACCCTGGCCAATTGTGTGCTTGCCATAGAGATAAGTGCAAAATGAAATGTGCTACTCATGTCACTCGGTGCAAAAATAGTCGCACGTAGCTGTCTAG